>NC_133149.1:45265634-45576781 GCF_048418815.1 Hemitrygon akajei | reverse complement strand
AATTCTGGTTGTTTAATAATGCAGAACTGAAGTTCCAGAAGATCTGCAGAAATGCCACCTGCCTGGTTTTCCACGTACCGTGCCTCAGGCTCCTTTCCTGCAAGTTGTTCCAAATGTTAATTTAATGCAGAACATGCTTCCCACGCAGAATTTACAGCCAGCCACACAATTGGAGTACAAGGTATGATGCCTCTACTTAAAATTTATTAGTAAGTAATAGATGAGGTTTAACTGAATACTCTACAGTCCCTGAGCCAAATATCAGTCATGTCCCCACATTGGAAGCTCCAACCATTTGTCACTGTTGACTCTAGACATTCTGTAACCAGAAATCTCAGTCACAAGATTTCAAATGGTTCTATTTATTATCAGAGAATGTATACAGTATACTACCTGAAATATTTGGTCTTTGCAGATATCCATAAAAAAACCCAGAAGAACCCCAATAGAATGAACAACAGAAAAACAGTAGAACCCCAAAGCCCCCTCACCCGTGCAAGCAGCAGCAAAGCATCAACCTCCCCTATCCCCCCACCACCCACCAAGCAATAGCAAAGCACCCAAAGTGAGACCATGATCTGTAGTCAGCAAAAACTATTGTTTACCCAACAGTTTGTCATGCCACAGGCTCTCTCACAAGGGGCAGAGATATGTCACTGTGAAAGGGCAGACTAACAGTCGCTGCTATGGTGTTACAGTCTGCCGTATCACTTTTTATTCTGAGATTCTCTGACTCGAGAATCAGCAGCAAACTCTCCCCACCATCAAAAGTGAGAGAGTAAGAGAGAGTGTGAGCTCTCAACTACAGAGACCTCCATCTGCACATCCGCCGCAGCAAAATCCTGATGTTCCTTCTCCCACAATGCTTCAGTTGGCACCACCAGCCTGGAATTGCTCATCCACAGGGCCACACCCCAAAAGTGCCATCTTTCAAGCCACGCCTGGAGAACGTTGGAAAACGGCTGGCTGGCGGACTCCAGGAGCGGGAACTCATCTGCCATGAGAAAAAGGAGTTTAGAGTGCCATTTCAGATCAGGGACCTTGATAGAACCCCATCCACCTTGAAGGAGGGTGGGGGGAGAGACATTAAAGAGAGGAATTTAAGCTGTTTTCGCAGACAAGGTTGAAGAGGCAGCCACTTGACGGCATCTTAACTCCATGCAAATTATTAATTTAATTAATGGAAATCTCTCATCATGCGAACAGATCCAGGAATCAACATAGACATTATGAGGAGCTTAGAAATACAAGTATGTGCAGGGCTTTCAGGTATAAATTACACAACTTAAAATATCAGTTTCATAAATGATTTAATAAATGAAAGTCATTGAATTGTGGAATTTGGATCAATAATTTGTGACTATGTGTAAATGAGAGGAATAAACGTGATTTTTTCATGTTGGGATTGAAATGACTTCCACCCAGGTTTTGAAGGTTCTGAGGTGACTAGTGAGACCAGTGTGGGAACCTCGGACTCTGACAAGGGTGAAGAAGGTTATGGCTGATGGGATGTGTAGAGGGTAGTTTGTGAGGGAATGTACTTCCTTTGCCATGAGGTTCTCAATACCACCCCCAATGTTCCTTTTCATTAAATGGTCATTGGGCAGTGATTCCCAGAGTTATCCCAATAAAAAGTAGGAAACATTCTGGGAATTAAACTCCTCAACTCCTTTCACGCTTGCAAAGGAAGACCTATTGTCTAATAAACTGCAAAGAATATTAGTTAGTGAAGTAATTCTAGGGAAGAAAAAGAAACATGATAATTGCAGATGTCAACCTAAATGATGAGTTCATAATACAAGATGAAAACTCGCCACTTCATTCTTAATGGTGAAGTACTTGATCATCTTTCTAGAGAGAAAAAGATTACAATCCAATAACTGTATTTCTGCATAGATTTTGGACCTTTAATTGGCAGAAATTTTAATAAATCAAATTTGATAAATGTCCCATTTCCAAAATGAAGCATCCTATAAATGTTTTGATTGCTAGTAATTTTCTTTGTATAAAACAAATATCAGAGAAGTTGAGCTTGAGTGCATATCACATTTACAGTATTTTCAGCACAGATCAGTTTTGTAGTGATGTACAAATATTAATTGATTAAGATCATGTTTATAATTTTTAAGAGACAATCACTTTCACGCTTTCCAAATTGGGCATGGCAAGATGCAGTCCTGGGGCTGTTTAGTTCAGAGCTGCTAAATCAAGTTCAATGTAGCCCTATTGGTTAAGTTACTGGAATGGCATTTTGAGGTCCAAGCTGTAAACCTAAGGTATTAGTTTAAAAGGGCAGCTTGGAAATTTGAATTCGAGTAATTAAGTAAATCCACAATAAAATGTTAGCACTAATAAGTGAGAATTATTTACTGGTCGTTGTTAATACATGCATTCATGAAGGACCATCATAGAAGAAAAACTTCAATCCTCATGCTGTAAGACCGAAATGCAACTCTTGACCCACTAGCATGAATGACTCTTAATTGCCTATAATGTTCTGGCTGGATTGAAGCAACCTTTGGAATCCTGTTAGTTTGTTTCTCCAGAGATAGTAGTGTAACTGAAAACGTTTAAAGCAAGTGACAGAGCAACTTCCTCTGTGTAACCAAGCAGAATGAATTGAAAATACACGTGGACTAAGATGTTAACTGTCCTGTGCTATCATCAGTGGGATCATCAGTTGATCTGCCACCTGTCTTCAGGAGTTTCGGCCCGCTTATGATCAAGACTCCCTCGAGGTGGTGGGCCAGCAGTGCTAAAGCACCACCTCCCACTGATGAGCTTAACAACTTGGCATCGGCCTCTATCAGAGTTGTTGGTCGCTTCCATCTAACAGATAGTCTATTCTTCAGGTATCTATGCAGCTACTGAAGAGTTTACAAAAGATGGATACACTGTCTGACTATCTGCCCCTCTGGACGTACTTAGTCCACACCCATGATGATCCTGCCTCTGCTGCCTCAGCTACAGCCATGCTGGTTGACTTGATCTCTCTTCTAGTAAAGCCAAGATCATGCAGCCACTCTGGAGAGTGAACGCAATAAAGCTACGGCGCAATAACCCACGTTCCAGAGTTTGCATACATTGTATACATTTAATTTGTAATCTTTGTTATCTTTTTGTCCTCAGTTTCTTTGCTTTTGCTTCCTGTGGTGTTTTATTACCTTCCGTTCTGATATTGAATTGATTTCCAATTACACAATTCACCCATTCATTCTCACATCGACTAATGTAAATTTATTATTGAAAAAAGGTAATTAAGGTAAGTTACTATAGTTTATTGCTGTTTCTAGTCAGGAAGTTACCATCATTCAGTGAACAGAATGTTAATTCTCTGTAGATGTGTATATGTTCTTGCATCTCTCTTTTGAATTCTTAAGGAACAGTCCTTACTTCAACCTCCAACTCTACAATTGCTAAATGGTATGGGACCTCTCGGCCGTCGTGCTTCTGATGGTGGAGCCAACATCCAGTTGCACGCCCAGCAGTTACTAAAACGTCCAAGAGGCCCTTCACCTTTGGTCACCATGAATCCAGTAAGTTTTTTTTTGTCATCTATATCAATGATCCAGATGAAATTGTGGTAAACTGGATCAGTAGATTTGCAGATGACACAAGATTGAGGTGTAGTGGACAGTGAGGACAGCTAGCAAAGATCTAGACCAGCTGAGAAAATGAGCTGAAAAATGGCAGATGGAATTTAATGCAGGCAAGTGTGAGGTGTTGCACTTTGGTAGGACAAACCAGTATAGGTCTTGCATGGTGAGTGGTAGGGCAGAGGGGAGTATTGTAGAACAGATGGATTTGGGAATGCAGATTCATAACTCCTTGAAAATGGTGTCACAAGTAGATAGGGTTGTAAGGAGAGCTTTTGGCACACTGGCATTCATGAATCAGTATTGAGAACTGGAGATGGGATGTTATGTTGAAGTTCTATAAGACATTGGTGAGGCCAGATTTGGAGTATTGTGTGCAGTTCTGGTCGCTTACCTACAGGTATCAATAAGATTGAAAGAGGCTTTTCCCATTGAGGTTATGCAAGATTAGAACTAGAGATCATAGCTTTAGAGTGAAAAGTGAAATGTTTCAGGGAAACTGAAAAAGAACTCTTTCACTCAGAAGGTGGTGTGAGTGTGGACATGCTACCAGTGGAAGTGGTGGATGCAGATTTTATTGCAACATTCAAGAGAAGTTTGCATAAGTACATGGACGAGAGGTATGGAGGGCTATGACCTAGGTGCAGGTTGATGAGACCAGCCAGAATAATAGTTCGGTTCGGACTAGATGAGCAGAAGGACCTGGTTCTGTGGTGCAGTGCTGTATGGTGTTTTGAGCCAAGATGTGACCCTGATGAAGGGTCTCAGCCTGAAACTTTGACTGTTTATTCTCCTCTATAGGTGCTGCCTGACTGGCTGAGTTCCTCCAGCATTTTGTGTGTTTGCTCGGGAAGAGCTTGTATTATTATTTACATAAAAATGTTAGATCTACACAGCTAGGAACATGGTGGAACTTAAAAATATCTGTTTATTTTCTCAGCTTATAGCAATTGTATGTGGTATTTGAGATGGTGATTAGATTTGTTGATGAGCAGGATAGTGGCAATTTTCATCTGCTTGTGAAAGCACATTTCCTTTGTTTTCACTTAGAGCATTTGCCTTGTTGAAAAGTGTAAGAGAATGTAAAATATTTTATTACTACCATGTACCACCATATTTAGAAATGCTGGTGTACTTTTTAAAAGTATTTATCTTGTACAAACAAATAGCCTTGACCTATCTATTTAGAGTAGAAGTTCCCAACCTTTATTATGCCATGGACCTTACCATTAACCGATTGGTCCATAGACCCAGGTTGGGAACCCCTGATTTAGAGTCACTAAAAATATTTCAAGAGATGTTCTTTCCTTGCCAGTAGGTAGCATATTGAGCAGTTGTTAACTGATTCATTGATATACAGAAGTCACTTAATTAATCATCTTGTAAATTAAAGTCTTTCACTGCAGTACTTTATTCATGATCTTTCCAATACCTTGATGTGCTCCTCAAGACTGTTTGCCACCATGGTGCCCCTCTCTTAGGACAATGTTTCTCCTTAAAATTATGTTGCAATGTTGCACACTTGTTTCACCTTATTCAGATTATAAGATTAGGATGTTATGTTACAGCTGTACAAGACATTGGTTAGACTTCATTTAGTGTACTATGTGGAGTTCTGGTTGTGATACTACAGGGGAATTGTAGCAATAGAGAACCAAAAACAAAATCACCATGATGTTGCCTGGAATGGAGTGCTGCTGTTTTAGGGAGAGATTGGATTGACTGGGTTTACTTTCACTGAAGTATCATAAACTGATAGGTAACTTTACAGTTTTATAAAATTATGCCTGAGCAAGGATTGGATATAATTACAATATTTAAAGGCATTTGGACAAGTGGTTGACTAGACAAGGAGTGAGGGATATACAGTTATTGATTCCTTTTCCTTGTAGTTTGTCTATACCTTGCATATCACTATGTACTCATTTTTCTCACAGCATGCTGTGCCAGTTGTGACACCAGTGGATGAGGAGGGCTCAGATGGTGAGCCAGACCAGGAAGCTGTGCAAAGGTATGTAACAGTACAGGTGAGCTGAGCCTTAAGATTTTCCCCAGAAGGAAATATGTCTTGAATATTCCTAGTTCTGTTCTGTTTACTTCTACATGCCTTGGCTTTGCCTCAGTCTATCAACTGCTGAAAGTATCAACCACTGCTTCATGATTCCTAGGAATCAACTTTTGAGTTCTTACTTCTGACCTCAAGCTTCCATAAACTTCAACTCATCCTGTGTTCTGTTGTTATTCTCCAGCATACAAAGTCCATCTCATCTTAAGTTTTTTTAAAAATTCCTTCCTGGTCTTATATTGTTCTGTGGCTCTGACTTTTATCAATTCATCCTTAATTCACTCACATCCAGTAGCCTAGATTTTGACATGCCCTCTCTTTAAAGCCCTTGGAGCATTTTCTTTACCCTTCCTTAAAATCTACATTTTTCTGTAATTTCAGTTTGATGTGATACCAGTAAAATAATTTTCAAGAAGTTTCTAATCTGTAAATATCTGGAAAAATGTGATCTAGGCAAACTATATTTATTAGACAACTGTTCAAAAGACACGAGACAGTTATCCATAAATAAGTCTCAAAAACACTTTATTCCCTTCGTTCTCCTTAAAAGAAAAGCTTGATCAATTCTGGATGGTTGGAAGAAAATATTAGATATAATAGGACTTGATAGGAAAAATTTATTCAATCCAAAAAAATTTATGAAATTGAAACCATATTCGTATTGTATGTTTAGTTATTGGATTAGTCATTTGTTTATTCAGTTTAGTAAGTGCAAAGGGAAGCGAGGCTCCTTAGATAGAAGCCAATGAGACCCCTGTACAGACTTGCGCTGGAGGTTCACCCATCGTGGACAATGAATTTCATCCAGATCTTGTGTCTAAAACATAAAATATCGAATATTAATTGCCCAATAATAGAATCTTAAATTCAGCATTGCCAAACCACCCTCCTTTTTTGATTTCAGTAAATATTTCTTACTTAACCTAGGATTTTTATTCTGCCATATATATGAAGAAATGTTCGAATTAATAATATCAAAAAAGGATTTAGAAATGAATTTGGTACCGCCTGAAGTAGATACAGAAATTTAGGTAAAGTAATCATCTTAATAGCATTAATTCTACCAATCAACGATAAGGACAATGGGGACCATTTAGTAAGCAGTTTTTTTTAACATGATCTACCTTTTTGAACAATCTTTTGGTGTGTTTTCAAGATCTCTTTTTGGCCTAGTGCTTATTTTCTTGCTTGTGCATCTCTGAAGCACTTTACGATGCCCCTCTGTGTTTTCAATGTTGTTATCTAAATATTGTTATGTAGAAAAGGAAAATTATTGTAGCCTGATGAACCAACAACTTTTGCACACTAATCACATTGTCAAATATCTATCATTTCCATTCAAGAACCTGTACTGAGCAGAAAAGGTCAAATTATCTTTATTTCTCCAATAAGAATACATTATGCATGGAACTGGGTATCTATTGTAGCTTACCATGAGCAATGCCATGGGAGATCAGATAATGCTTAGTAATTGTATAAGGAAGAAATCAGTTCTATTTATGATATGCCACTTTAAGGACTGTTGTGAGCTTTATCTTGTTGGGCAGCTTTTGGGTTCTGTTCCAATAAATAGCTTTCTATTTAAATCATCTATCTCAGTTCTTGCTGACTAAAAATAATTTAGCCTTTGCTCGCTTCGGAAACACTGCCTTACACAAGTTGCTTTTGAGAGCAAAACAACCTGTAGAGAAACAAAGTTTATTTGATAATATCTTACACATAAATCAAGTTAATCAATAAAATAAATGAAACTGGCAGATAACAATGATAAGTTATATCTATTCTCATCATTAACTAACCCTAGGCATGCTTGATGCTCCTACTTAGTGCAAAGAAATTATCTTTATAAACCTTAATAAATACTACTCTACCTTAAAGAGTTAACATGGCTTTTAAAAGTAACATTAAATTAGATAGTTATTGAAAATTTATAAACTAAATTTAGCCATAGCTTTCTATCTACTAGACTGCAGTATTACATTATGTAGATAAATTTCAACTTAAATATACACTTGTGTTGCAGGTATCTGGCTAACAGGTCTAAACGCCACACTCTCGCAATGACCAATCCTACAGCTGAGGTCCCCCTAGATTTGCAGAGGCAGCTGGGACAGCAGCAGGCAATCCGTTCACGGGCCTGGGTTCCTCACCCTGAGCAGCACAGCCGGTGAGTGGCTTTTGCATTGAGGTCTGAGTCTGAACCTCCAATATTAGCTGATTTCAGCATTCCAGAGAAAGTAGAATAGATTTGAGAGATCTCCTGTGCCCCATTAAAAAGAAAAAAGTAGTTGTCTAGATGCCTATCTTGATCTTTCAGTGCTAATACAAGATATTAAGAGGAATAGGCAGAGTGGATAGCCAGCTCCTCTTCCCCATGGCACCATTGCTCAGTACAAGAGGACATGGCTTTAAGGTAAGGGGAGGGAAGTTCAAGGGGGATATTAGAGGAAGGTTTTTCACTCAGAGAGTGGTTGGTGCGTGGAATGCACTGCCTGAGTCAGTGGTGGAGGCAGATACATTAGAGAACTTTAAGAGACTACTAGACAGGTATATGGAGGAATTTAAGGTGGGAGGTTATATGGGAGGCAGGGTTTGACGGTCGGCACAACATTGCGGGCCGAAGTGCCTGTAATGTGCTGTACTATTCTATGTTCTAATACACAAGTGGCATGTCTAGGTAGAAAAGGATGTATATTTTGTACAGTTCTTTTCAATCCATAGTGCAAGTTTCTAATCCAGCTGAATCTTTTGGAGAGGCATTTAGCACGGGATCCCAAAATGTCCTCATCCAACTTCTAACAACCAGTTACAGAGCAGCAAGCATAGGGAATGTGTTAGTTGTTTAGAAACATAGAAAACCTTCAGTACAATACAGGCCCTTCGGCCCATAAAGCTGTGCCGAACATGTCCTTACCTTAGAAATTACCTTGGGTTACCCATAGCCCTCTTATTTTACTGAGCTCCATGTAGCTGTCCAGGAGTCTCTTAAGAGACCCTATCATATCCGCCTCCACCACCGTCGCTGGCAGCCCATTCCACGCACTTGCCACTCTTTGCATTAAAAAACTAACCCCTGACATCTCCTCTGTACCTACTTCCAAGCACCTTAACCCTGTGCCCTCTCGTGCAAGCCAGTTCAGTCTTGGGAAAAAGCCTTTGTCTATCCACACAATCAATGCCTCTCATCATCTTATACACCTCTATCAGGTCACCTCTCATTCTCCATTGCTCCAAGGAGAAAAGGCCAAGTTCACTCAACCTGTTCTCATAAGGCATGCTCCCCTATCCAGGCAACATCCTTGTAAATCTCTGCACCCTTTCTATGGTTTCCACATCCTTCCTATAGTGAAGCGACCAGAACTGAGCACAGTACTCCAAGTGGGGTCTGATCAGGGTCCTATATAGCTGCAACGTTACCTCTCAGCTCCTAAACTCAATCCCATGATTGATGAAGGCCAATGCACCGTATGCTTTCTTAACCACAGAGTCAACCTGCGTAACAGCTTTGAGTGTCCTGTGGACTCGGACCCCAAGATCCCGCTGATCCTCCACACTGCCAAGAGCCTTACCATTAATACTATATTCTGTCATCATAGTTGACCTACCAAAATGAACCACCTCACACTTAACCTGAGTTGAACTCCATCTGCCACTTCTCAGCCCAGTTTTGAGTGGAAAAGCAAATTGTACTGAGGATGTGGAGAGTCTGCAGAGGGATGTAGATAGGTTAAGTGAGTGGGCCAAGGTCTGGCAGATGGAATACAATGTTGGTAAATGCAAGATCATCCACTTTGGAAGAAATAATAGCAGAGCAGATTATTATTTAAATGGTGAAAGACTGCAGTATGCTGTTGTGCAGAGGGACTTGGGAGTGCTTGTTCATGAATCGCAAAAAGTTGGCTTGCAGGTACAACAGGTTATTAAGAAGGCAAACAGAATGTTGGCCTTCATTGCCTGAGGGATTGAATTCAAGAGCAGGGAGGTCATGCTGCAACTATACAGGATACTGGTGAGGCTGCACCTTGTGTACTGGTGCAGTTCTGGTCTACATACTTAAGGAAGGATATACTGGCTTTGGAGGCAGTGCAGAGGATGTTCAGGTTGATTCCAGGGATGAAGGGGTTAACCTATGAGGAGAGATTGAGTCACCTGGGACTATACTCTCTGGAGTTCAGAAGAATGAGAGGGGATCTTATAGAAACATACAAAGTTTTGAAAGGGATAGATAAGATAGAAGTAGGAAAGTTGTTTCCATTGGTAGGTGAGACTAGAACTAAAGGACATTGCCTCAAGATTCAGGGGAGAAGATTTAGTACGGAGATGAGGAGAAACTGTTGTTCCCAGAGAGTGGTGAATCTGTGGAATTCTCTGCCCAGGGAAACAGTTGAGGCTTCTTCACTAAATATATTTAAGATATAGTTAGATAGATTTTTACATAGTAAGGGAATTATGGGTTATGGGGAAAAGGCAGGTAGATAGAGATGAGTTTACAGACAGATCAGCCGTGATCTTATTGAATAGCGGGGCAAGCTCAATGGGTCGGATGGCCTACTCCTGCTCCTATTTCTTATGTTCTTATGTTTGCATCCTATCAATGTCCCGCTGTAACCTCCAATCTTTGTGTCATCAGCAAATTTACTAACCCATTCCTCCACTTCCTCATCCAGGTCATTTATAAAAATCATGAAGAGTAGGGGTCCCAGAACAGATCCCTGAGGCACTCCACTGGTCACCGACCTCCATGCAGAATATGACCCGTCTACAACTACTCTTTGCCTTCTGTGGGCAAGCCAGTTCTGGATCCACAAAGCAATGTTCCCTTGGATCTCATGCCTCCTTACTTTCTCAATAAGCCTTGCATGGGGTACCTTATCAAATACTTCGCTAAAACCATATACAGTACATCTACGGCTCTACCTTCATCAATGTGTTTAGTCACATCCTCAAAAAATTCAATCAGGCTTGTAAGGCACGACCTGCCTTTGACAAAGCAATATTGACTATTCCTAATCATATTATGCCTCTCCAAATGTTCATATATCTTGCCTCTCAGGATCTTAAGCCTTTGTGGCGCAGAATATTGTGAAAGTGGAAAATGGAAGAGACTAAAAATAGTTTGAGGAATCAAGTAATAGCTTAATAGGTCATTACTTGTTAAGTAATTTGTGCAACTGACCACATGTGTGCACTTAGTTCTTGTTATTTCTTAGCTTACCCATAAGGTAAGGGCTGGTGGCATAAAGGGGAGATTTTAAAAAAAATGCAAAATGTAACAGGTCCTCCCCAGGTTATGACAGGGTACCGTTCCTATGAACTGTTTATAACCCAAGTGGTTTGTAAGTCTGAATTGTGGCTGTGAGCTATGTTCCCACACTGCAGCCCTCAGAAGCTATGAAATCCATACTGCTGGTCTTCCAAATGCTCACGTGTACAGGTTGTACATAAGTTGGCCATTCTTAACACAGGGAGGAAATGTAATAATTAATCACATTTGGTAATGATTATGTCAGAACATTTAAGAAAAAATCCAAAAGTGAAAATTAAGAGGTGTAAGAAAAGAGTTCAGAAACTGAATGAGGTTAGATCACTTCATTGTGGAGGAAGCATGGGCACAGACACAGTATTTCACATGGCCTTTTGTGCTAAGATTCCAATGAAAACCACCGAATGAAATAATAGTGGAAAAATTATTGAAGCTTCAGGGTAGGATTAGACAAGAGGAAATATTTCCAAAACTACATGCTAAGAAATTACATTTGTAAACATAACCTATCACTTAAGGACAAAACCTAATAGTAATCATTGTTTTCAATTTTCACATTTTATGAAAACCTGATTAAATCAATGGAAATTTTTTATTTTGCTCTTTTGTGTTTTATTCATTTTCAAGATGTGGCCTTCACTGGCAAGTAAAACTTTTATTGTTCATCCGGACTGCTATTTCAGAGGGTGGTTAAAAGTCAACTACATTATTGGGAGTTTGCAGTTATATGAACCATAAACATAAGAGACCTGATGAATAGTCTTAGCTTGAAACGTCAACTGTTTGTTCCCCTCTATAGATGCTGCCTGACCTGCTGAGTTTCTCCAGCATTTGTGTGTGTTGTTATGTATGGACCAGGTCTGGTAAGGGAAACGTGTTTCCTTCCCTGAAGGGCATTTTGTGAACAAGATGACTTTTTACAAAACCTGATAGGTTCATGATCACTATTAATGATAATAGATTTTTTATTCCAGACCTACTTTGTAAATTGACTTTAAATTCCCCATTTGCTGAGATGAGATTCATGTCACAGGATCTTTAATCCAGATCTCTGATTCTCTCCTGACAGCATAATTAAAATCCACTGTATTCACAGCCTCAGTCACTAAAGTTGTTAAGAACTTCTCTCTGTACACGATGGTATTAGTGAATCTCCCTTGACTGTGCTCATGAAAAGTCAGGGTAAATGAATTAGTCTGAGAGTACTGGTAATGCTGCAGACACGTCAGTGGTTGAAGTCACCTATGCCCACTTTGGTGGGGAAAGGTATGGGAGAGAGATAAGTGTCAAGTCACACACACAAAATGCTGGTAGAACGCAGCAGGCCAGGCAGCATCTATAAGAAGAAGTACAGTCGACGTTTTGGGCCGAGACCCTTGAAGGGTCTCAGCCAGAAATGTCAGCTGTACTTCTTCCTATAGATGCTGCCTGGCCTGTTGCATTCCACCAACATTGTGTGTGTGTTGCTTGAATTTTCAGCATCTGCAGATTTCCTCGTGTCTAAGTGTCAAGCCTGACTTTTTTGGTTAATGGGTAAGAATGGTGGCCCAGATTCTTTTTACTATGTAGGAATGAAAGACTTTGTTTTACTCAGAGTGCACCTCTTCCCCTCCCTTTCCCCTCAATAATGAGCAAAGGAAAATTATTTCAGAATAATGTTATGGAGGGCAATGGGGGGGGGGGGGGGTGGAAGTAGATCATCACTTCAGTGTCAATGATCAAGTTAATCTCAGCTTGGAGAATTGAGCTGGTCCTGTGGGGCTGTTTTGAAATATTATAGAGTCATTACTCCTTGTAACCCTTGCTGCAATACATACAATATTTTTGAACTATTGCAGCAACTGACTATATTTAATTTCGTTATTTCCTCTAGTTCGCTCACACACTGGCCTCTCTGTCCTTGGCTTTCAACGCTACTCCAATACTATTTAATGTAAAGTGTGAGGAAGTCACTTCATTTTTTAACTAATGTAGTACATCTTTCCTAACTCAAGACTGAATTAAACAGGTTCTTCTAATGATTCTGATATTGCCAAGTGTTACATCTTTAGATTGATCTTTTTTATGTTTTTACTTTTCTCACTTAATCTTCGTCATTTGTATCTTCTACCCTGTCACAAATATTCCTTCTCATTTCTTAAATTACCTCTGCTGTTTCTCTGCATCTTAAAACTTGTTTCATCTCAATTTTTCAGTTTATGATGAAAGTTCATCAATCAGATACATCAATTTTGTTTGCTTTTCACAGTTGCTGGCTGACTTGCTGACTACTTTCAAAATCTAGTTTTTATTTGTTTTCCTGTATCTTGACATTCCTCACAATTTTAATGTATGTAGTTTTACCATTTGCTATTTGAGGATAAATACTTGTAATTTAGTCTTATTTTAATATTAGTTATCAACATTCTATTGCAGAAACAGCTTGCAGTTCCTCCAGCATTGTTTGTGTGTTGCTTGGATTTCCAGCATCTACAGATTTTCTCTTGTTTGTAATTGCATTTATATAGTACTGTTGATATTGTTAAACAGTTCAAGGAAAATTGTCAGCTCAAATTTGACAGGTGCATATATTTGCTGAAAGAGACCCAAAACTTGGTCAGTATGGTAGCTTTCTGAAGGAGATGTATGAAGGTGGAATAGTTTAAACAGAAAACTTCCAAA
Source organism: Hemitrygon akajei (assembly GCF_048418815.1). Lineage (NCBI taxonomy): Eukaryota > Metazoa > Chordata > Chondrichthyes > Myliobatiformes > Dasyatidae > Hemitrygon > Hemitrygon akajei. Next base: position 45,563,196 of record NC_133149.1, on the reverse strand, counting down.
CTTTAAGGCCTTGTCAACGGACTACTTTGTCAGCAGTGGAGCAACTGAAGAGAGAAAAGTGCCATATGCCAGAATTGGATACCTGGTTATATGTAGATTACAGAAATGGGAAAGGAAAGGCCATAGAAATCCCAAAGATAATAGTCACTCTCATTGAGAAAAACAGCCACTTAGCATTTCACAAATGATGTTTTCTACAGGTTAAGTGGTATGCCCATGATTAACTGCAGGTTCACATGTAATCCTATAGTTGTACTATTCTCTGAGGAGAATGGTTTGCAAAAGAGATTATATAACTGCACATATTTAATACTACTCTATGTACAACTTTTAAAACCAAGTAATGTAGTAATGGGCTTGAAAATATATTTTACCTTATCTTAGAATTTTACTTGTATTTAGTGTGGTTGCCAAGAATTTTACTAAATTTGCCATTTCATCAGATATACAGTGCCTATAAAAACTATTCCCCTACCCCCCCCCCCCCCCCCCCCGGGAAGTTTTCATGTTTTATTGTTTTACAACATTGAATCACAGTGGATTTAATTTGGCTTTTCTGACACTGATCAACAGAAACAGACTTACATGTCAAAGTGAAACAAATTTCTACAAATTGATCTAAATTTATTCCAATAATTAAACCCAAAATAATTGATTGCATAATTACTCACCCCCTTAAAGTCAGTATTTTAGAAGATGCACCTTTGGCAGTAATTACAGCCTTGAATCTGTGTGGAGAGGTCTCTATCAGTTTTGTACTTCAGGGCACCGCAATTTTCCCTCACTTTCTTAACAAAACTGTTCAAGCCTGTCAGATTGCATAGGGATCGTGAGTGAACAACCACAAATTATCAGTTGGATTGAGGTCTGGACTCTGACTTGGCTACTCCAGGATATGAACTTTGTTGATTTTAAGCCATTCCTGTGTAGCTTTGGCTTTATGCCTGAGGTCACTATCTTGCCGGAAAACAAATCTTCTCTGAAGTCGCAGTTCTCTTGCAGACTGCTTCAAGTTTTCCTCCATTTTTCCCTGTATTTTGCTACATTTCTTTTACCCTCCACCTTCACAAGCCTTCCAGAGCCTGCTGCAGTGAAACATCCCCACAAGCATGATGCAAGGACCACCATGCTTCGTGGTAGGGATGGTGTGTTTTTGATGATGTGCGGCGCTTGGCTTATGCCAAACATCACGTTTATTCTGAAGGCCAAAAAGCTCAATTTAGGTTTCATCAGAGCATAGAATCTTCTTCCAGCTGACTTCAGAGTCTCTCACATGCCTTCTGGTTTTCATGAGAGTTTTTTTCAACAGTTGTTGTATGCAGTCTCTCCCATCTCAGCCACCGAAGCTTGTAACTCCTCCAGAGTTGTCTTGGGTCTCTTGATGGCTTTCCCCACTAGTCCCCTTCTTGCTCGGTCACTCAGTTTTGAGGACGGCCTGCTCTAGGTAGATATACGACTGTGCCATGTTCTTTCCATTTCTTGATGATTGACTTAGCTGTACTCCAAGGGATATTCAGTGATTTGGAAATTTTCTTTTATCCATCTCCTGACTTCTGCTTTTCAATAACATTTTTACAGAGTTGCTTGGAGTGTTCTTTTGTCTTCCTGGTGTAGTTTTTGCTAGGATACTGACTCACCAGCAGTTGGACCTTCCAGATGAGGTGCATTTTTTTTAACTATAGTCAACTGAAACAGCTTGACTGCACACAGGTGATCTCCATTTAACTAATTATGTGACTTCTAAAACCAGTGATAATTCGGTGTGTCATATTAAAGGGGGTGAATACTTATGCAATCAATTATTTTATGTTTTATATTTGTAATTAATTTAGATCTTTGTAGAGATCTGTTTTCACTTTGATACGATGGTCTTTTTCTGTTGATCAGTGTCAAAAAAAGCCAAATTAAATCCTGACGAAGGGTCTCAGCCCGAAACTCGACTGTACTTCTTCCTATAGATGCTGCCTGGCCTGCTGCGTTCCACCAGCATTTTGTATGTGTTGCTTGAATTTCCAGTATCTGCAGATTTCCTCGTGTTTGCAAATTAAATCCACTGTGATTCAATGTTATAAAACATGAAAACTTGCAAGGGGATGAATACTTTTTATAGGCACTGTAATGCAACAGATTAACAGAACTAAAATCTGAAAGCACACACTTAAATGTAGTTTACAATCAGTATTTACATAAACCACATGATTGCTGTTACACTGGAGTTCTCAGTAAAGGAGATAATTGATAAAATATGGAAGCTGTTAATAGCAACAAATTCCCATCTACAGTGCAATTCAGTGGCTTTGCAGGAATTGGGAGTTTTACTTAGTGATTCAACAGAAACAGCGGGGATATCAAGATTCTTATCTTTTAACCCTTGATCCTAAAGCTAACTTTTTTGTTCATTTGTGAGAAAATCTTGAAATTGTAATTCAGATGACATGAGTTGGGTATTTTTTTAATATATGGTTAGGTTTTGTAATCTTATAATCAGTCCTGTGATCATGTTTCATTATTTGTGTTAATTTCAAGATATTTAATTATCAAGTTGTTTTGTTTAATTCCCCTTTAAATAATGCTGAAGTTTAATCTTATTATTTTAAGAGCAATAAATCTAAAACAAATATGCTAGAAGTAATGCTCATTGGTGTTGAGTGTGCAAGCAGCTGTTATATTTGACAATTCCTGTGTTTTGTAAACTTAGTAGCAACAAATTAAATTATTGTTTTGCTCATTAACTTAATTTAAATGGTCATAATGATCAGTGAAGAACCCACAAAAGAGCAGTGTTTATTGTTGAAAATCAGCATTTTTCATAAGTAACACTAACTCAATAATATTGTATTATTAAAATATTTTCTCATTATGGAGTACAGTAGACTTTTAATAATCTACCATATAATTCTGTACAATCAAGTGAGAGTCTTGATTTCCTGATACTTTCAAAAGTAGTTGTCACATCAGGACAGCTTGTAATAATATGTTTAGACCACCAGGTTTCATTGCAGCCTGATAGCCATGAAGTCTCTTGTGAACATCCAAGAGAGTGATACAGTTTTTTAGACCATCGATATTACCTTTAATTTTAGAGCATGCAAGCTAGAATTTGTATGTTTTTAGCTTTACAGCAGCTGATACAAAGATTGAATTAAGAAATACTTGCTTCTTGAGGTGGTACCATGCCTAACATCAAATGCTAAGGTGGTTCAGCTGCAGCCGGAATGAAATTTTTACAGAAAGTGAAAGTATAATCACTAAATACATAAAACAAATCCACTAAGACATTTTTTAGGTAAAAAATAATTCTTAGTGTGTAATGGATAAATTGACCTATTATTTTCTTCTAGTGATGCTGGGAAGTAGAAATATCTATCATTGTATCTTTCAGAGGTGTGGATTGGTGAATTGATTCATTATTTTAAAGTTGTTTTCTCTTTATATAGCACTTTCTTTGTAACAAGTAACCGCTTGGAAAGTGTCTCTATGGAAGTGTTTACTTTATCAGATAGATTATGGGAATGAAATTAGTGTTCTGCAGAAAAGGATAAAAAGAAAACCACATACCTTACAGTCCTACTGCTCCAGTGTGTTCTTCATTGTTTGATGTAGCTTACATTTCAAATGAGTAATTTATCTTAGAAGAAATATGAGTCGTAAACATATTTTACCCGACTTTTACTTGACAATTTCAATCTTTCTGCAACACAACATATTGACCATTTGTGAATTCATTAATGCAGGTTTGCACAGAGCAAAGTAAATAAATTGGGAATAAATTATGGAAATTGCATGTGTAGGGGTTTGGAAAGAGCTGCATAAAGATCTGAGAAGACTTGTCTTGAAACAGTTATAAAATGGAACAGTGCTTGATGCAAATTTGAGGTTCAGGTGGCAAATGGAGTTTAATTTGTTGCACTTTCACAAACCTATTAATTTTCTAAATTGTGTCTGTTTTGCAGTGTTTGCTATAAAGACCCCAACACTCTGCACCTTCCAACTGAAAGGTTCTCTCCAGTTCGTCGTTTCTCAGATGGTGCTGCTAGCATACAGGCATTCAAAGCTCATCTAGAGAAAATGGAGAAAAGCACAAACACAAACAGTAGCATTAAGCAGCTACAGCAGGTGAGCAATTAGACAGCACTGATTAGAAAAAGTCGAGCAGTCCAGGGTGCAGTAATGCTGCCTGAAGATCTGAGGCTTGGAAGTAGTTTAATTGATCTCATTAGCCATTCCCAGACATAGAATCACAGAGAATGATGCAGACTTTTAGACCGCCTGCCCCATGCTGACCTTTTGCTCATTTACACTATTTAATTTGCCTTCGTTAGGTCCAAATTGTTATCTGCCTCTTAACGATATCAATTGTAAAAATAAAAATAAATAGAAATCTGATTCCACCACATCTTGAGCTGGGCATTCCAGATACATATCAACCATTCACAATGTTTTTTTAAAAAAACTCCCCTTCACCCCCTCCACCCTTATATACCCTTTACAACTCCCTCCTCTCATTCTAAACCTATGATATTCCTACCATGGAAAAAATGATGTTGATTATTTAACATTTATGGTTTTCATAATATTATATGCTTGTATCAGGTCACCCCAAGCCTCCTTAGCTCAAAGAGAAACAAATCTAGTCTATTCAATTCCACCCCCCCCCCCCCCCAACTAAAATCTTCCAATTGGCTAAATCTGGAGACAAAAGAGATTGAAAACAATCAATACCTGTGGCTGCTTGGTTTTTGCTTCTGATGATTTTCCTTTGTTCTGTCCAGTGCAACCCATGTTATAGTGTACTGACCAGAACTACACACAATATTCCTAGTGTAGTTTAACCAGTGTTTTGTAAAAGTTAAATTGTGTCCTAAACATTGTATTCTAAACCTTGATTTATGAAGGCAAATGTGCCATATGCCTTCTTCACTGGCCTATCTACCAATGTGTCTCTTTTAGGGAACTATGGACTTGAACCTCAAGGTCCTTCAGTTCTTGAACATTTCTTGGTGCCCTGCATTTATTGTCCATAATTGTCTTACTCATTTGTCTTCCTGAATTGCATCATCTCACACTTGTTGGGATTAAATCCCATCTGCCAACACTTCAACAAGTTTTCCACCTGATTTATATCCCACCTTAGCTAACCTTATGATCCACAATAACACCAATTTCTTTGTCATCTGAAATCTAAATCCCCCTGAAAGCTCATTCTGCACCATCATGCCCGTAAATGCCCAGAGGTGGGACATATTCAGAGATGCTGACCAGATACTGGTATTGAATATTGACTACCTAAATAGATGGCCTCCCTACTATTGTATCCACCCTGCTATCCAGGCTAAACATTTGATTACTCATGAAGATAAACTTGTTTGGAAAAGACAATGCCATTAAGGAGAAGAATTTCATTTTTCAGTAATATCTCTTAACTAAATTTGCAGCTGAAGAAAATACTCAAAGTGGGATTCCTTGAATGGGATACCTGTGATAGGAAGGTATCTTTGCTTGGATATGTAGAAGTTTTTACCAATTAGCTTGATTATGTAACCTACTGAAATTGAAGCTTTGTTTGAATTTTCTATGGGTATGATGGGTATCAAGTGCAGGCCCTAATCAATTGCTTCTTGACAATTGTTCACTTATGTGATAAAATGAAAATGGAAAAGAAACTGTTTTAACCAGCAGTCTTGGATAATTTTACTCTCATAATTCATGATCTGGGGGTTGCTGGCAATGACAGTATTGATTGTCCATCATTTATTTTCCTTTAAGAAAATGATGAAGAACTGTGATCAACTACATGATCATTTACAAATAGCGAAACCTAAACTACAAATAGGGAAAAGTACTTGTGAATACTGAGGGTTGTTCATACAGTTTACCTTTGATTATTAAGCAAAATATTGTCACATTACACCAGAAGTAAGCACTTACTATAAACACTTTATGATGCACATGTTAGATGATTATTGTTTTGTCAGAAATGAAAATCAGAGCATTCATTTATCTTACATATAAATCCAGCAATTTTTGTACTTCGATTGATAAGAAAATTATTTTTGATTAATCTTGCTTGGATTGGTTACTACAAATTTCAGAAGCTCAAATTTCAAATCTTGTCTCCAAAGGACCACCTCTAAGCTCTTTTCATTTTTAGGAATGTGAACATTTGCAAAAGATATATGGAAATGCAATGGATGAAAAAATATTTGAGAAGACGCAACAACAGCACATTCTTTATCAACAAGAACAGCAACAACAAATTCGACACCAACAGATTCAGGTAGGTAATGATTTAAAATGCGGAGCCGAAAGAGATGGGGGAGATTTTGAACAATTTCGGTATTCACTAAGGAGAAGGATATTGAATTGTGTAAGGTAAGGGAAACAAGTAGGGAAGTTATGGAAACTATGACGATTAAAGAGGAGGAAGTACTGGTGCTTTTAAGGAATATAAAAGTGGATAAATCTCCGGGTCCTGACAGGATATTCCTTAGGACCTTGAGGGAAGTTGGTGTAGAAATAGCAGGGGCTCTGATAGAAATATTTCAAATATCATTAGAAACGGGGATGGTGCCGGAGGATTGGCGTATTGCTCATGTGGTTCCATTGTTTAAAAAGGGTTCTAAGAGTAAACCTAGCAATTATAGGCCTGTCAGTTTAACGTCAGTGGTGGGTAAATTAATGGAAAGTATTCTTAGAGATGGTATATATAATTATCTAGATAGACAGGATCTGATTAGGAACAGTCAACATGGATTTGTGCATGTAAGGTCATATTTGACAAATCTTATTGAATTTTTTGAAGCGGTTACAAGGGAAGTTGACGAGGGTAAAGCAATGGATGTTGTGTATATGGACTTCAGTAAGGCCTTTGACTAGGTTCCTCACGGAAGGTTCAATCATTAGGTATTAATATTGAAGTAGTAAAATGGATTCAACAATGGCTGGATGGGAGATGCCAGAGAGTAGTGGTGGATAACTGTTTGTCAGGTTGGAGACCGGTGACTAGTGCTGTGCCTCAGGGATCTGTACTGGGTCCAATGTTGTTTGTCATATACGTTAATGATCTGGATGATGGGGTGGTAAATTGAATTAGTAAGTATGCAGATGATACTAAAGTAGGTGGCGTTGTGGATAATGAAGTAGGTTTTCAAAGCTTGCAGAGAGATTTAGGCCAGTTAGAAGAGTGGGCTGAACGATGGCAGATGGAGTTTAATGCTGATAAGTGTGAGGTGCTGCATTTTGGTAGGAATAATCCAAATAGGATATATATGATAAATGGTAGGGCATTGAAGACTGCAGTAGAACAGAGTGATCTAGGAATAATGGTGCATAGTTCCCAGAAGGTGGAATCTCATGTGGATAGGGTGGTGAAGAAAGCTTTTGGCATGCTGGCCTTTATAAATCAGAGCATTGAGTATAGGAGTTGGGATGTAATGTTAGAATTGTACAAGGCATTGGTGAGGCCAAATTTGGAGTATTGTGTACAGTTCTGGTCACCGAATTATAGGAAAGATGTCAACAAAATAGAGAGAGTACGGAGAAGATTTACTAGAATGTTAACCTGGGTTTCAGCACCTAAGTTACAGGGAAAGGTTGAACAAGTTAGGTCTTTATTCTTTGGAGCGTAGAAGGTTGAGGGGGGACTTGATAGAGTTGATGTGGGTAGGCTTTTTCCATTGAGAGTAGTGGAGATTCAAACAAGAGGACATGAGTTGAGAGGGGGCAAAAGTTTAAGGGTAACACGAGAGGGAATTTCTTTACTCAGAGAGTGGTAGCTGTGTGGAACGAGCTTCCAGTAGAAGTGGTAGAGGCAGGTTTGGTATTGTCATTTAAAGTAAAATTGGATAGGTATATGGACAGGAAAGGAATGGAGGGTTATGGGCTGAGTGCGGGCCAGTGGGACTAGGTGAGGGTGAGCGTTCGGCACGGACTAGAAGGGCCAAGATGGCCTGTTTCCGTGCTGTAATTGTTATATGGTTATATATGGCATGCCCTTTGTTCTATGAATGCTATTGAACTTAATGATTGTCATAGAGTCATAGAACACTTCAGCAATGAAACAGGCCCTTTGGCCCATGTAGTCCATGCCAAATGATTATTCTGCCTAGTCCTATTGACTTGCACCTGAACCATCCGTGTACTTATCCAAGCTTGTCTTAAATGTTAAATTGAAACTGCATCCACCACTTCATTTGGTATTCTCACCACCCTCTGAGTGAAGTTCTCATGTTTGCCTTTCACCCTTAACCCATGACTTCTAGTTCTAGTCTCATCCAACTTCAGTGGAAAAAGCCTGCTTGTATTTACCTGATCCGTACCCCTCATAATTTTCTATACCTCTATCAAATCTCCTCTCATTCTTCAATACTGTAGGGAATAAAGTCCTAACCTATTCAACCTTTCCTTATAACTCAGGTCCTCATTTCCTGACAACATCCTTGTAAATTCTCTCCGTACTCTTTCAATGTTATTAAAATCTTTTGCCTTTTCAGTTGAAAAGAGAGGACTTCAGAGAGAAGGATATATGGAAACACTTAACATTTTAGCTTGTTGAATGGTACCAATAATTTGTGAGATTAAGAAGATGAAAGATTCAGTTGTGCTACAAGAATTTTTTGTTAGTTTCATTGGTAGAAAAACATAGTCCAGCCTGTATAAAAGGCCTTTTTAGATTTTCAGGAGTGTCAAACTAAGGGAGGTAGGATGTACAGGTTATGGAAAATTATAGAGTATAGATTTAATTGCATGGAAAGTATTAAAGTAAAAATTGTGACTATTATATTCATAGCTGGCAACCAGTGCATTTATTACTGCTAATTTATTTTTACTGCCAAACGCAATCATTCATTTCTTTGCCGCTAAAGGAATGTATTCGCCCAGCACAGCCTTCACCTCCATTGTCAACAGCTTCATTGGTACAACATGTGGAAAACCAGCCAGCATTAATTACTCACCAGCTTCAGAGGTGAGCAATCCAAGCACATTTTATCCTGGCTTGAGTAATTATATAATAATGTCTTTTATAATAACTATAAAATAATATCCTCTGGGTCCGATTAAAGGTGTATTTGGTCGTCTTGTATGTCTTTTTTATGATTGAAGTCACTGCTGGATGCTTATCTGCAGAGAGGTAAGTACTGTAGAACTTATTCCATCAGTGAGTTGCTCAATAGTTATGGAGCTGGACTTATTGCATATCATTGTGTTGTCGCCTGGACTTGTGTACAGTTGTTCCGAGATGGAGTGAGTAATTGTCTTGGGCGTTTTTATTGGGATTGCAAGACCCTGTTGGACATTGGTAATGTAGAATACTACAAGTCCAGTTCACTGGTTCATTGGTGAGACCAGCACAGTCATGCACTCAGGGACTTGAACTATATATTTTTTTCTTTGTGAATTTTTCTGAAGTTCTAACTATTTGTGCTATTTTGCAGAATGCTGTGTGCTGTTGTTAATATGTATTGCATCTTGACACCAGAGGAGTGCTGTTTTATTTAGCTATATTCAAGTATGGCTGAATGATAATTAAACTTGAAGTTGAACTTTTTAATTTTGTAAGCACTGTATTTTCATAAGTTTATTAATATTGTGATTCTAATTGACTGGCACTTCTGATCCTTTTACTGTGAGTTTAATTCTCATGCCAGACTCTCATAATCAATAGTAACTCTAAAAGAGGGCTGTCCTGTTGTAGCTGGCAGCCCAGACGTTGGGCTTTGGTTCTCAAGTTTGTTCAGACAATTCAAATGAACTTTAAAGATCTAATTTGCACATAAGGGCTTGAAGTTCTTCCAATATCCAGAACATTGCTTTGGCAAGTTTTTGTTGTTGAATGAATACAAGTTTCCCCTGCTATTCGAAGGTAGAGCGTTCCTTTGAAATGGTTCGTAAGCCGGATTGTTGTAAAGTGAAGAAGCAATTACCATTTATTTATATGGGAAAAATTTGTGTGCGTTCGCAGACCCAAAAAATAACCTACCAAATCATGCCAAATAACACATAAAACCTAAAATAATAGTAACATACAGTAAAAGCAGGAATGATCTGATAAATACACAGCCTATATAATGTAGGAATACTTTTCTGCAATTATTGCAGCACTGTCCACCGCAGCAAAAATCTCATGCAAGCGCTATCGGCAGCACTCGCGGCCAAAACACACTGCGCAAAGCGCTCTCGGCAGCACTCGCGGCCAAAACACACTGCGCAAAGCGCTCTCGGCAGCACTCGCGGCCAAAACACACTGCGCAAAGCGCTATCGGCAGCACTCGCGGCAAAAACACACTGCGCAAAGCGCTATCGGCAGCACTCGCGGCAAAAACACACTGTGCAAAGCGCTATCGGCAGCACTCGCGGCAAAAACACACTGTGCAAAGCGCTATCGGCAGCACTCGCGGCAAAAACACACTGTGCAAAGCGCTATCGGCAGCACTCGCGGCAAAAACACACTGCGCAAAGCGCTCTCGGCAGCACTTGCAGCAAAAACACACTGCGCAAACGCTCCCGGCAGAAGCACACGGCGCAAGTGCTCCCGGCAGAAGCACTCTTTCCAGTCCATTAGGCTTTACAATTCAACCGCCAGGACTTAAGAACTTTTTAAAAGCTATTATTAATGCTTTTTGAGATAGTGATTTAGATGCATATCATATTTTTTACTGAGTTAAGTATTGTATGTAATTAGTTTTGCTACAACAAGTGTATGGGACATTGGAAAAAAAAGTTGAATTTCCCCATGGGGATGAATAAAGTATCTATCTATCTATCTAAAAATACACAGCCTATATAAAGAAGAAATAATGTATGTACAGTGTAGTTTCACTTACCGGAATCGAGAAGAAAGCGAGCACACTGATGATGGTGTGTTAGGCTGAGTCGTTGGAGGTTGGGGTGGTGGGAGACTTGGGTGTCATCTCATCATTGTCTGTTTCCATCAGGACAGGCAGGTCACCTTCTTCTACGTCTGCCTGCCTTGATGTCAAAGGTCGAGTGTTGTCGTCTGCTGTGGCTGATGTGGAGGGTTTGAAAAACGACAGTATGCTTGACTGCTTAGCCTCGCGCATTTTTCTATAATACACGTCTTTGTAAGCACTCAAACCATCCTGCAAATATGCCCTCAACCTACGTACCCTTTCAAAATTAAAGTCATACTTTTCTGCAATCATTGCAGCGTTGTCAATCGCAGCGAAAATCTCACGCAATTGCTTCCCGTTCAGTTCCTGGACGCCTTCACTTTCGGGCCGTTCACTACTGCGTTTGGCTTCAATTGTTATCCTTTCCTGTTGCATTGCATCAGCTCTTCATCTCTCAGTTCTTGGTCATGGGATGCCAAAACCTCTTCAACATCATCATTGTCAACTTCCACAAGCCCTTAGCCAAACTCATTATATCCTTACTTTGTTCACCACGATCGAAGCGCTTAATTATGTCTAGTTTTACGCTAAGTGTAACCCTACGCACTCTTTTAGGCTTTTCCGATACCTTAGAACTCATCTTGCTAACGGATGCACAAAATAAATCGACATAAAGCACAGATGCTCACAGGGATGTGTATAAGCAATGCAGGCTAGAATGCAGTTCCAGGGGAGGGACTTGGCTGCTCGGCGCGCGCTCACCTTTTTTCATAACAGGGAAATCACATTCTGTTAGTGAAAACAGGTAACTAATGTAGGTCTTTCATAACAGCGAGTTGTCGTAAAGCGAACGTTCGAAAAACAGGGACACCTGTAATGATTTTTCAAAAATATTTTGGTGTGTAATTGTGAATAAGCTGCATATGAATTGGAGCGGATGAACTTGCATGTTAAATCACTTGAGGAACAATGCAGTAATAAGGTAGTATTGATTTTTTGACTTGCCATTTGCTGAAAACTTATGTTTAAATAATAAAAAGTTGGTATTGCTATTATTAACATAGAATTAGTTTGAAAGTAGAACATTTGGAATACACTATAAGATTTTTAAACAGACTTTAAAGAGGCGCCATGTTCTTGATGGGCCAAATGGCCTAATTCTGCTCCCATGTCTTATGTTGAATTAAATGTCCTTTTAATAAATATGCTTCTTCAGTATCTTTCAAACTTTACTAATTGGGATATGGCTAGTGCTTTTAGAACTGTAATATGTGAAGTATTTGTTAAATTGTATGTTTATAAACTTACTTCCAACCACATCAAGTGCTACTTGTTCAAAAAACACCTATTATATGAAATTTGGCTAATGGCCAAAGCACATATATTGCATAGGCTCTTTAAAATCCCATTTAATTTGGGTGTGATACATTTATAGGAAGTTGTTATTTAATAAAGTCACTGGGAAGCTCTACAATTCAAATAAAGTAACATTTTGAAATTATATGACGAAGGTCCATTAATTGAAACCTCTTTTATCTGCCATCAAATTACAACTTAAAAAAATTGCCTTCTACAGGTTACGAATTCAACATGAACAGTCAAGCCCCCCTCCAAACCATCCCAACAATCATCTCTTCAGCAAGTCTAATAACAGTCCTCCACCTGGCACTACAGCCATCATGCAGTCCAGCAGTAAGTATCATCCAATGCCATTTATAGAGACTAGGTTATCCAGACTAAACACCTTTTGGTACTCTAACTTGTTTTGCTTGATGTCTGATTAATGTTGTTTTGATGTTCAAGCAGGATGAATCTAATCATAATCTCAATCTTAACAGTATTCTGGTATTAACTGCCTGTTTTTATCATTCTGGATAATATATTAATACATATATAGTCAAACAACTTTGCATATCTTGTAATGAGCAAACAGAACATGGATTTGTCTGTAGTTTTATTTGTAAATTTGAACATGGTGATTATTCTCCATTGTTACGTTCCCCAGTAACCGGGTGACTTACCAGCAAAGATAGAGAGGTCCGCTGAAGCCTGCTGATACTATTTTCAAACGTTTTATTTATAAAGGGGCACAAACGTATGGTTAATACAAAACATTCAGATCATATACATCGTCAAAACTCAATCCAAAGCACAGGTAAAGTAATAATCAATCAAAAATAAGCTCTATCGTTGTCTAGGGGATACTGAGTCCAATGGAATATAAGAGTCACTCAAAGTCTGCAGGCTTCCCCGTTTCGGGAACCGCTGGCATTTCACGTGTTGGAGAGAGAGAAAAGGAACACTTGCCCGTCGTCCTTGCGAAGCAAATCCCTGCTGTTAGTTAAAGCGGTTTTTCCTTTTGGGTCCAGCCACAGACTCCCGATCCGGAATCTAACGCACGTGTCTTCCTTCAGAATGGCTTCCCGCTCCGACGGGAAGCACTACCGTGTCTTCTTCGTGTGTCTCCTTGGTGCGTCTGAGGCCCCGCCTCGGCAGCCCACCTTTTATCTGGACTGGCAGGGTTGTAGATGTCAATCAGGGTGGGGGCGAGGCAATCTTTCCCCCATCACCCATCTCACATTGCCCTGAGGATTTGCACGTAGGCCAGTTCCTTATTCTACAAAGGTGTCTCCCAAGACAATGGCTATGTCCAAGGCTTTTGTCTTGCTGAGCGACCAGCCCACATTCCAAACCGTAAGGCTCTCTCTCTCTCTCTCTCTCTCTTTGCGATTCTCACAAAGGAGGGGGCTGAGGTCATGACACCATGTATACAAGATGTTTGGCTGATTGAACAAGTGAAATGTATTTTCCTGCAGCCTATAATATTACTCATTTAAGCTACTTCTAGTTTTTTTAAATATGCTGTGTTTTATGGCACGCTCCCATTCTAAATAAACTAAGGTCAACTAAAAACTATAGTACATTCTCACGTGAAATACTCAGTTTAACTTTTTTCATCTTCATGCTCGTTGTCAGGTTATGTGTTGTTGCATAGTTAAAACAGGAATTTTCTTCTGGCAATAAAATCCATGGTTGCTAAATCATTATTTGGGTATAAAATCAGTCTAGAGCTTCTGACCAAAGCTGTTCAGTTGAATTAATGAGTTAATTGGGCCTTCTATTAATATTAAGCTACCGTAGATTCCAGACTACAGAGCGCACCTGATTAAAAGCCGCTGGCTCTAATTTTAGAAATTAAATCAATTTTTTACTTGTACAGGCCGCACCGGATTTTCGGCCGCAGGTGTCCCACGTTGTAATATGAGATATTTACACAGAAAGATATTACACGTGAGGATTTTTTAACTTTTAATTAAATCCATATGGTAACATAAACAAATACATATTGCAAATGCTTTTTTTCGAACCGTGCCTGTAACGCGGCTACTTTTAAATATACGTTGCGTATACTTTTTTACTGAACAACATTCCAATATCTCCTAACGACTGGTAAAAAATATATATACTGCAGCCTACCAGGAAAAGTTATTGATTGCCTTTAACTTAAAAGCAGCGTTTTGGCTCCGCCGCTCCCCCCCGCCGTCCCGTTTATCGCAAACCGGCATTTTTCCCACAAGACGCGGCGAAACCGGGTGTGACGTCATAGCATCCCGCGATGTAGTACAGAAAACAAATATAGTTAAAACTCTTCTAACTTTAACTAACAAATGAATTACTAAGCGAAAATATTATAAACTAAATAACTGCCATAAAGGCAGCACAATGCTTTTCTTCGAGTGTTTTCCATGTTGATGAGGGTGAGTACAAATGACTGATTTACAATAATTTAATTGTGAAAGTGCGCTTGATTTATCGTACAATTTCATTGGACCTCTGTGAACTACTCATCAATTTTATTGGTCTACTGTTACGAGGCAAAATGTTTTTGGCGGCATGAAAAAAAATCATGTATTAGCTGCTTCGTATTAAAGGCCGCAGAGTTCAAAGCTGTTCAAAATGTGGGAAAAAAGTAGCGGCTTAAAATCCGGAATCTACGGTATTTGAAACTTTCCAGGTTCCCAGGCTAACATGGGATCTTGCTGGAAATGTTTCACTGGAATGAGTAGACTGGACCATTGCAGTAGAAGTTCACTGTCTGAAATGGATGTTTTTACATTTTTAATTTTTTAGGTTGTGCTGCTGCCTCCCCATCTCAATTTCAAGGCATACCCTCCCAACATGCTCTGTTTCAGCAGCCCAGTAACAGCCCTCCTCCTCCAAACCTTAATCTTCCTCGAATGAATTTACAACCTGGATTGTCACAGCAGTCGCAAACACAGCCAGTTACAATTCAAGTACAGGAACCACCTGATATGCTCAGCAACAACTTGCTACAAAGTGCTGGGCAAAATCTGCATACCACACGTCCCCGTGGAATCATCGGTTCAGGGAATCAGATTCCCCTTCAGCAGAGAGGGTTGCACATGCCATCTCTTGGGCTTGGACAACACAGGGCCTTGGCAAAGCAACTGAGTGCAGATAGTGCAGAGGTAAACAGGTAAGAGTATACTTGAATCACATTGCTAAGTTTTAATACTTTAGCTGATTAAAATTAAAAGTTAGTAAGGAATCTAGTAACTTACATAGTTATGCAGGAATTGTTTCTGCTGTCAGCAGTGTGTTGTCAATAATCATTAGAACTATTTCTGCATTACTGATTTAAAATAACAAGTTGATTTTTTAAAAAATTAGGCTTTGATTCTTAATTTTAGATTTTATTTTTAATTTACATTTTAATATGGTTAATATAATTATCTTCAAATGGAAATCTTCACACAGCATGCAAAATTTGACTTCAAAAATAGTTTTAGTTATGATTTTACTGCAATGTGTAGATCAAGATATTTTATTGGGAAATTAAGATGAATAATGGATGACATTGTTTCTGGGTATTTTAGAACAGTGTACAGCAGAAGAAAAATGAAGAACTCCAGCGCCAAACCAAACAAATGGTACTAAATGTTAGCAATACGCACAAAATGCTGGAGGTACCTCAGTAGGCCAGGCAGCATCTATGGAAAAGAGGAAACAGATAATTCTGGCCGAGACCCTTTGACATGCGTCCTGAAGAGGGGCCTTGGCCCAAAACTGCGACTGTTTCCTCTTTTCCATAAATGCTATCCAGCCTGCTGAGTTCCCCCAGCATTTTGTGCATTGCGTTGGATTTCCAGCATCTGCAGACTTTCTCATGTTTGTGGTACTAAATTTCGGCTTGGTTCTGGATTACTTCATCTTTTGTAAATTACATTGTAGTTTTTAAAGCTTTAAAGTTCAGAAAGGAAGCTACTACAAAAACCACATATTTGTACGTCACCTGTAAAATGGTAATACATACTAAGATGCTTCACGGGAGTGTTAATAAATTTGACCAAATTGTAAAAAAGATTTCAGGGCAGGAAATAATAGAGGTGGGTTAGAAGAATTATCTTAATTGGAGGAAAAAAACACTAAACTTAGGCTGGCTGCTTAAGACACTAGCAGCTGAAGAAATGGCCTTGAGTGTTGGAGTAATTAATAAAGAGGCCAGAACTAAAGGAGAACCAATATCATGGAGAATCTAGGAATAGAGAAGAGTCCAGAGATAGAGGTTTGAGTTGAAGGTGTACAGTTCTCAAGCCCAACCCCAAATTTTTAAAACTCCCTACTTCTGAATACAACAGAAGTAGGAAAAGACATGTTCCAAAAGAAATGGCCTGACCTATAAATGTTTTAATGTGTTTGTGAGCATTCCATTTAGCTTTCCAATAGTTAAAGGAAGATGCTTAGGGAATAATGTAAATTACTTTACAATGCACATTTGCAAGGAAAGGCAATAGTACTTCCTCTGACTTTCCCAAGTTTAGTTAATAATATTGGTTCAAAATCCTATTTGAGATCAGATTCTCTAACCTCTGTCTTGCTGGGCATAAGCTGTTTCATTCGATTTCCTTTGAATCCTCCTGTCAAATTCTTCACTGCCAATGTGTAACTCATACATTAGTTGCTGCAGGTTTGTTTCCCGTAGTAGTATTCTGCTGTAGTAGTTGGGAGTGCTGCCCAACCAATAGAATGCCAAACCTGCTAAACAGGGTTTCTCCCCCACTGTTGTCAATGCAGCCTTCACTCATATAGCTTCTACTTTACAGACACCTGCCCTCACTTCATACCCCCCCACCACCAGAAATAACAGGGATAGAGTTCCCCTAGTCCTCACCTATGACCCTACAATCCAACATACAATTCCCTGCATCTTCTGCTATCTCAGATTGGTTCCCAACACCAATTCATCCCCTCCCCTTCCCTCTTTATTTTGCACAGCGATTGGTCTCTCCAAGACTTCCTGGTCAGCTTGTTCCTCACCTGCCGATCTTTCTCTAGGCACTAATCCCCACAGCACACTAAGTGTTCACCTCCCACACTGCCATTCAGGGCCCTAAACAGTCCCTCCAGTTGAGGCGGTCCTTTGCTTTTGAATCCACTGGTGTCATTTATTGCATCCAGTGCTCCCTGTGTGGCATTCTCTATAGCAGTGAGACTTGACGCAGATTGGAGAATCGCTTTGTTGAATACCTTTGTTCTGCCCGCTGTAGCAGCCATAATCTTCCAGTAGCTGGTCATTTTAATTTTACTTCCCATTTCTATCCCAACATGTCTGTCTACAGCCTCCTCTACAGTTAAGTTGACACTGGATGTAAATTATATATTCCACTTCAGTAGTCTCCAGCCTGATGGCATTCTTCTAACTTCCGCTAACCATCTCTCTCTGCCCTCTCTTTCCCCACCTTCTCAATCCTCCCATCTTTTCCCTTTCTCACCTCCTTCCCTTTATTCCATGTTCCACTGTCCTATCAGATTTCATCTTCTTCAGCCCTTTGTCACTTACATCCTTCTTATCTGTATTTACCATTCACCTGCTAGCTCTTGTACTACCACTTTTCCCACCTTGTATACTGTCTATCTCACTTCTTTCTTTCCAGTCCTGATAATTGGTCTTAGCCTGAAACATTGATTGTTCATTTCTCTCCCTAGATGCTGCCTGATCTGCTGAATTCCTCTTGCTTTCTGTGTGTGCTGCTAATCAGACTGCCTCCCTGGGGAATAATCCAGTTACAGGTCTAATGCACAGAACACAGGGCAGCCCCTACTTATAGGAGCAAAGCTATTTCCTTCTCCCGCTTACCAAACTGCCCTGTTACTGTAATGGTTAATAGCTGTGATAATACTGTGTCAATAAGTGAACTGCAGATGCTAGTTCAGTCTGTCTTTGAGCATTTTTCAAATCTCTAATATGGAAGTTCACTGATATATATATATTCAGACCCAAAACCTAGGTCAAGGTTTCAAATGCTATCTTGCAAGATCTACAGTAGAATTCTATAAATATAACTTCTCGGTTTACATTATGAAATAAAAAATCCAACTTGCTCACTAATGTCCTGACACTCCTCTGAACTAGCTTATATGTGACTGTCAGTTTAATTCATAACTATCATAAACTTTTAACACTGATCTCTATTTGTTTTCAGTCGCCCTATTAGTCGATTTTCTCCTTTGAGCTACGATCAGTCGCACTTGCACCCTCACCTTTTCCAGGAGCAGCTTCGATTTTTAACTAACAACTTCAGTCCAGCAGCAGCAATGTTTTCCCAAGGCATGAAAGTTTCACAGATGGACTCACTTTCAAACTATAACCAAACCATAGCTGGTAAAGCCGTAATGCAGCATGAGCATCAACAAGATTTCACAGCTTCATCACTACATCAGGCTTTGCTTTCTCCAACGCCACCTGACTACACAAGACACCAGCAAGTTTGTCAGCAGTATGGCCATATGATTCAGGGACTGCTTTCACCCAGGCACTCGTTGACAGGCCAACAGGACCTGCGCTTACCTCCTGCTGAAATGCCACATTTTTTAAAACGTCACCAGCGGCAGCAACATCAGCAAGAATATGACTTGCTGAGACACATAAACCAAGGGGTGGGGGATGCTGGAAACATGACTGCCAACTTATGCGGGCACCAACAGACTTTATCAGAGCGACAAACATTAAATATGCCTTATCATAGTACAGAACCATATCATCAGCATCATCTACTGCAGGTCAGAGGCCAAGATCATATTCCACAGCCCCCTTCGTCATCCCAAGGCCACAGTTTTGTACATCACCCCCCGCTGATGCATTCGGAGAGTATGGAAGAGGACTGTGTGAATGAGGGGAACAGGGAGGGGTATCCAGACAATACTGACTCAACTGACACATCCACCAAATGCTGTCAAGAGAATCCAGAGCTGCTCAATATTATTAGGTGTGGGGCTGCAGAGACACTACTTGCAAATATAAATCATGTGCACAAAATGGGTGTTTCACAGCCGTACAGTCATCAGGCAGTCCCTGGCTTTGCAACAGGCAAAGTGCCAAGCAGAGGTAAGTGATGAAAAGTAGCATTTATCAATAATGGGATGCCTTTTCATACCATTCCTTAACACCTGATCATTACAGAAAGAAAACTTACCTGGTATCTCACCTTAAATGATTTTTGTATAGTCTGGTCCTGAATAATACTCAGTCACTTAATCACTTAAAATGACATTGATGTTTCGGTAGCACTTACAGTACTAGTTAGTTAAAAAAGAAGCCTAGCATGATTCTTTATTCAGCAGATTTATTTTTTATTTGCTTTACCAAAATTTAATACTGGAAAAACTTCACCAGTGATGGGACTGGTGTCTGACAAATTGCATGCTACTGACATGCGGGATGTTAGCTTTCCGTTTAGGAGGCTGTAACTGTAATTGTTTTTTGCCTAGTCCATCCTCCCACTTTGAACCTTCCCTGTGTAACCACTATTCTGACTTGTGAGTATCCATATTTTCCTTGTTGGTAAAAAATGAAATCAAATCCTTAGAAAGAAGTGACATAGGATCGGAAGATGTAGATTCATTCTTGGTAGAGTTAAGGAACTGTAAGGGTAAAAAGATCCTGATGAGAGTTACATATAGGTCTCAGAACAGTAGCCAGAATGTAGGCTAGAAATTACAATGGGGACTAGAAAGTGCATGTCGAAAGGCTAATGTTACGATAGTCATGGGGGATTTCAAGGGGCAGGGAGATTGGGAAAATTGGGTTGGTGCTGGATCCCAAGAGGGGGGGATTTTGTAGAATGCCTACAAAGGGAGATCAGCTATTCTGGATTGTGTGTTGTGCAATGAACTGGAATTGATTTGGAGAGATAAAGGGTACTAGTGACAGGATTCTGTCTGCAATTTGAGAAGGAGAAGCTAAACTCAGATGTTTCAGTACTACAGTGGAGTAAAGGAAATTACAGAGGCACAAGAGAGGAGCTGGCCAAAACTGATTGGAAGGAAACACTAGCAGGGATGATGGTGGAACAGCAATGGATAGAGTTTCTGGGAGCAATTTGGAAGGTGCAGCACAAATACATCCCAAAGAAGATGTGTTCTAAAGACCCTGATGGGAGTTACATACAGGCCGCTGAACAGTAGCCAGGATGTGGGATGCAAATTACAATGGGAGATAGAAAAGGCATGTAACAAGGGCAATGTTACAGTAGTCATGGGGGAATTTCAATATGCAGGTTGATTGGGAAAATCAGGCTGGTGCTATACCCGGAGAGAATTTGTAGAATGCCTATGAAATGGCTTTTTGGAATAGCTTGTGGCTGAGCCCACTATGGGAGACGCAATTCTGGATTGAGTGTTTGATTAAGGAACTCATGGTAAAGGAACCCGTAGAAAAAAATGATCATATAATGAGAGAAATCACCCTGCAATTTGAGAGGGAGAAGATAATGTCAGATGTATTAGTATTACAGTGGAGTAAAGGGAATTACAAAGGCCTGAGAGAGAAGCTGGCAGAGTTGATTGGAAGGGGGCACTATCAGCGATGACAGAAGAACAGCAATAGCTGGAGTTTCTGGGAGCAATTTGGAAGGTGCAGGGTAGATGCATAACCAGCCAGTGGTGTAGTAGCATCCGCACCAGAATTCGAAGCGAGTGGTCTCGGGTTCGAATCTGGCTGGCTGGCTCCTTGCATGTTTTCCATCCATGCTGGGTTGAGCATCGAGCTAGAAACTCGGCCTCAAAAAAAACAGACAAATGCTAAAGAGTTGGAAAGGTTGCTGCCTAATGCACCACAAGGCACAGAGAGAAACGGGTAGATACATTCCAAAGATGAAGTATTCTAAAGGGAGGATGAGGCAGGTGTAGCTGATAAGGGAAGTCAAAGACAGCACAAAATCAAAAGAGGGGGCCTATAATAGAACAATAATTAGTGGGAAGTTAGAGGATTGGAAGTTTTTTTAAAAAACCAACAGAAGGCAACTAAAAAAAACACAGAGAGAAAAGATGAAATATGAAGGTAAGCTTGCAAATAATTTCAAAGAGTATACAAAAAGTTTCTTTCAGATATATAAAGAGTAAAAGAGAGATGAGCATGGATATTGAGCTGCTGGAAAATGACGCTGGAGAGGTAGTAATGGGGGCCAAAGAAATGGTGGACGAGCTTAATAAGTATTTTGCATCAGTCTTCACCATGGAAGACACTAGCTATATGCCATAAATTTGAGAGTGTCGAGGGCAGAAGTGATTGCAGTTGCTATTACTCAGGAGAAGGTGTTTGGGAAACTGAAAGGTCTGGAGGTAGATAAGTCACCTAGACCAGATGAACTACATGCGAGGATTCTGAAAGAGGTTGCTGAAGAAATTGTGAAGACCTTAGCAATGATCTTTAAGAATCACTAGATTCTGGAATGGTTCTAGAGGACTGGAAAATTGCAAATGTCACTCCACTATTTAAGAAGGGAGGCAGGCACAAGAAAGGAAATTATAGGCCAGTAAGTCTGACTTTAGTGGTTGGGAAGATGAAGTTCATTATTAAGGATGAAGCTTTGTGATACTTGCAGATGCATGATAAAGTAGGCCAATGCCAGCATGGCTTCTTTAAGGGGAAATCTTGCCTGACAAATCTGTTGGGATCTGATGTGAAATAACAGGCAGTATAGACAAAGAAAAACAAATCATAAACAAGAAATTCTGTAGGTGCTGGAAATCCAAAGCAACCCAGACAAAATCCTGAGGATATAACAGGCAGGATGGACAAAAGAGAGTCAGTGGATATTGTTCACTTGGATTTTGAGAAGGCTTTTGACAAAGTTCCGCAAGAGGCTGCTTAACAAGATAAGAACCAATGATATTACAGGAAAGATACTAGCATGGATAGAAGATTGGCTGATTGGCAACAGGCAAAGTGTTGGAATAAAGGGGGCCTATTCTGTTGGCTGCCAATGGCAAGTGGTGTTCTGTAGGGGTCGGTATTGGGACCGTTTCTTTTCACATTATGTGTCAACAATTTGGATGATAGAATCAACGGCTTCGTGGCCAAATTTGCAGATGATAACAAAGATTAGGTGGAGGGACATGTCGTGTTGAAGAAGCAAGGTGTCTGCAGAAGAACTTAGATTGGGAGAATGGGCAAAGAAGTGGTAGGTGGAATATAGTGTATTGTCATGCAGTTTGGTAGAAGGAATAAAGACCCTAGGCTATTTTCTAAATGGAGAGAAAATTCAAAAATCAGAGGTGCAAAGGGATTTGGGAATCCTCGTGTAACTTGCAGGTTCAGTGGATGGTAAAGAAGGCAAATGCAATCTTAGCATTCATTTCAAGAGGACTAGAATATAAGCAAAGATGTGATCCTGGAGGCTTTATAAAGCATTGGTCAGACTTACGAACATTTTTGTGCCACTTTTCTAAGAAACTGCACTGGCATTGGAGAGGGTCCAGAGGATGATCACGAGAATGATCCTGAGAATGATCCCGAGAATGATCCCAGGAATGAAAGGGTTAATGTATGAAGAGTGCTTGATGGCTCTGGGCCTGTACTTGCTGACATTTAGAAGAATTGGGATCCCATTGAATATTGAAAGTGCTAGATAGAGTGGATGTGGAACGGATGTGCCGTGAGTCTAGGATCAGAGGGCTCAATCTCAGAATAGAGGGACACCTATTTAGAACAATAGACAATAGGTGCAGAAGTAGGCCATTCAGCCCTTCTAGCCAGCACCGCCATTCACTGTGATCATGGCTGATCATACACAATCAGTACCCCGTTCCTGCCCTCTCCCCATATCCCTTGACCCCGCTATCTATAAGAGCTCTATCTAATGCTCTCTTGAATGCATCCAGAGACTTGGCCTCCACTGCCTTCTGGGACAGAGCATTCCACATATCCACCACTCTCTGGGTGAAAAAGTTTTTCCGCATCTCTGTTCTAAATGGCCTACCCCTTATTCTTAAACTGTGGCCTCTAGTTCTGGACTCACCCATCAGCGGGAACATGCTTCCTGCCTTCAGTGTGTCCAATCCCATAATAACCTTATATGTTTCAATCAGATCCCCTCTCATCCTTCTAAATTCCAGTGTATACAAGCCCAGTCGCTCCAATCGTTCAACATATGACAGTCCCGCCATTCTGGGAATTAACCTTGTGAACCTACGCTGCACTCCCTCAATAGCAAGAATGTCCTTCCTCAAATTTGGAGACCAAAACTGCACACAATACTGAGGACAGAGCTGAGGAAGAATTTCTTCAGCTAGAGGGTGGTGAATCAGTGGAATTTATTGCGATGTACAGCTGTGGAGGCCAAGTCATTGAGTATATTTAAAGCAGAGGTTGGTAGTTTCTTGGTTAGGGTGTCAAATGTTACGGGAAGAAGGCAGGAGAATGGGATTAAGAGAGATAATAAATCAGTCATGATTGAATGGCAGAGCAGATTCAATGAGCTGAAGGACTTAATTCCACACTTATTTCTTATGGTCTTATAGTCTTATAAATAAACTTGAATATTGATAAATAAAGTTGAATCTTGAATCTAGTTGTTTCCACATTTAAAATGTGTGTGGGTTGGTAGGTTATTTAGGGACTGTAGATTGTTTCTACTCTGTTAGTGAGTGGTAGAATCAGGGCATGTTGATGAGAATACGGGGAGAATAAGTTACAGGAAAAAATAGCAAGTTAATGGGGTTGCTGTCTGCCCAGGAACAAACTCAATGGGCCAAAGTGGTTTCCCCCTTCTCTGTCATCTTGAAATATGGAAACAGGAAAAATTCCATGCTGCACTGAAAAAAGAAAAGCAAGTTCTGGTTTGTTACCCAGAGCAGCACTCTTATCACACTCTAGATAGATAGATGGAACCATAGAACATTACAGCACAGAAACAGGCCTTTTGGCCCTTCTTGGCTGTGCTGAACCATTTTTCTGCCGAGTCCCACTGATCTGCACCTAGACCATATCCCTCCATACCCCTCTCATCCATGTACCTGTCCAAATTTTTCTTAAATGTTAAAAGTGAGCCTGCATTCACCACTTCAACTGGCAGCTCATTCCACACTCCCACTACTCTCTGTGTGAAGAAGCTTCCCTTAATGTTCCCTTTAAACTTTTCCCTTTTCACCCTTAATCCATGTGCTCTGGTTTTTTTTCTCCCCTAGCCTCAGTAGAAAAAGCCTGCTTGCATTCACTCTATCTATACCCATCATAATTTTATACACCTCTATCAAATCTCCCCTCATTCTTCTACGCTCCAGGGAATGAAGTCCTAACCTATTCAACCTTTCTCTGTAACTCAGTTTCTCAAGTCTCAGCAGCATCCTTGTAAACCTTCTCTGCACTCTTTCAACCTTATTAATATCCTTCCTGTAATTAGGTGACCAAACTGCATACAATACTCCAAATTCAGCCTCACCAATGTCTTATACAACCTCACCATAACATTCCAACTCTTATACTCAGTACTGTGATTTATGACCCTATCTACCTGTGACACCACTTTTAGGGAATTTTGTATCCCTCTGTTCTACTGCACTCCTCAGTGTCCCACCATTTACCTTGTATGTTCTACCTTGGTTTGTCCTTCCGAAGTGCAATACCTCACACTTGTCTGCATTAAACTCCATCTGCCATTTTTCAGCCCATTTTTCCAGCTGGTCCAAATCCCCCCGCAAGCTTTGAAAACCTTCCTCACCGTCCACTACACCGCCAATCTTTGTATCATCAGCAAATTTGCTGATCCAATTTACCACATTATCATCCAGATCATTAATATAGATTACAAATAACAATGGACCCTGTGGCACACCACTAGTCACAGGCCTCCACTCAGAGAAGCAATCCTCCACTACCACTCTCTGGCTTCTCCCATTGAGCCAATGTCTAATCCATTTTGCTACCTCACCATGTATACCTAGCGACTGAATCTTCCTAACTAACCTCCCATGTGGGACCTTGTCAAAGGCCTTACTGAAGTCCATTTGACAACATCCACTGCCTTCCCTTCATCCATTTTCCTGGTAACCTCCTCGAAAAACACTAATAGATTGGTTAAACATGACTTACTACGCACAAAGCCATGTTGACTTTCCCTAATAAGTCCCTGTCTATCCAAATACTTGTATCTCTTAGTACTCCTTCCAATAATTTACCTACTACCGCATTAGGGTAGTAGGTAACCCTCCAATCCTTGGGCACCTCACCTGTGGATACCGACATTTTAAATATATCTGCCAGGGCCCCTGCAATTTCAACACTAGTCTCCTTCAAGGTCCGAGGGAATACTCTGTCAGGTCCTGGGGATTTATCTACTCTGATTTGCCTCAAGACAGCAAGCACCTCCTCCTGTTTAATCTGTATAGGTCCCATGACCTCACTACTTGTTTGCCTCATTTCCATTGACTCCTTGCCAGTTTCCTTAGTAAATACAGATTCAAAAATCCCATTTAAGATCTCCCCCATTTCTTCTGGTTCCATACATAGCCGACCACTCTGATCTTCAAGAGGACCAATTTTATCCCTTATTATCCTTTTGCTCTTAATATACCTGTAGAAGCTCTTTGGATTATCCTTCACCTTGACTGCCAAAGCAACCTCATGTCTTTTAGCCCTCCTGATTTCTTTCTTAAGTATTTTCTTGCACTTTTTATACTCCTCAAGTACCTTATTTGCTTCCTGTTTCCTAAACATGTCATACATCTTTCTCTTCTTCTTTATCAGAGTTCCAATATCCCTAGAGAACCAAGGTTCCTTATTCTTATTCACTTTGCCTTTAATCCTGACAGGAACATACAAACTCTGCTCTCTCAAAATTTCCCCTTTGAAGGCCTCCCACTTACCAATCACATCCTTGCCAGAGAACAACCTGTCCCAATCCACACTTTTTAGATCCTTTCTCATTTCTTCAAATTTGGCCTTTTTCCAGTTTAGTACCTCAACCCGAGGACCAGATCTGCCTTTATCCATGACCAAGTTGAAACTACTGGCGTTATGATCGCTGGACCCAAAGAGGTCCCCTACGCACAGTTCCGTCACCTGTCCTAACTCGTTTCCTAATAGGAGATCTAATATGGTACCTTGATATGGTACTATGATCTTTAGTTGGTACCTCTATATATTGATTTAGAAAACTTTCCTGAACACATTTTGCAAACTCTAACCCATCTAGACCTTTAACAGTATGGGAGTCCCAATCAATACATGGAAAATTAATCTCCCCTACTATCACAACTTTATGTCTCCTGCAGTTGTCTGCTATCTCTCTGCAGATATGCTCCTCCAATTCTTGCTGACTATTGGGTGGTCTATAATACAACACCATTAATGTGGTCATATCTTTCCTGTTTCTCAGCTCCACCCGTATGGCCTCGGTAGACAAGCCCTCTAATCTGTCCTGTCTGAGCACTGCTGTAACATTTTCCCTGACTAGCAATGCCACCCCCCACCCTTCATCCCTCTGCCCCTATCACGTCTGAAACATCAGAACCCTGGAACATTAAGCTGTCAGTCCTGCCCCTCCTGTAGCCAAGTTTCACTAATGGCTATAATGTCATAATTCCATGTGTCAATCCATGCCCTCAGCTCGTCTGCCTTCCCCACAATACTCCTCGCATTGAAATAGACACACCTCAGAAGATTATTACCATCACACATAACCCTTCTATTTCTGACTTTGCATGAACTTTTAACATCATTTATTTTCATCCCCGCTCCACTATCTACTCTGGCAGTCTGGTTCCCATCCCCCTGCAAACTTCCCCAATAGCACTAGCAAACCTCCCTGCAAGGATATTGGTCCCCCTGTACTTCAGGTGTAACCCATCTCTCTTGTACAGGTCTCACCTGCCCCAGAAGAGGTCCCAATGATCCAAAAATCTGAAACCCTGCCCCCTACGCCAGTTCCTCAGCCATGTGTTCATCCTCCAGAGCATCCTACACTTACCCTCACTGGCACGTGGCACAGGTAGCAATCCTGAGATTACTACCCTCGAGGTCCTGCTTTTTAACTTCCTACCAAGTTCTCTATACTCACTCTTCAGGACCTTCTCACTCTTTCTTCCTACGTCATTGATACCGATGTGTACCATGACATCTGGCTGCTCACCCTCCCACTTCAGAATGCTGTGCACGTGCTCAGAGACATCCCTGACCCTGGCACCCAGGAGGCAACAAACCATTTGGGAGTCTCTGTCACGACCACAGAACCTCCTGTCTGTACCTCTAACTATCGAGTCCCCTATCACTACCGCTCTCCTCTTCTTCCATCCTCCCTTCTGCACTGTAGAACCAGACTCAGTGCCAGAGATCCGGATGCCACAGCTTGTCCCAGGTAAGACATTCCCCCCCCCCCCCCCCCCCAACAGTATCCAAATCGGTATGCTTGTTGTTGAGGGGAATGGCCACGGGAACCCTGCTCTGCCTGCCCTTTCCCCTTCCCTCACCTGACGGTAACCCAATTACCTGTGCCCTGCTCCTTTGGCGTAGCTACTTCCCTGAAACTACTATCTATAAACTTCTCATTCTCCTAAATGATCCGGAGGTCATCCAGAGCCTGCTCCAGTTCCTAACGCGGTTTGTTAGGAGCTGCAGCTGGATGCACTTCTTGCAGGTGTCGTTGTCAGGGACACCGGAGGTCTTCCTGACTTCCCACATCCTGCAAGAGGAGCATTCCAACATCCTGCCTGGCATTCTCTCTAAACTGACTCGTTAAAAAAGAAATCAAATGAGAAAACAACAACACCAACTTACTGGAACCTACCCTCATCTCTGCCTGTTCATGCCGAAGCCTGTTGAGCCAAAGCTGTCCCACTCTGACTCAGAGGGGATGTTAGGGGTGTTTTTCACACAGAGAGTGGTGTGTGCGTGGAAT
Source organism: Hemitrygon akajei (assembly GCF_048418815.1). Taxonomy (NCBI): domain Eukaryota; kingdom Metazoa; phylum Chordata; class Chondrichthyes; order Myliobatiformes; family Dasyatidae; genus Hemitrygon; species Hemitrygon akajei. Next base: position 45,535,151 of record NC_133149.1, on the reverse strand, counting down.
GCACTGCCAGCGGCAGTGGTGGAAGCGGATACGATAGTTCCTTTTAAGAGCCTCTTAGATCGGTACATGGAGCTTAGATAAATAGAGGGCTATGCGCTAGGGAAATTCTAGGCAGTCTGTAGAGTAGGTTACATGGTTGGCACAACATTACAGGCCTTTTGGCCACAATGTGCTGTAAATTTCTATGTTCTGTGTATGTAATTGTTTTTTGTAATCAAAAACACAATTACTGCATCTAATGTCGTTAATTCAGCAGTATTTCAAGCCAGAAATGTCAACTACTGATGTATCGTACATCATTTTTAGCTTTTGATAAGAATGTTTCAGCTTTAGAAGGGTGGATTGTATTTTATGTTAGCTCCCAAAAGCAGAATTTTATTCACTTTACAATTTGAATGTATTTTCTCACTTAGGCTTGCATTGATAATTGGTGCAGACCCAATACTTCAGGCCCCAGTAAAAGAAGTCTGGCATTTAAACAACTGTTAATTACTATTGCATGGCTTTGATTCAATAGGTTGTGACTAGTTATTGGTCCTTAACATTTGTCATTTATCTTTCTGTTAGTCACTGATATTAAAAGCATGCCTCTTCTAATAAAACTTCATTAATTCCTGCAATACTGAGAGCTTTGCTGCTAATAACATGATTAACATTAGTGTATTTGCTCATGATACGAAAATAATTGGAAAGGCATATTGTGATGAGGACTGTGACTTGGCTGTGGGATGTAGATAGACTGAATGGGCGAAAACTTGGCAAATGGAGATTACTGCAAGAATGTATAAGGTCATGTATAAGGTAAGTGGAATTAAAAGACATTGGCATCTCAGTAGAAAATGACTGCAAAGTACAGAGAGGCACAAAAACAAGAAAATCTGCAAATGCTGGAAATCCAAGGAACACACAAAATACTGGAGGAAATCAGCAGGCCAGGCAGCATGTGTAGAAAAGAATAAACAGCCGACATTTTGGGCTGAGACCCTTTGTTAGGACTGAAAAAGATATGAGGTTAGAGCAAGAAGGTGCAATAGAGGAGGCCATGGACTGGCATATGGGAATGGGAAGTAAAATTGAAGTTGGTGGCCACCATTTTACTTCCCATTCCCATTCCGACATGTCTGTCCATGCCTCCTTTCCTGCCGCGATGAGACCACACTCAGGTTGGAGAAACAACACCTTATGTTCTGTCTAGGTAGCCTCCAAACTGATGGCATAAGCATCGATTTTTTGAACTTCTGGTTAACTGCCCCCACCATTCCCATTCCTGTTTCCCTCTCTCACCTTATCTCCTTACCTGCCTATCACCTCCTTCTGGTGCTCTTCCCCCTTCCCTTTCTTCCATGATCTATCAGACATCTCCTATCAGATTCTCCTTCTCCAGCCCTTTACCTCTTTCACCTATCAACTTCCCAGCTCTTTACTTCACCCTTTCCACTCTCCCAGTTTCACCTATCACCTACCACCTTGTACTACTTCCTCTCCTCTCCCCACCTTGCTCTAACTTCTCATCTTTTTTTTCCAGTCCTGATGAAAGGTCTTGGCCTGAAACGTCGACTGTTTACTCTTTTCCATACATGCTGCCTGGCCTGTAAAGTACAGAGAGGTTTAGTTCTTCTTATGCATGAATCATGTTAACAGATAAATACGTCACGTAGTTAAGAGAGCAAGTAGCCTATGTTGGCCTTTACTGCAATGAGGGTGTTTGTTGCACAGGGTTTTGCTGAGGTCACACCAGGAATACTGTGCCTAGTCCTGGTCTCTTTACCCTAGAAGGAAAATAATTGTGTACTTTTAGGGATATAGTTATATAGCTTTGGCAGTCCAAAAGAGATTCACTTGGCCAGTTGAGAAGAATGATCTGTCGAGAGGCTAAAGAGGTTGGGTCTGAATTCTTTGGAGTTTAGGAGAACGAAGGGTGATCTTATTGAAACAAATAAGGTCCTAAGGGGGTATGCCAGATTAGATGTTAGGATGTTTTCATTTGCGGGAGAATCTCAAACAAGGGGACATAGTTCCAATATAAGGGGCCAGTCAATTACAACTGAAGTATGTTGGAGGGTGCTGAATCTCTGGAGTTCTCTGTCCAGGGAGTTGTGGAGGCTAGCTTATTAGAAGTATTAAAGTGGAGGTAGATAGATTTTGAAAGATTGGGCTTGAGGGCTGTCTGTAGGGAGGATGGGGAGATGGGTGTTGTCACACAGTGTAGATATTAAGTCTGAGTGTAGATCAGCCATGATCATATTGAAAAGCAGGAGACTTGAAGCCAGGTGGCCTCCTCCTCCTCATGTTCCTTTGTTTTTGTGTACAGTTCAAGTGATTAGGAAATGATATGTTCATCAGTTTTGGGTGCTACAGTGTGACAGAATACAGAGGAGATGAACAGGAAAAGTGTTATGAGATCCTGAACAACAACATAATAAATATTAGTCACTTCAGCTGATAAATTGTAACAGATGATGTGAAACTGCTTCAAAACTTTCTCTTATTTCAGAGTCCATAACAGGGGATCGAATGGATGGAAGGGCCTCTATGCAGCCAATGGAAGTAAATGATCACAATGGAATAGGTTACACAAGACAGTCAACTAAAATTCTCCAACGGCATCACACCATTCAGACAAGTGATGATGCTTATGTATGTGCAAAATATTTAATTCTCTTGCACCATTAGCTGTTAAATAGCTTGATTCCCTTGATTTACAGTGTGATAGAGAAGTTTTAAGTAAAAATGATGTATGTGGTTAATATGTTCAATTCTTTTGTTTTTCTTTTTTTTTCCATTCTTGGCCCAGTAACGTTCAAAGTTAATTACCATTGATTTAACCAAATATTATGATTGGAAATCACCAAGATGCATGACATTTAACTATGATCCCTTAAAACATTGGCAAAATCTTCCTCTAAATTTCTTCTCTTTAACTGTGGCTTCATCCCAACTCTTTCGTAATGTAATAAAGGACAAAAAACTGAAAATACTCAAACAGGTCTAGCCAGCATCTATAGAGGCAGAAACTGAGCTTACAGTTTAGGTCAATGACCCTTCATCAGAACTGGAAAAGTGAGAAAATGTGCACATTTTAAGTTACAGAGTTGTGAGACATAGCCATGCCAACCTTTCAGTCATTTGCAATAATCCCATTTGTCCTCATTCAGTGTGTATCGATCATAAGTGCCTGTCTGAATGTCTCTGAAACATAGTGTTTGTATCTGATTCCGTGTTCCCTCTGGCAATGAGTTCCAGATAGCAACTGCTCCCTATTTTAAAAAAATTGTACCTCCTCAAATTGCTTTAAACTTAAACTCATCTTAAACTTATGCCCTCTTGTTTTAGAAACATAGAAAACCTACAGCACAATACAGGCCCTTTGGCCCACAAAGCTGTGCCGAACATGTCCTTACCCTAGAACTACCTAGGGTTACCCATAGCCCTCTATTTTCTAAGCTCCATGTACCCATCCAGGAGTCTCTTAAAAGACCCTATCGTTTCTGCCTCCACTGCCGCCACATGCAGCCCATTCCATGCATTCACCACTCTCTGTATAAAAAAAAATTTACCCCTGACATCTCCTCTGTACCTATTTCCAAGCACCTTAAAACTATGCCCTCACGTACTAGCCATTTCAGCCCTGGGAAAAAGCCTCTGACTGTCCACATGATCAATGCCTCTCATTATCTTGTACACTTCTATCAGGTCACCTCTTATCCTCCATCGCTCCAAGGAGAAAAGGCCGAGTTCACTCAACCTATTCTCATAAGGCATGCTCCCCAATCCAGGCAACATCCTTGTAACTCTCCTCTGCACCCTTTCTATGGTTTCCACATCCTTGCTGAGGTGACCAGAATTGAGCACAGTACTCCAAGTGGGGTCTGACCAGGGTCATATATAGCTGCTGTCACGGTTGATGAAGGCCAATACACCATATGCATTCTTAACCACAGAGTCAACCTGCGTAGCAGCTTTGAGTGTCCTATGGACTCAGACCTCAAGATCCCTCTGATCCTCCTCACTGCCAAGAGTCTTACCATTAATTCTATTTTCTGCCATCATATTTGACCTACCAAAATGAACCACCTCACTTTTCTGGGTTGAACTCCATCTGCCACTTCTCAGCCCAGTTTTGCATCCTATCAATGTCCCGCTGTAACCTCTGACAACTCACCACACTATCCACAATACCCCCAACCTTTGTGTCATCAGCAAATTTACTAACTCATTCCTCCACTTCCTCATCCATGTCATTTATAAAAATCACAAAGAGTAGGGGTCGCAGAACAGATCCCTGAGGCACTCCACTGGTCACCGACCTCCATGCAGAATATGACCCATCTACAACTACTCTTTGCTTTCTGTGGGCAAGCCAGTTCTGGATCCACAAAGCAATGTTCCCTTGGATCTCATGCCTCCTTACTTTCTCAATAAGCCTTGCATGGGGTACCTTATCAAATGCCTTGCTGAAATCCATATACACTGCATCTACGGGTCTACCTTCATCACTGTGTTTAGTCACATCCTCAAAAAATTCAATCAGGCTCGTAAGGCACGACCTGTCTTTGACAAAGCCATGCTGACCATTCCTAATCACATTATGCCTCTCCAAATGTTCATAAATCCTGCCTCTCAGGATCTTTTCCATCAACTTACCAACCACTGAAGTAAGACTCACTGGTCTATAATTTCCTGGGCTATCTCTACTCCCTTTCTTGAATAAAGGAACAACATTCACAACCCTCCAATCCTCTGGAACCTCTCCCGTCCCCATTGATGATGCAAAGATCATTGTCAGAGGCTCAGCAATCTCCCTCGCTTCCCACAGTAGCCTGGGGTACATCTCATCAGGTCCCAGTGACTTATCCAACTTGTTGCTTTCCAAAAGTTCCAGCACATCCTCTTTCTTAATGTCTACATGCTCAAGCTTTTCAGTCTGTTGCAAGTCATCCCTACAATTGCCAAGATCCTTTTTCATAGTGAATACTGAAGCAAAGTATTCATTAAGTATCTCTGCTATCTCCTCCAGTTCCATACACAATTTCCCACTGTCTCACTTGATAGGTCCTATTCTTTCACATCTTATCCTCTTGCTCTTCACATACTTGTAGAATGCCTTGGGATTTTCCTTAATTCTGTCTGCCAAGGCCTTCTGGCTCTCCTAATTTCTTTCTTAAGCTCCTTCCTGCTAGCCTTATAATCTTCTAGCTCTCTATCATTACCTAGCTTTTTGAACCTTTTGTGAGCTCTTCTTTTCTTCTTGACTAGATTTACAACAGCCTTTGTACACCACAGTTCCTGTACCCTACCATCCTTCCCCTGTCTCATTGGAACATACCTATGCTGAACTCCACGCAAATATCCCCTGAACATTTGCCACATTTCTTCTATATGTTTCCCTGAGAGCATCTGTTTCCAATTTATGCTTCCAAGTTCCTGCCTGATAGACTCATATTTCCCCTTACCCCAATTAAATGTTTCCCTAACTCGTCTCTTCCTACCCCTCTCCAATGCTGTGGTAAAGGAGATAGAATTGTGATCACTATCTCCAAAATGCTCTCCCACTGAGAGACCTGACACTTGACCAGGTTCATTTCCCAATAACAGATCAAGTACAGCTTCTCCTCGCGTAGGCTTATCTACATATTGTGTCAAGATACCTTCCTGAACACACCTAACAAACTCCACCCCATCTAAACTCCTTGCTCTAGGGAGATACCAATCAATGTTTGGGAAATTAAAATCTCCCACCATGACAACCCTGTTATTATTGCACCTTTCCAGAATCTGTCTTCCTATATGCTCCTCGATGTCCCTGTTACTATTGGGTGGTCTATAAGAAACACCCAGTAGAGTTATTGACCTCTTCCTATTCCTAACTTCCACCCACAGAGACTTCGAAGACAACCCCTCCATGCCTTCCTCCTTTTCTGCAGCCGTGACACTATCCCTGATCAACAGTACCATGCCCCCACCTCTTTAGCCTCCCTCCCTGTCCTTTCTGAAACATCTAAAACCTGGCACTTGAAGTAGCCATTCCTGCCCCTGCACAACCCAGGTCTCTGTAATTGCCACAACATCATAGCTTCAAGTGCTGATCCACACTCTAAGCTCATCCGCTTTGTTCATAATACTCCTTGCATTAAAATAAACACATCTCACACCATCGGTCTGAGCGCATACCTTCTCTATCACCTGCCTATCCTCCCTTTTGCACTATCTCCCTTTCTCTATTTGCGAGCCAACCTCCCGTTCCTCTGGCACATCAGTTCGGTTCCCACCCCCCCCAGCAATTCTAGTTTAAACTCTCCCCAATAGCCTTAGCAAACCTCCCTGCCAGGATATTGTTCCCCCTGGGATTCAAGTGCAAACCGTTCTTTTTGTACAGGTCACACCTGCCCCACATGTGGATAACCCTACTAAGATTTGACCTTTTCCTATCTCTAGCTCCAATAATTCGTTTTTACTTCTATCACGTCACTCCTCGGCCGCCTTTACTCCAGGGAAAACATACTTAGCCTACTCAATCTTTCACCATTGTTGTTGTTCCTCTCTGCACTTTGTGGCGCATCAGGCAGCAACCTTATTTCTTCAGCATTTGTCTTTTTTATGAGGCTGACTTGTTAGCTCGTCGCTCAACCCAGCACAGATGGAAAGTGTGCAAGGAGCCAGCTGGATTCGGACCTGGGACCACTCGCCTCGAAGCCCACAGCAGATGCCCCTGCACCACTGGCCGGCAAAATCTTTCACCATAACAAAAACAAAAAACTATACATAACAGACAAAGACTAACAACCAACCAACGTGAAAAAGAAGACAAACTGTGTGAATAAAAAAATAATACTGAGAATATGTGTTGTAACGAGTCTTTGAAAGTAAGCCTTTAGGTTGTATAATAAGATGCTCCTCAGGGCTGTGTCCTAAGCCCCCTCCTTTACTCTCTGTATACCCATGACTGTGTTGCCACCCGCAGCTCCAATTTGCTAATTAAATTTGCTGACAACACTACACTGATTGGCCTAATCTCAAACAATAATGAGGCATCTTACAGAGAGGAAGTCATCACCCTGACACAGTGGTGTCAAGAAAACAACCTCTCCCTCGATGTCGCAAAAACAAAGGAGCTGGTTGCAGACTACAGGAGGAATGGAGACAGGCTAACCCTTATTGATGTCAGTGGACCTGGGGTTGAGAGGGTAAACAGCTTTAAGTTCCTCGGCATACACGTCAGCGAGGATCTCGCCTAGTCTGTACACACCAGCTGTGTGGTGAAAAAGGTACAACAGTGCCTCTTTCACCTCAGACAGTTGAAGAAGTTTGGTATGGCCCTCCAAATCCTAAGAACTTTCTACAGGGGCACAATTGAGAGCATCCTGACTGGCTGCATCACTGCCTGGTATGGGAACTGTACCTCCCTTAACTACGGGACTCTGCAGAGAGTGGTGCCGCCAGCCCAGCACATCCGTAGATGTGAACTTCCCACTACTTAGGACATTTACAAAAACAGGCATGTAAAATGGGCCCGAAGGATCACTGGGGACCTGAGTCACCCCAACCACAAATTGTTCCCACTGCTACCATCTGGGAAACTGTACCGCAGTATAAAAGCCAGGACCAACAGGCTCTGGAACAACTTCTTCCACCAGGCCATCAGATTGATTAATTCAAGCTGATACAATTGTATTTCTATGTTGTTCTGTTGTGCATACTATTTATTATAAATTACTATAAATTGCACATTTCACATTTAGACGGAGACGTAACGTAAATATTTTTACTCCTCATGTATATGAAGGATGTAAGTAATAAAATCAATTCAATTCAAGTTCAGAGTAGTGGTAAATAAAGTTACCTGTGCCTTCCAATGTACAGAACCAGGCCCTTCTGCCCTCCTTGTCAATACTGATATTCAATTCCTATCTGTAATAATCTGCTGAAGCCTACTGTGCCCTAGTGTTCATCCTGATGCTTCTTAAATTTTGTGGGAATACCCGTCTCCACCATCTTCTCAGGAGTGTGCCCAGATTGCAACCCCGGTCTGGGTGAAAAAATTTCTTTCTCTGTTTCCCTCTAAAGATCTTACTCCTCACCTTAAACCTACTGTGCGTCTTCTGATGTGTGTTCCTTTTGGAGGAAAGATTTCCAAGCTAGTTCATTCATGTGAAGTCATCACCATTTTAAATTTTTATGAATAATGAGGCAAGAAAATCTTTATGGTTTTAAAATACTAATTTTGCTACTTCCTAAATTTGTTTGCTTGTTGCCAGATTTAATTTGCTTTTCATTCCTCCTAAAGGACCAAGCCGAGCCTTCAGGGATGAGTTTATTAGCTGGAAAGGTGCTTAGCTCTGCTCGTATGTCAGATATTCTTAGCCAGTCATCACTCACGGGGAGTCAACAACTGCAGAACAGAGAGAGTGAAGGTGAGAACTTCTGGAATGTGATAAACAATGATATTTTAAATAAATAAAGTTGCACATCTGCAATTAGTCCAAACCAATTGTACTTTTTGCTTTGAGATTATATCTGCATCAATAATTAATATTTTTGAATTATTTAGAGAAAAATTCAATTCTGTATAATTGATTTTTCTGCTGTTTTTCTTGAGATGGCATAAGTTGGATACTATATGGTGCATACTCTGCATTCACTATTCATAAGTGATTTTGAGAGAATGATTTTGGATGCAAACAACAGAAAATCTGCAGATGCTGGAAATCCCAGCAACACAAGCAAAATGCTCGAGGAACTCAGCAGGCCAGGCAACATCTATGGAAAAGAGTACAGTCGGCGATTTGGGCCGAAACCCTTCGGCAAGACTGGTGAAAAAAAAGCTGAGGGGTAGATTTAAAAGGTGGGGAGGGAGTGGAGAGAGAAGCACCAAGTGATAGTTGAAACCTGGAAGCGGGGGGTGGGGGGGATGAAGTAAAGAGCTGGGAAGTTGATTGGTGAAAGAGACAGAAGGCCAAGGAAGAAAGAAAAGGGGGAGGAGCACCAGAGGAAGGCGATGGGCAGGCAAGAAGATAATGTGCGAGAGGGAAAAGGAGATGAGAAATGGTGAAGGAGAGTGGCAGTTGGGGGTAATTACCAGAAGTTCAAGACATTGATGCTCATGCCATCAGGTTGGAGGCTACCCACCTGGAATATAAGGTATTGTTCGACCAACCTAAGTATGGCCTTATTGCGACATTGGAGGAGGCCATGGATAGACATATTGGAATCAGAATGGGAAATAGATGGAGAATGGTAAAGGGGTGGCGGTCATTACCGTAAGTTCGAGAAATCAATGTTCATGCCATCAGGTTGGAGGCTACCCACCTGGAATATAAGGTATTGTTCGTCCAACCTAAGTATGGCCTTATTGCAACATTGGAGGAGGCCATGGATAGACATATCAAATGGAAATGGGAAGTGGTATTAAAATGGGTGGCTACTGGGAGATCCTGCTTGTTCTGGCGGATGGAGCATAGGTGCTCAGTGAAGCAGTCTCCCAATCTGCATCAGGTTTCACTGGTATACAGGAGGTCACACCAGGAGCACCGAACACAGTATATGACCACATCAGACTCACAGATGAAGTGTCAGCTCACCTGGAAGGACTGTTAAGAGCCATGAATGGTAGTGAGGGAGGAGTTGTAGCAGTTGTTCCACTTGCAAGGATAAGTGCCAGGAGGGAAATCAGTGGGGAGAGTGGAATGGACATGGGAGTCGCATAGGGAACGATCTCTGTGGAAAGCAGAAAGTGGGGATGGAAAGATGTGCTTGGTGGTTGGATCCCATTGGAGATGGCAGAAGTTTCGAAGAATTATGTGCTGGACGCGGAGGCTGGTGAGGTTGTAGGTGAGGACAAGAGGAACCCTATCCCTGGTAGGGTGGCAGGATCCCAGTGGCCAACCATTTTAATTCTATTTCCCATTCTGATTCCAATATGTCTATCCATGGCCGCCTCCACTGTTGTGATGAGGCCACACTTAGGTTGGAGGAACAGCACCTTGTATTCCGTTTGGGTAGCCTCCAACCTGATGGCATGAACATCGATGTCTCGAACTTCTGGTAATTACCCCCAACCGCCTCTCTCCTTCACCATTTCCCATCCCCTTTTCCCTCTCTCACCTTGTCTCCTTACCTGCCCATCACCTCCCTCTGGTGCTCCTCCCTTTTCTTTCTTCCATGACCTTCTGTCTCTTTCACCAATCACTTCCCAGCTCTTTATTTCATCCCTCCCCTCCAGGTTTCACCTATCACCTGGTGTTTTTCTCTCCCCTCCCCCCAGCTTTTAAGTCTACTCCTCAGCTTTTTTTTCTCCAGTCCTGCCAAACAGTCTGGGCCTGAAACGTCGACTGTACTCTTTTTCCATGGATGCTACATGGCCTGCTGAGTTCCTCCAGCATTCTGTGTGATTTTGGATGCAACTCCTTTTGTATGATTATTTCTACTGCAGCTGCATGAAGGATATTGTATCTAATCAGTCTCCACACTCAATGCTATTAGCTCAGTGAACATGATTTAGCTGAGTAAAATAACTAAGCTTAAAATTGGAGATAATCAATTTAAACAGAACAGGTGCTGTTTTCTCCCAATAGGGATTATTAGTTTTTAGTTCCAAGTGCTCCTGCCGCATTTTGTCACCCTGCAACCTTATCCTTCCATCTCTTTCAATTGTGGAGGACGGCATGTGTATAAATGTCTCTCTCCAGCAGACTTCATCATGATTCCAGTATTTCTACTACTTTTTAATGTTTTTTAATTGTACATATGATTTTTTTGTGTTCTATCGCTGAGCAGCAGTGAATCATCTGATTGGCCTGTCAGAGTTCTCTTTGGGAACTAGTTGACTTGATCAGCATTTCTGATCTGGCTATTGTTCACAATTACATTTAATTTAAAAAATCAAAATGAGGATTATTTAAAAAAAATTGTGACAAGATTTTAGTTATCCTGAAAATAAAATCATATTAGGTCAGTTGTCAAAGCAGTTCCATGAGACTCTTGTGAGCATTCTGTTTCTTCTTTTAACGTGTTTTGTGGTGGAAAATCATATGTAGAATAATGGGAGAGAAATTCATCAAACTCTATCACTATTTGTATATGTCTGACTAAATCTTGATTAGCTTGTGCTTTCCTGTGTTAAATTATAGATCGTTAATCATACTTACATTTAGCTAACAATATTATGAAACTTGCATTGGTATGATACCTTTCAGCATTAGATATAAGAATCAGGAGTAAGTCATGTTGCATTTTGAGCTTGAGGTCATATTGCCTCTTGAACTTGTATGAATCATATCGTCCTTCAAATCCCCTTACCAGCCCAGTTGCTATATCTTTTGATTGCCTTGGCACCGAAATATATTGTTTCTATAAAACAATTGGTAAGTAACATTAAAAAGAACTGAAAGTGTTGTGCAAAGTATAACATGGAAGCAGCAATCAACAAATATAGACAGCAGATTTCTTTGTGATGCTCAAAAGACAACTGGATAAGTTTTGAAAGGAAATTATTTTTCAGAGCTGTGAGAAGAGGATCCAAGAGAGTGACTATCTGGATTGCTCTTGTATAGAGCTAGTATGGATAGGACAGGTCAAGTAGCCTCCATGCATGCTGTGATTTTATAAAAATGCTGACTCTAAGTTCCTTCTAAAGATAGAAAGCAAAATCCATCCAGGGCTGCAGGAAGAATTCAATGTGATTTTGAGAATGTCTCATGAAAACTGCGAATAATTTCAGTTATATATGTTCAGATTATGAACAACCTTGATTCAATTTTCTGCAACTAAGTCTGAAGACAGAGTGAGAATGTAATGGGCAAGAATGGCAGGGTGTAGAAAGTCAGATCTTGTCTGAAGTGCCACAGGGAAATGTCTCTCAGTAGGAAAGCAGATATAACCAGAAGGAAAGGTGAGGGTGAGCCATACTTCATGCCTTATAGGAGTTACTTTCTCTTTTATTGGCTGGAGTTGACCATTCGCTGCATGACAACATTTAAAATTAGTACAGTGCTAACATGGCACAAAATATTGTAGTCTCTCCATCTTAAAATGGTAATTGAAAATCAAAACTAAATCTTTCTAAAAAAAAACCCTGCAAACTATTTTTGATGAAACTAGAATAAATATTTGGTGAGGGTATTACTGGCTTGTGGTTTTTCACTCTATAATTAGATCTTAGAAACGTTGATTAAAATCCTGTGATTTCAAGTAGTAAAAGCAGGATTTGACAATCATTTGTAAACTAGTGAATCTAACTAAGAATAGCTAAAAATAGGAAATGTATATTCCAAAGCACTGGTAAATGCATTGTTTCTGTTAGTCCTGCCACTGGCCTTGGGTATAACTGACTAAGATTTGGATGTAAACCATGCATTAAGATTTGATTTAAATTGTTTTGTTTTTATTATCTTCTCATTGATTCTTACCTGTTTTTCACAGAGCATGATGGAAGTTCACAAAGTTCTGCTGAACCAAACCCAGGAGAGGGTTCAGCACATTCAAATAGTCCTTGCTACCCTGCCAAATGCATCACTGACATCCTGAAAGAACTGAATCCACCATTTGACAGCAAACTACATACCTACAAACATTCTGATTTGGCCTTTGGAATGGAGCAGGCAGGCGTGTAACGGATAGTGTGGTGAGCTATGGTGTTATAAGGAATTTGTGCATGTTTGGTTTATCTAGTATTTCATTCGTTTAAAAAAAACTGATAGAAATACTAGACAAGCCCAACATTATCAGTGAAGAATGGAATGGAGTTAAAGCTTCAGATCAATGACTTTTTTGCCGTATTTTGAAATTCTGCCTCAGTTAAAATAATGTTTTAAATTGACTTCTTCATGATATATTGTCTGTATATTCCAATCGTATTTTCAAGGTTTTGATGTTTTAAAAGGTAGTTAGCCATCAAGCTTTTTTTTTTATTTGATATCTGACAAATTTCCTCATTGTGATTAACTGTTCAGCTTATGTGATGATAGCAATGTTCTTCAAATCCCCTACAACATCTGCCTGATAGAATATACAGTTAAGTAGGTCTTTGTGGGTACCTTGAGCTCAGAGAAGTATAACACTCTGCAGTTGACTAGGTCAGGTTGTTCCATTTTGCTCTGTTTCTAGTTGATAGCACCACTATCTGTGTGCTAGCTTTGCTGACAATTTATTTTCCATTACAGTGAAACCTGATCTTTATTTTTCCAATAGAGTCATAGAACACTACAGCACAGAAACAGGCCCTTTGGTCCATCTCATCTGTACCAAACAATTAAACTGTCTGGTCCCATTGACATGCATCTGGACCATAGCCCATCCATGTACCTATCAAAATTCACCTTAAATGCTGAAATTTAATGCTTCCACTGGCAACTCATTCCACTCTCTCACCACCCTCTGAGTGAAGAAGTTCCATAAGACATAGGAACAGAATTAGGCCACTCAGCCCATCGAGTCTGCTCTGCCATTCCATCATGGCTGATTTATTATTCCTCTAAACCCCATTCTTCTGCCTTTGCACTGTAATCTTTGAAGCCCCGAATAACCAAGAACCTGTCAACCTCTGCTTTAAATATCCCAATGACTTCACCTCCACAGCCATCTGTGGCAATGAATTCCACGGATTCACCACCCTCTGGCTAAAGAAATTCTTCTCCATCTCTGTTATATAAAGGGAGGTCCCTCTATTCTGCAGTTGTTCCCTATGGATTCAACCACTGTAGGAAACAACTTCTTTGCATCCACTCTGTTTCGGCCTTTCAATCTTCAATAGGTTTCAGTGAGATTCCCCTCATTCTTCTAATCTCCAGTGAGTACAGGCCTAGAGCCATCAAAAGCTCCTTGTACGTTAAGCCTTTCCCTGGGATCATTCTCGTGAATCTCTCTGGACTCTCTCCAATGCCAGTACATCTTTTCGTAGATATGGGGCCCAAAATTGCTCAATACTCTTAAGTGCAGTCTGACCAATGCCTTGTAAAGCTTCAGCATCACATCCTTGCTCTTATATTCTAATTCTCTCAAAATCAGCATTTGCCTTCCTTAACACTGACTAAACCTGCAAGTTAACCTTTAGAGAACCCTGCATGCGGACTTCCCAGTCCCTTTGCACCGCTGATTTTTGAATTTTCTCCTCATTTAGAAAACAGTTTACACCTTTATTCCTTCTACTGAAGTGTATGACCAGACACTTCCTTACAATCTGCCACTTCTTTGCCCATTATACCAATCTGTCCAAGTCCTTATGCAGACTCCCTGCTTCATCAACACTACCTGCCCCTCCGCCTATTCTTGTATCATCCACAAACTTGACTACAAAGCCATCAGTTCCATCATCCAAAAGAAGCAGTCCCAATACCGACACCTGCGGAACACCACTAGTCACTGGCAGCCAACCAGAGTAGCCCCCCCTTTGTTCTAATAAGGTCCTTGCCTCCTGTCAACCAGCCAGTCTTCTCTCCATGCTAGTATCTTTCCTGTAATACTATGGGCTCTTACCTTGTTAAGCAGCCTCATGTGCAGCATTTTGTCAAAGGCCTTCTGAAAATCCAAGTAAACAATATCCACTGACTGTCCTTTATCTATCCTGCTTGATTTTTCCTCAAAGAATTCCAACAGATTTGTCAGGCAAAATTTCCCTTAGGAAGCCATGCTGGCATTGGCCTACTTTATCATGCGTCTGCAAGTATCACAAAGCTTCATCCTTAATAATGAACTTCATCTTCCCAACCACTAAAGTCAGACTTACTGGCCTATAATTTCCTTTCTTGTGCCTGCCTCCCTTCTTAAATAGTGGAGTGACATTTGCAATTTTCCAGTCCTCCAGAACCATTCCAGAATCTAGTGATTCTTAAAGATCATTGCTAAGGTCCTCACAATCTCTTCAGCCATCTCTTTCAGAACTCTGGCGTGTAGTCCATTTGGTCCAGGTGACTTATCTACCTTAAGACCTTTCAGCTTCCCAAGTAATATTCCTTTGTAATAGCAGCTACACTCACTTCTGCCCCGACACACTCGAATTTCTGGCATACTGCTAGTGTCTCTTGAGTGAAGACGGACGCAGATTTTTTATTAAGGTCATCTGCCATGTCTACGTCCCTCATTACTACCTCTCTAACGTCATCTTCCAACGGTCCAATACTCACTCTTGCCATTTTCAGACTCTTTATATTTGGAAAAACATTTGGTATCCTCTTTGATATTATTGGCTATCTTCATATTTCATCTTTTCTCTCCTTATGTTTTTTTGTAGTTGCCTTCTGTTGTTTTTTAAAAGTTCTCCTATCTCTAACTTCCCACTAATTCTTGTTATATTATTTACCCTCTTTGCTATATGTTGTGTTTGACTTCCCTTGTCAGTCACACACAGCTGTGTCATTCTCCCTTTAGAATACTATTTCATTTCTGGAATGTATCTACTCTGCACCTTCCAAGTTGCCCCAGAAGCTCCAGACACTGCTGTTCTGCTGTAATCCCTACTCATGTCCCTTTCTGATCAGCTTTGTCCAGCTTCTCTCTCATGCCTCTATAATTCCCTTAGTGGACTCAACCACAAGCTGCTCTAAAAAGCTATTTTGTAGGCATTCTGCAAATTCTTTCTCTTGAGATCCAGCACCAGACTGGTTTTCTCAACTTAGCTGCATATTGAAACCCGCCTTGACTATCGTAACATTGTCCTTATTACATGACTTTTCTATCTCCCGTTGTAATTTTTAGCCCACATCCTTGCTTACTCTTCAGAGGCCTGTATATAATTCCCATCAGGGTCTTTTTAATTCTGCAGTTTCTTAAGTCTATCCATGAGGTTTCTACATCTTTCAGTCCTGTGTTCCCCCTCATTTTCCCCTTAAACATTTCACCTTTCACCCTTAACCTGTGACTTCTAATTATAATCTCACCCAAACTCAGTGGTAAAAGCCTGCTTGCATTTACCCTATCTATGCCCCTTGTAATTTTGTATACCTCTATGAAATCTCCCCTCGTTTTATTACGCTATTCAACCTTTCTCTATAACTCAGTTCCACAAGTCCTGGCAACATCTTTGTAAGTTTTCTCTGCATTCTTTCAATCTTATTAGCATCTTTCCTGTAGATCGGTGACCAGAACTGCACACAATACTAGTCCTCACCAACATCTTATACAACTTCAACATAACATCCCAATCCTGTACTTAATAGCAGTGTGCACAAAATGCTAGAGGAACTTAGCAGGTTAGGTAGCATATTTAGAAATGAATATACATTGGATGTTTTGAGCCAGACCCTTCTTCAGGACTGCAAAGAAAGGGGGAAGAAGCCAGAATAAGTCGCTGAGAGGAGGGGAAGAAGTGTGAGCTCAGTATATTGATTTATAAAGGCCAAGATGCCAAAAGCTTTCTTTACAAACTTATCTACTTGTGATGCCACTTTCAAGGAGTTATGGACTGAATTCCCAGATCTCTTTGTTCTACCACACTCCTCAGTACGCCACCATTCACTGTGTAAAACCTACCCTGGTGGCCCTCCCAAAGTGCAACACCACACTTGTGTGCATTAAATTCTGTGTGCCATTTTTCCAAATGCATGTTTTGATAGCCTTCTTTGATGTTCACTACACCCTCAATCTTGTTACCATCCATAAATTTGCTCCTGTTTACTATATTATCATCCAGATTGTTGATATAGACAAGAAACAACAATGGACTCAGCACTGATCCCTGCAGCACACCACTAGTCACAGGCCTCCAATCAGAGAGGCAACCACCTACTATCACTCTCTGGCTTCTCCCACAAAGCTACTGTCTAATTCAATTTACAACTTCATATTGAATGCAAAATGACTGAACCTTGATGACCAACCTCCCACGCAGGACCATGTCAAAGGCCTTGCTAGACACCATCCACTGCCTTGCCTTCATCAACTTCCCTGCTAACTTTCCCAAAAAATTCTATAAGATTAGTTGGACATGACCTACCATACACAAAGCCATGTTGATTATCCCTCATCAGTCTCCGTTTATCCAAATACTTATGTACCAGGTCCCTTGGAATACCTTCTAATAACTTTCCCACAACTGATGTCAGGCTCAGCAGCCTATAATTTCTTGGCTTATTCTTAGAGTCTTTCTTGAACAATGGAACAATATTCACACCTCACCCATTGCTAAGGACATTTTAAGTATCTCTGCTAGGGCCCCTACAATGGCCATATCTAAACATTAGCCCAGAAAAGTCATTTTCTGCTCATTATTTTGCTGCTGACTATATTGAAATCCTGTCAACTTCACTGATTGACATCATAATCTTGTTGCTCGGCTGGTCTCAGCCACTCACTGAGGTAGCGAGGGAGCTAGGTCACTAACTAGTTATAAAGTTGAAATATCTTTCATTCATCCATTACATCCAGCTAATCGCTAGTTTTTTTTTGTTCTTCTGCAGATGAGTGTGTTCAGCTATGAGGTGAAAGGTCCATTTTGCCAACATTATCTATCAGCATCATGCCCAAACTTCATTGTATTTCTTTCCAGCACAATATCGTGACTCATCCCCTGTCAGTTGAGTGGTTGCGCTGCTTGCCACACCTGTCAGTACCAGTCATGTGGAAAAGAGAAGATTGAAGTTTGCAAGATTACAAAAATGAGAGTGCAAAAGGCCATGGCTCCCAGGCAGTCTCATGTCAAGCCCTCTCCTGACCTAAGCCTGCCGAAACAAAACCCCACCAAGCCCTGTGATGTCACTTTATCCAGGGAGAGTAACTGAGTAGTTCAGCATGCGCCCTGAGGCCTAATTTTCTCTGTGAGCAATAAGACTGCTTGCTGTCCCTCTGGTACTCCTCCATTTTCAATTTTTGCCTAACAGTGGTGCAATATGCTTTGTTTTCATGTTTCTTTACCCATGTTGATCACTGCGTTTTCTTTCTCTTGTTAATATCTGCGTCATTTACCAAAAAAAAGTGTACGACCATTTCTTTTGAGGCAAGTTAGATTTTTATTTCCCATCCCTGTAGAACCTATTATGTTACTTTAAAATATGAATTAAATGAACTGTGTTAAAAGGAAATTGTCAAAATAGATGATTTTGTTATATTTGAATTGTAACTTGCACCTTTGTTAAAGTATTTTTCCCTTTTAATGGCATTGTAATTGTGACTAGTTTCCTTGTGCCAGGTGAAACTTGTTAATGTTAACCCTTTGAAATCTCAGTGCGTATTATGTTTCTATGTCTTCTTTTATATAAAAACACCTAGAGCCTGCCAAAAAGATCAGGTTAAGGTTACTTTCTGAACTCTAAAATTTATCAGAAAAAGTACAGTTAGATAGAAAGATTTATCTGTTTCAAAAAATGTAAGAAGCAGAACTTTGAAAGGAATTTGCACGAATGGAAAGAGACTACAACTAACCCAGTCAAGCAGTGTTGAACTGTGATTTTATGAATCTTTTTTTTAAAATAAAAACAAAAAAGTAGCTTGGGACAGAAAATTTTTAGACCTGATTGAAAATTAAAATATCATCCACTTATCTGCTTCTGAACTACATATCTGCCCAACTTCTGTCATTTGTAAACTTTTTGTTACTTTTATTTGGTGAAAAAAATTTAAAAACTTGATATTCAGCTGTTTAACGGGAAGGTACCAAGAAAACACTGAAAGCTTTTATTGTATGTATCTTTTCTTTGTTTACATGACACTGTATTTATGGGAGAGTCAACTGCCAATCCAAGGAAATAAAATAACTGAAATGCAGTGCCATCTCTCATCTGTAACACATTTTTAATGTTGCTTTGTATTGTAGTAATCAATACGCAGTATATGTTGAATGTATATTAATATACTTTGCTATTTCTGTTTCGGAAATGTTGAAAGTACTTTTTTTCTTGTTTATGTTGGACAAAAGGTTCAGTGATCTAGTACATTGTGTGGGTCACTTGCAACTAGTAATTTAGTTGGAAAGTGGGATCATGACAAATAAAACCTATGTAATTTGACCTGACAAATGTTATTATTTAGTTTTTGTAAAGTTACCAGCAATGTTGTTTCTCAGTTATTCAATATATATCACAATACATTTATGATGTCTCTTTTTCAATTGCATTGGTCCAAAATTCAGTGCTTGTAGTTAGCTTGTTGAATTGTGTGGTGGTGATGACACACACATGTGATAAAGGTCTAAATCTATATATTAAAGCAATTAATGCTGGTCTGTGAGAAATTAGTGTTTAATTTTGCACATTAATCTCCATTTATATTAATACATGATATTAGGTAAAACTTTTGCGATTATTACTGAAATGCACCCAAAGCACAAATATTTATATGAAAGTTTGAGAGGTTGTTGCACAACATTTTATAATCAGTGCATACTAAAAATTCCTGGACCAAAGAAGAACCTAAACTTGTACAGTGCCTCACATCCTGAAGTCTGAAATGCACTCTTGTGATTAGTCTCCCATATCCTCTACTTTAGTTATTTAATTGGTTCATTGAGTCCCAGGATGGACTGATTAATTATGCCATTGTCAGATCAGACTGCAAATTCAAAAGTTTCGGGTGTGAGCAGCTGCATATATGGGAGAATCCAGTAAATATAACATATGTAGAGCCAACAGTATTTGAGCACATTCCATTAAATATCCAGAACTATTCATGTTATTAACATGTGTTATGTTTAGTCTGTGTAAAATTTCCATGTATTCCCTGTGACTTCATGGGTTTCCTCTCACATCACAAAGATTTGCAAGTAGGTGGTGAATAAGACACTAATTAATGGGTGAGTGGTAGAATTTGGGAGGAAGTTGATGGGAATGTTGAGAGAATAACAAGTGGAATAAATATACATGGATGCTTGATGGTCAGTATGGATTTGGTGGGTGGAAGCGCCTGTTTCAGTATTGAATGATGTCATGATTTTTCTAAAAGAAATAGAAACTTCTGTTTTGTGTGTAAGTATAATATTGCTAAATTGAATTAAAACATCAGTGATGGATATTGTGTCTGCACAACTACATATTAGCTAAGTAAAAACGTACATGTGGGGGTAAGGTTAACTGGTGTATTCACTTTGCAGAGGGAGAACAACTGATCAGTGCACATAGGTAAGTTATCAGTCAGGAAGTAGTGCTAAGGGGAGTCATTGCACTAAAAGAAATAGATCCATACATTACACTTTCTCCCCCTTTAGATTAATGTAACATAAAACTGTATACATAACAAAATATTCAATTTCCCTTTCACAAACCATATTCAAATAAACATGCTTTCGCAATAACAGTCCATTACTAACTTCACTATACTAAAGATTCAGTCTTTTGGGTGGTGCCCTTTTTCTTTCAGGATAGCACCTCTGGACCTGTGGAGTGGTATCAAGTTTGGCAGGTGTCTTGTCAAAGACAACTTTCTCTGTTGCAGGTGTCACGTTGCTGTTAGTGACATATCATCACTGAGTGGCAAATCCAGTGGATGCACTGAGCCTGTGTTGTTGGATTCTGTTGACTTGGGTGTGTTCTTCAGCTAAGTATCCAGAATCTGGTCCACATGATGTCTCCATGTCTGATCTCCAACATTCACTGTGTACATTTGTAGTCTAGTTCTTGTAGCTATCCTACTGGATGTCCACTTGTCTTCTCAGTAATCACATGCTAGGACTTCATGTTCAACCTCGAAGTTCCTTGCTGATTTACGTGACAATGAGTTCTGGTTTCAGGAGGTCTATGCTAGAACTCAGGCTCCTGCTCATGAACAGCATTGGAGTTGCTTGATTTGCTGTCACATGAATAGAGTTCTGATACACAAAATCAAAGTTGTTCATCTTGTGCTGTGGAGAAAAGTCCTTCTTGTCCATAGCTTTAATCAACTTATTGAAGGTTTGGACAAACCTTTCAGCCAACCTGTTCATTGGTGAGGAGCTGACTTGAAATGTTTGATGTTTTTCTTCATGAAGTCAGAATTCTTCTGATGTGTATTGTAGTCCATTGTCACTCACAATTTGTTGTGGTAAGCCATTTCTGGAGAAGATGGTCCTCAGGGTGCACACAGTCTTTGCTGAGGTGGTTGACTTCATTGGTATGACCTCTGGCCACTTCGAATGAGCATCCACAACAATCAGAAACATGGAATTCATGAATGGTTCAGCAAAGTCAATATGTACTCTTTGCCATGGTGATGATGGCCGCTTCCACGGGTGTAATGGTGCTTGTGGGGGTGCATTTTGAACTTTGTGGCATCCCAAACAGCTTTCGATCAAGTCTTCAATCTGTCTATCTATTCCTGGCCACCACTCATTGCTCCAGGTGAGACACTTCATCTTGACTGTACCCAGGTGTCCTTCATGTAGATTCTCTAGTGTTCATTGACATACAGACAGTTGGTCTCATCTCACTGAGATCTTTGGAAACAGGATTACCATGAGCTGGCCATCCTTGCATGGTGATGTCATAGACTTTTGACAATGTCGGGTCATTGCTTGTTTCTCCTTGTATTTCAGATTTGCTACCAGCAGCTGGTCCACCAATGCTGTATGGAACATCTCTGCTGGAACTTTTCTTCTTCAGTTGTGAACAGTGGAAGACATGACAAGCCGTCAGTGTTGCTGTGTTGTTTGGTACCCTCGAGTTCTATGTCATAAGAGTGGGCTCCAAAGAACAGGGCCCAACGTTGTAACCGGGTAGCAGACATCACTGGGATTTCCTTCATGAGATTGAAATTGAACACATGGGGCAGTTGATCTGTCATGAGAATAAACTTTTGACCATAAAAGTAGTAGTAGAACTTCTTTATTCCCCTTTCTAGACTAACGGCCTCTTAGTCAATCTGTGCGTTGTTACGTTCTGCGCTTGTCAGTGATCTTGAAGCAAATGCAATTGGATGTTCAGATCCATCTTTCATAGTGTATGACAAAACAGCTCCAATGCCAAAAGAGGACACATCACACACAAGACTGATGGGCAGTGATATGTCATAATGGGCGGGCAGTTCATCAGATGTTATTCGTCGCTTTGTTTCCTTGAATGCTCTTTTACATCTTTCTGACCATTCCCACTTTACTCCTGTCTGAAACAGTGCATTCAATGGATGCAGCACTGTAACAATGTTTGGGAGAAACCGGTGGTAGTAGTTTACAAGAATCAAGTATGACCCGAGTTGTGACACGTTTTTTTGGTTTGGGTGCCTTCAGCACTTCTTCAATCTTAATTATAGCTTATGTCATCCTTGGTTGTCAATTACATGCCCACAATATGAGATTTCATTCTTGAGAAACTCACATTTGTCTCTCTCGCATGCAGACCGTACTCACTCAGCTTGCTAAGCACTTTACCAAGGTTCTGGAGATGTTCTTCATCATTCTTGCCAGTCACGATGATGTCATCAAGGTAACATTGTGTTCCTGCGTTATCTGGGAGCACTTGGTCCATTGCTCTTTGCCAAATTGCTGGAGCTGCTGCAATGCCAAAGGCAAGATGATTATACTGGAACAGTCTTTGTGAGTGTTGATTGTGAGGAATTTCCTGCTTCTCAGTATCCATTTGCAGATAGGCTTGTGACAAGTGAATCTTTGAAAATCCTCTCCCTGCCCACCAAAGATGCAAAGATCTCTTCTGTTCATGGCAGGAGATACTACACAATACGTTTGATGCTCACTTTGAAGTCCCTACGTATGTGAACTGCTCAGTCTTACCTTTCTTGATCACTGGGACAATGGGCCTGGCCCAATCACTTCATTCAACCTTGGAGAGAATTCCAGACCCCTCCAAGCTCTGAAGTTCAACCTCCACTTTAAGACGTGTATAAGGCACTGGATGCGCTTTATGGGATCTTGGTGTTGCTACTTCATCCAGTTCAATTCTGGCCTTAATACCTTTGAGTTTACCAAAACCCTCTCAAAGACCATCTCATTAGCAATAAGCAGCTGTGACAGTCTCTGGTTAGTGCTACCATTTGGGCTGCAGTTGACTGTTGATGCCACACTGAGAGCTTTGATTGTGTGCCTGTCTAGTTGGATTTTTCTCACCCATTTTCAAAAAGTTCTAGCCCTCCACTTTTCAATACATAAAGCTCTAACTGCTGTTTTTTTGCCTCTGTACATCACATTTACTTTCAGTTTGCCTTTGGGAAACCCTTTTTCACCTGTGTAAGTCTTTAGCATCACTGAGATCTTTTCTAATGGTAGCTTAGAAAACAGTCTGTTGCAGTCAGCCTCAAAAATTACGGACAAAGCTGACCCTGTATCCAGCTCCATTTTCAGTTTTACACCAGACACATCTGCTGTGATGTATGTGATTTTGAAACCTGCTTCAGTAATGCTATACAGTTCTAGGCATGACAGCTCACCTTTGTCAAAGTCTGTGTTGTCGTCTGATTCTGTTTCACATTTGGTCACATTATGCATTTAGTTTTGTGTTTGAAACTTTTCACTAGGTGTGGTTTTTATTTTTGCTTTTTGTCTGACTTGCACACTCTATATGACTTTGGCTGGGACACTTCATGCAAACTTTTTCTTTGAACCAACAATCATTTGCATTATGGGAGCATTTGCCATGTCGATAATATTTTTGGTGTTTTGCATCAATCAGGGTCATTTTGTGCATTTCACATTCTAAACTCTTTTTCTGTAGTTTTGGTGCACCCTTTTCTGCAGTCTCCAACAATATTGCAATGGTCAATGCCTGTTCTATGGTTAGGTCTCTTTCTGACAATTGCCTCTTTTGAGTACTTTGACTCATGTGAGGGCATGCCACATACAAGCCTGTTAGCTAATGCATCAGAAAGTTCATCTCCAAAGTCGCAGTATTGGGAAAGTTTGCGCATTTCAGCAATGTATTCACAAATGCTTTCATCCTTTGACTGGTTCCTTTTGTGAAATCTAAATCTCTCAGCTATTACCGGTAGTTAATGGCTGAAGTGATTTTGTAAAATTGTAATAATTTTGTCAAACGTCTTGCTTGCTGGCTTTTCAGGAATTACTAGGTTGCATAAGACTCTGTACGTTTTAGCACCCATTAAGCTAAGAAGTGTGGAAACTTTCTTTTCCTTATCTATGTTGTTCATATTACAATACAGTTCAACACTCAATATAACCATATAACAATTACAGCATGGAAACAGGCCATCTCGGCCCTTCTAGTCCATGCTGAATGCTTACTCTCACCTAGTCCCATTGCCCTGCACTCAGCCCATAACCCTCCATTCCTTTCCTGTCCATATACCTATCCAATTTTACTTTAAATGACAATACCAAACCTGCCTCTACCACTTCTACTGGAAGCTCGTTCCACACAGCTACCACTCTCTGAGTAAAAAAATTCCCCCTCGTGTTACCCTTGAACTTTTGCCCCCTAACTCTCAACTTATGTCCTCTTGTTTGTATCTCCCCTACTCTCAATGGAAAAAGCCTATCCACGTCAACTCTATCTATCCCCCTAATAATTTTAAATACCTCTGTCAAGTCCCCCCTCAACCTTCTACGCTCCAAAGAATAAAGACCTAACTTGTTTAATCTTTCCCTGTAACTTAGGTGCTGAAACCCAGGTAACATTCTGGTAAATCTTCTCTGTACTCTCTCTATTTTGTTGACATCTTTCCTATAATTTGGTGACCAGAACTGTACACAATATTCCAAATTCAGCCTTACCAATGCCTTGTACAATTTTAACATTATATCCCAACTCCTATACTCAATGCTCTGATTTATAAAGGCCAGCATACCAAAAGCTTTCTTCACCACCCTATCCACATGAGATTCCACCTTCAGGGAACTATACACCATTATTCCTAGATCACTCTGTTCTACTGCATTCTTCAATGCCCTACCATTTATCATGTATGTCCTATTTGGATTATTCCTACCAAAATGTAGCACCTCACACTTATCAGCATTAAACTCCATCTGCTGTCGTTCAGCCCACTCTATTAACTGGCCTAAATCTCTGCAAACTTTGAAAACCTACTTCATTATCCACAACGCCACCTACCTTAGTATCATCCGCATACTTACTAATCCAATTTACCACCCCATCATCCAGATCATTAATGTATATGACAAACAACATTGGACCCAGTACAGATCCCTGAGGCACACCACTAGTCACTGGCCTCCAACCTGACAGACGGTTATCCACCACTACACTCTGGCATCTCCCATCCAGCCACTGTTGAATCCATTTTACTACTTCAATATTAATACCTAATGATTGAACCTTCCTAACTAACCTTCCGTGCGGAACCTAGTCAAAGGCCTTACTGAAGTCCATATACACAACATCCATTGCTTTATCCTCGTCAACTTCCCTAGTAACCTCTTCAAAAAATTCAATAAGATTTGTCAAACATGACCTTCCACGCACAAATCCATGTTGACTGTTCCTAATCAGACCCTGTCTATCCAGATAATTATATATACCATCTCTAAGAATACTTTCCAATAATTTACCCACCACTGACGTCAAACTGACAGGCCTATAATTGCTAGGTTTACTTTTAGAACCCTTTTTAAACAATGGAACCACATGAGCAATTCGCCAATCCTCCGGCACCATCCCCGTTTCTAATGACATTTGAAATATTTCTGTCAGCCCTGCTATTTCTACACTAACCTCCCTCAAGGTCCTAGGGAATATCCTGTCAGGATCCGGAGATTTATCCACTTTTATATTCCTTAAGAGCGCCAGTCCTTCCTCCTCTTTAATCGTCATAGTTTCCATAACTTCCCTACTTGTTTCCCTTACCTTACACAATTCAATATCCTTCTCCTTAGTGAATACCGAAGTAAAGAAATTATTCAAAATCTCCCAAAATCCTATACGATTCCCAATCTTCATTAGCACTATCAAATTTGTCAACTTTCCCAACAAAGGCCATCGTCACATTATTTTCACTTTGATTTTGCTAGTTATGTGCCTCTTGCTGTGTACCATGCACTATTACTGAAGCATCCCTTTGTTAGCATCTGTGACAGCCTCTTCCATACTCTTTCCTTTCGCTCTTTCCCTCCTTTTCTTTGCATTCTGTCATCTCATAACTGTTGGTGCAGTTGGTGATATCCGCTGACGTTCAGGTTCGTAGTTGTTACTGGTTTGTGGTGTCTGTACAGCTACATATCAATTAAATAAAAGCACGCATGTGGAGGTGAGGTTAAGACCATAAGGTTCGATATTGTCATTTAAAAACAAAATTGGAATGGTATATGGACAGGAAAGGAATGGAGGGTTATGGGCTGAGTGCAGGTTGGTGGGACTAGATGAGAGTAAGCGTTCGGCATGGACTAGAAGGGCCGAGATGGCCTGTTTCCAGGCTGTAATTGTTATATATGGTTATACATAAGACATAGGATCAGAATTAGGCCATTTGGCCCATTGAGTTTGCTCAGCCATTAAATCATAGCTGATCCTTTTTTTATCCGTCCTCAGCCCCACACCCTGGCATTTTCCCCGTAACCTTTGATGCCATGTCCAATCAAGAACCTATCGATCTCTGCCTTAAATACACCCAGCGACCTGGCCTCCACAGCTGCATGTGGCAACAAATTCCTCAAATTCATCACCCTTTGGCTAAAGAAATTTCTCCGCATCTCTGTTTTAACTGAACACCCCTCTATCCTGAGGCTGTATCCTCTTGTCCTAGACTCCCCCACCATGGGAAACATCCTTTCCACATCTGCTCTGTCTAGGCCTTTCAACATTCGAAAGGTTTCAATGAGATACCCCCTCACCCTTCTAAATTCCAGTGAGTACAGACCCAGAGCCATCAAACGTTCCTCATATGATAACCCTTTCATTCCCAGAATCATCCTTGTGAACCTCCTCAGAACCCTCTCTAATGCCAGCACATCTTTTCTTAGATGTGGAGCCCAAAACTGTTCACAGTGCTCAAGGTGAGGCCTCACCAGTGCCTTATAAAGCCTCAGCATCACCTCCTTGCTCTCATATTCTAGACCTCTAAAAATGAATGCTAACATGGCATTTGCCTTCCTCACCACTGACTCTACTTGCAAGTTAACAATAGAACCATAGAACATTACAGCACAGAAACAGGCCTTTTGGCCCTTCTTGGCTGTGCCGAACCATTTTTCTGCCTAGTCCCACTGACATGCACCTGGGCCATATCCCTCCAAACCCCTCTCATCCATATACCTGTCCAAGTTTTTCTTAAATGTCAAAAGTGACATTCACCACTTCATCTGGCAGCTCATTCCACACTCCCACCACTCTCTGCGTGAAGAAGACCCCCCCTAATGTTCCCTTTAAACTTTTCCCCCTTCACCCTTAACCCATGACCTCTGGTTTTTTCTCCCCTAGCCTCAGTAGAAAAAGCCTGCTTGCATTCACTCTATCTATACCCATCATAATTTTATACACCTCTATCAAATCACCCCTCATTCTCCTATGCTCCAGGGAATAAAGTCCTAACCTATTCAACCTTTCTCTGTAACTCAGTTTCTCAAGTCCCGGCAACATCCTTGTAAACCTTCTCTGCACTCTTTCAACCTTATTAATATCCTTCCTGTAATTAGGTGACTAAAACTGCACACAATACTCCAAATTCGGTCTCACCAATGTCTTATACAACCTCACCATTACATTCCAACTCCTATACTAAATACTTTGATTTATAAAGGCCAATGTACCAAAAGCTCTCTTTTACGACCCTATCTACTTGTGACGCCACTTAGGGAATTATGTATCTGTACTCCCAGATCCCTCTGTTCTACTGCACTCCTCAGTGTCCTACCGAAGTGCAATACCTCATACTTGTCCACATTAAACTCCATCTGCCATTTTTCAGCCCATTCCTCCAACTGGTCCAAATCTCTCTGCAAGCTTTGAAAACCTTCCTCACTGTCCACTACACCTCCAAACTTTGTTGATCCAATTTGCCACATTATCATCCAGATCATTGATATAGATGACAAATAACAATGGACCCAGCACTGATCCCTATGGCACACCACTAGTCACAGGCCTCCACTCAGAGTAGCAATCCTCCACTACCACTCTCTGGCTTCTCCCATTGAGCCAATGTCTAATCCAATTTACTACCTCTCCATGTATACCTAGCGACTGAATCTTCCTAACTAACCTCCCATGTAGGACCTTGTCAAAGGCCTTACTGAAGTCCATGTATACAACATCCACTGCCTTCATCCACTTTCCTGGTAACTTCCTCGAAAAACTCTAATAGATTGGTTAAACATGACCTACCACGCACAAAGCCATGCTGACTTTTTCTAATAAGTCCCTGTCTATCCAAATACTTGTAGATCCTATCTCTTAGTATTCCTTCCAATAATTTACCTACTACTGATGTCAAACTTACCAGCCTATAATTTCCCGGCTTACTTTTTGAGCCTTTTTTAAACAACGGAACTACATGAGCTATCCTCCAGTCCTCTGGCACCTGACCCGTGGATATCGACATTTTAATTATTTCTTCCAGGGCCCCTGCAATTTCAACACTAGTCTCCTTCAAGGTCCGAGGGAATACCCTGTCATGTCCTGGGGATTTATCTACTCTGATTTGCCTCAAGACAGCAAGCACCGCCTCCACTTTAATCTGTATAAGTTCCATGACCTCCCTACTTGTTTGCCTTGTTTCCATAGACTCCATTCCAGTTTCCTTAGTAAATATAGATGCAAAAAAACCCATTTAATATCTCTCCCATTTCTTTTAGTTCCATACATAGCCGACTACTCTGATCTTCAAGAGGACCAATCTTATCCCTTACTATCCTTTTGCTCTTAACATACCTGTCGAAGCTCTTAGGATTATCCTTCACCCTGACTGCCAAAGCAACCTCATGTCTTCTTTCAGCCCTCCTGATTTCTTTCTTAAGTATTTTCTTACTCTTTTTATACTCCTCAAGCATCTTATTTGCTCCCTGTTTCCTATACATGTCATACATCTTTCTCTTCTTCTTTATCAGAGTTCCAATATCCCTCGAGAACCAAGGTTCCTTATTCTTATTCACTTTGCCTTTAACCCTGACAGGAACATACAAACTCTGCACTCTCAAAATTTCTCCTTTGAAGGCCTCCCACTTACCAATCACATCCTTGCCAAAGAACAACCTGTCCCAATCCTCGCTTTTTAGATCCTTTCTCATTTCCAACCCGAGGACCAGATCTATCTTTATCCATGATCAAGTTGAAACTAATGGTGTTATGATCACTGGAACCAAAGTGTTCCCCTACACACACTTCCGTCACTTGTCCCAACTCATTTCCTAATAGGAGATCTAATATTGCATCCTCTCTAGTCGGTACCTCTATATATTGATTTAGAAAACTTTCCTGAACACATTTTACAAACTCTAACCCATCTAGACCTTTAACAGTATGGGAGTCCCAATCAATGTGTGGAAAATTTACCAAGGTGTGGAACAACCTTTAGGTTGTTCTGCATAAGGACTCCCAAGTTCCTTTGCATCTCAGTTTTTTGGATTTTCTTCCCATTTAGAAAATAGTCTTCACATTTATTCCTACTACTAAATTGCATGACCATGCATATTCCAACATTGTATTTCATTTGCTGCTGTCTTGTCATTCTCCTAATCTGTCCAAGTCCTTCTGCAGCCTACCTGTTTCCTCAACACTATGTGCCCATCAACCAATTTTTGTATCATTTGCAAACTTGGCAACAAAGTAATCTATTCCATCTTCTAAATCATTTATACACGACATAAAAAGAAGTGGTTCCAACATCAACCCCTGCGGAACACCACTAGTCACTGGCAGCCAACCAGAAAAAGATCCTTTTATTCCCACTCGCTGTCTTCTACCAATCAGCCAATGCTTTAATCATGCCAGTAGCTTTCCTGTAATGCCATGGGCTCTTAACTTGGTAGGCAGCCTCATGTGTAGTACCTTATCAAAGGCCTTCTGAAAGTACAAATATACAACATCCACTGCATCCCCTTGTCTGTCCTTCGTGTAATCTCAATGATGCTGTGATCTCAACTCTAAATTATTCTGATGTACTCTTGTTCAGCCTTGCATCATCTGCCCTATGTTCCCAGTGTATTATGAAAAAGTAGAAAAATAGTCTACTTCAGGGCAGCATGGTAGCATAGCAGTTTGCGCAATGCTTCACATCAGCCAGCTGTAAGACTGGGGTTTGATTCCCGCTGTTGTTTGTATGTTCTTCCCATGACTGCGTAGGTTTCCTCTGGGTGCTCCAGTTTACTCCCACATTCCAAAGACATACGGTTAAGGTTAATAGTGGGCATGCTATGTTAACACTTTAAGCATAGCGACACTTGCGAACTGCCCAGCGCATTCCTCAGTGATTTGACTTGATGCACAATGATGCATTTCATGGTATGCTTTGACGTACATGTGACAAATAAAGCTATTCTAATCTAAATCAATGTTACATTCTATTTTGGATTGTATCTTACTTGCTTCATGATGTCTAGAAATGCTTTGGCCAGAGAAACAATTCTCGCATGCACCAGATTCCATTGATACCTTTGATAAAGTTTACATGGATTTGTGTGCTTGAAAGTACTCTTCACCAGAGCCATCAAATTAAATAGTTAAAGCATGTTTAAATTTTAAAAGACATGTATCGTAGGAAAGACAGATGAACTCATGCCATGGAACAACATTTAGAATTATGAGATTGTAACCATCAGTGAGACATAGTTGCAGGAGGGGCAGGACTGGCAGCTCAATATTCCAGGGTACAAACACGCTGCTGCCCGACCTGCTGAGTTCCTCCAGCATGTTTGTACGTGTTGATTTGACCTCAGCATCTGCAGTGTACTTTGTGTTCAATATTCCAGGGTTCCGTTGTTTTAGACATGACAGAGTAGGAACAATTAAAGGACAGGGGTGGTGTAACTAGTCAGGTAAAATGTCACAGTAGTACTCAGAATAGACGGGAGAACTCATCTAGTGAAGCTTTATAGGTGAAAATGGGGAATAAGGAAGGTATGATCATTTTAACAGGGCTATATTACAGACCACTCAACAGTCTGGGGGATTCAGAGGAACAAATTTGTAGTGAGATCACAGACTGTTGCAAGAAACATAAGGTTGTGATAGCAGGTGATTTTAACTTTCCACATATTGACTGGGAATCCCATACTATTAAAGGACTAGATGGGATAGAGTTTGTCAAATGTATTCAGGAAGGTTTTCTTAATCAGTACGTAGAAGTCCCAACAAGAGAGCATGCCATATTTGATCTGCTATTAGGGAATGAGACAGGGCAGGTGACAGAAGTTTATGTAGGTGAAAACTTTGCATCAAGTTATCAGAATGCCATTAGTTTCAAAGTAAAAATGCAAAAAGATTGGTCTGGTCCGCAGGTTGAGATTCTAATTTGGAGAAAAGCCAATTTTGATGGTATCAGAAAGGATCTGACAAGTGTTGATTGGGATATGCTGTTTTCCATATTTGGCAAGTGGGAGGCCTTCAAAAGTGAACTTTGAAAGTAGAAAGCATGTATGTGCTTGTCAGAATAAAAGCTAATGATAGCAGATTTTCAAAAGAGATTGAGGCCCCAGTTAAGGAAAAAAAAGGAGGTGCATTGCAAGTATAGGTAGGTAAGATCAAATGAGCTGCTTGTAGAGTATAAGAGATGCAAGAGACCACTTAAGAAAGAAATCAAGAAGGCTAAAAGAAGCCATGAGGTTGCCTTAGTGGACAAGGTGAAGGAAAATCAGAATCAGGTTTAATATCACCAGCACACGTCTTGAAATTTGTAGAATCCTAAGGGATTCTACAGGTGTGTTGAGAACAAAAGGATTACAAGGGACAAAATTGGTCCTCTAGAAGATCAGAATGATATTCCATGTGTGGACCCAAAAGAGATAGGGGAGATGTTAAGTATATTTTTTGCACTTGTATTTACTCAGGAGGCATCAACAAAGTCTATCGCAATGAGGCAAAATGGCTTCAACTTCATGGAGCCTGTACAGATTACAGAGGAGGAGGTGTTTGCTATACTGAGGCAAATCAAGGTGGATAAAACCCCAAGGCCTGACAAGGTGTTCCCTCGGACCCTTCTGGAGGCAAGTGCAGAAACTGCAGGGCCCCAGCAAAGATATTTAAATCATCATTAGTGTCTGGTGAGGTCCTGAAGGATTGGAGGATAGTCAATGTAGTTCCACTGTTTAAGTAAGGCTGTAAAAATAAACCAAGAAAATATAGGCTGGTGAGCCTGACATCACTAGTGGCGAAGTTATTGGAAGGTGTTCTAAGGGAAGAGAAATATAAGTATTTAGATAGACATGGACTGATTAAAGATAGTCAGCATGGCTTTATGCATGGTAGGTTGTGTCTAACCAGTCTTAGTTTTTTGAGGAAGTTACCAGGAAAGTGGATGAAGGCAAGACAGTGGATATTGGACTTCAGTAAGGTATTTGACAAAATCCTGCATGAGAGATTGGTCAAGAAGGTTCAGTCAGTCAGCATTCAAGATGAGGTAGTAAACTGGATTAGACATCAGCTTTGTGGGAGAACCCAGAGAGTGGTAGTAGAGGTTTGCCTCCCTGACTGGAGGCCTGTGACTTACGGTGTGCTGCAAGGATCTGGGCTGGGTCCGTTGTTGTTTGTCATCTATATCAACAATCTGGACGGTAATTTGGTTAATTGGATCAACAAATTTGCGGATGACACCAAAATTGCGGGTGCAGTGGACAGTGAGAAAGACTATCATGGTTTTCAGAGGGATCTGGACCAGTTGGAAAAATGAGCTGTGAAATGGCAGATAGAAATTAATGCGGACAAGTGCGAGGTGCTGCACTTTGGTAGGACCAACCAGGTGGAGTGTGGTAGAACAAAGGGATCTGAGAATACAGGTCCATAATTCACTGAGTGGTGTCACAGGTAGATAGTGTTGTAAAGAAAGCTTTTAGCACATTGGCCTTCATTAATCAATGTATTGAATACCGGAGATGGGATGTTATGTTGCAGTTGCTTAAGACATTGGTGAGAACTAATCTGTAGTATTGTGAGCAGTTTTGGTCACCTACTTAAAGGAAAGATGTAAATAAGGTTAAAAGAGTACAGAGAAAATTTACAAGGATGTTGCCAGGTCTGGAGGACCTGAGTTATGTAGGCCTCCGTTAGTCTCGATAGACCATGGATTTGCACCTTGGAAAGTTTCCAGGGCCCAAGCCTGGGCAAGGTTTTTTTTTAATGGAAGACTAGCAGTTGCCCAAGCTGTAAGTCTCCCCTCTCCACGCCACCGATGTTGTCCACAGGAAGGGCATTAGACCTGAGCTATATGGAAAGATTGAATAGGTTAGGACTTTATTCCTTGGAATGTAGAAGATAAGAGGAGAGATTTGATACAGGTGTAAAAAATTATAAGGGGTATAGATAGGGTAAATGCAAGCAGGCTTTTTCCACTGAGGTTGCGTGGAACTTCAACTAGAGGTTATGAGTTAAAGGTGAAAGGTGAAAAGTTTAAGGGGAACATGAGGAGACACTTCTTCACTGAGAGGGTCATGTGTGTGTGGAACAAGCTGCCAGCGCAAGTGGTACATGCGAGCTCATTTTCAATGTTTTAGAGAAGTTTGGATAGGTACATGAGTGATAGGGGTATGGAGGGCTATGGTCCTGGTGCAGTTTGATGGGAGTAGGCAGTTTAAATGGTTCTGCATAGATGGGCAGAAGGGCCTGTTTCCGTGCTGCATTTTTCTATGACTATGTGGAGGCATTGCATGAATGTTTTGTTTGTGGTGTTAAAGGTAGAAAGAGTAATGAAATGTAGTATAATTTCTAACGGCAAGCATGTGAAAGAATCATAAAAAATCGATGCTTGCTTTTAGTATTGTCGATACTTGGATTGTGAATGATCCTGGCAAGATCAGAATTGTGGATCTCTTTTTCTTATTTCTGAAAGGTTGAGGTGACCTGTCCTGAATGAGTGTAAACCATTGTTTCTTGATCACATATGAAGGAACCGAACTGCTGGAAATAATCTGTTCCCACAACACATCCTCATTACAAGGCACAGCAGCGTTTACACCTTTTGAGGAGATTGAGGCATACGAAGCTATCTTCCCCTCATTCTAACAACTCTTTAGAAGAGCACCATTGAGAGTGTCCTGTTTCTCTCCAAGTGATCATCATGTGGCATGGAAGCTACAAGACATTGGACCACAAGATCCTACAGAGAACTGTAAAGACCACCGAGAGGGTCACCAGGGCCGCCCCCCACCCCACCCCTATTTGTGACATTTACTGGGAGCATTGCAGATAAAGGATCCAAAACATTGTTGAGGATCCCTACCACCCATCCCTCAATCTCTTTGATGCACTACTGTCAGGAAGGAGGTACAGGAGTATCAGGACTAGGACTGACAGACTGAGTAACAGCTTCTTCCCTCAGGCTGTGAGACTAATGAATACCCTGCCACCACCGAGGTCTCATCACTGGGACAATGAGCTGTTTACTGTTTACCTGTGCTGTGCACTACATGCATTTTGAATTATATTTTATTAACTTATTTATGGTAGCATTTTATGTGCTCTGTGTGATATATGTTTTGTGGGTGCACCTTGGTCTGGAGGAATGTTGTTTTGTTTGTTAAATATGTGTACTGTACAGGAAGATGAAAATAAACTTGAGCTTGACTAGAAAGTTTTAGAATGAGCAAGTGACAAAGACCTGAATAGGTAAGAGAGATAGGTTCACATCCTTCAAATATGTCAGTGAATTACTCAGCTTGTCTGAATCCAGCTCACAGCTTAATTGAGTTCTTCCATAACGGTGAGATTGATCTTGCAAAGGATGTCTATGATATAAAATGTTTCCTCTCCCCACCTCAAAGCACAGGAAGGTGTTGAGTTGATGCAAGTTTTGTGGTTAAGTACCTAAGAATATGAGGAAGGTACCCCCAACAAAACTCCTAATACCTAAACAGGTCAGGTGAAGAGCTCTTGGTGGGGAAGCATTTTGGTGAGAGTGACCACAACTCCCTTAGCTTCAGCATAGCTATGGAAAGGGATAAAATCAGATGAAATGGTAAAGTGCTTAACTGGGGAAGGGCTAACTATGAAGGGATGAGGCAGGAACTAGCGAGAGTAAATTGGAAACAGATATTCAAAGGGGAAAGCACAGAAGTAATGTGGGAGAAGTTTAGGGACCACTTGAGCTGGGTTCAGGATAGGTTTGTCCCACTGAGGCAAGGAAAAAATGGTAGGAAAAGGGAACCGTGGCTGACAAAACATGTGAGGCAACTCGTCAAGAGGAAAAAGGAAGCATATATTAGATATAAAAAGCAGGAACTTGGAGGGGCTTATGAGAAATATAGGGTAGCCAGGAAGGAGATAAAGAAAGGACTTAGGAGAGCTTGAAGGGGGCATGAGAAGGCCTTGGCATGTAGGATTAAGGAGAACCCCAAGGCGTTCTATGCGTATGTGAAGAATAGGAGGATGACAAGAACGAAGGTGGGACCTCTAAAGGATAAAGAGGGCAACATGTGCCTGGAGGCGGAGGAGGTTGGGGAGGTCCTAAATGAATACTTTGCTTCAGTATTCACAAGTGAAAAGGATCTTGATCAGGATGAGGTTGAAGTAGAGCGGGCCTGTGTGCTGGACAATGTGGAGATTAGGGAAGAAGAAGTGCTGGATCTTCTTAAAAACATTAAGATTAATAAATCCCCAGGGCTGGATATGATACACCCCAGGTTGTTGTGGGAATTGAGAGAAGAGATCACAGGAGCATTAGCCATGATCTTTGAATCCTCTTTGGTTCAGGGGAAGTGCCGGAGGATCGGAGAATGGCAAATGTAGTTCCCTTGTTTAAAAAAAGTAATAGGGAGAAACCTGGGAACTATAGACCGGTGGGTCTTACATCAGTGGTATGTAAACTACTGGAAAGGATTCTCAAGGATAGGATCTGCGAGCATTTAGAGAAGTACAGTCTACTCATGGATAGTCAACATGGCTTTGTGAAGGGAAGATCATGCCTCACGAGCCTGATTGAGTTTTTTGAAGAGGTAACAAAAGAAATTGATGAGGGTAGGGCAGTGGATGTGGTCTACATGGACTTTAACAAGGCATTTGACAAGGTCCCTCATGAGAGACTCATCCAGAAAGTCATGAGGCGTGGGATAAGTGGAACCTTGGCTGTTTGGATAAAAAAATTGGCTTACAGGAAGAAAGCAGAGGGTAGTTGTGGAAGGAAAGTATTCTGCCTGGAGGTCGGTGACTAGTGGAGTGCCGCAGGGATCTGTCCTGGGACCCCTGCTATTTGTGATTTTTATAAATGACTTGGATGTAGAGGCAGAAGGATGGTTGAGTAAGTTTGCGGATGACACGAAGATTGGAGGAGTTGTGGATGGAGCTGTCGGTGGTCGAAGGTTACAAGAGGATATAGACAGGCTGCAGAGTTGGGCAGAAAAATGGCAGATGGAGTTCAATCCGGACAAGTGTGAGGTGATGCATTTTGGAAGGACAAACCAAAAGACTGAGTACAGGATTAATGGTCAGTTACTTAAGAGTGTGGATGAACAAAGGACCTTGGGGTTCAAATCCATATGTCCCTCAAGGTCACTGTGCAGGTTGATAGGGTAGTTAAGAAGGCCTATGGGATGCTAGGCTTCATTAACAGGGGGATTGAGTTCAAGAGTAGAGAGGTCATGTTGCAACTCTACAAATCTCTGGTGAAACCGCATTTAGAGTATTGTGTTCAGTTCTGGTCACCTCATTATAGGAAGGATGTGGAAGCTATGGAGAGGTTGCAGAGGAGATTTACCAGGATGTTGCCTGGATTGGAGAACGAGTCATATGAAGCAAGGATATCAGAGCTGGGACTTTTCTCTTTGGAGCGTAGAAGAATGAGAGAGGACTTGATAGAGGTCTACAAGATTATGAGAGGCATTGATAGGGTGGATAGTCAGTACCTGTTTCCCAGGGCACCAATAGCAAACACCAGAGGGCATATGTACAAAATTAAGGGAGGGAAGTTTAGGGGAGACATCAGGGGTAAGTTTTTTACACTGAGGGTTGTGAATGCCTGAAATGACTTGCCAGGGATGGTGGAGGAGGCTAAAACATTAGGGGTATTTAAGAGCCTCTTGGACAGGCACATGGAATTCTTTCCAAACTTTCTGCAAGAATTATTTCCGGAAATTTTGGCATCTTTACCTATGATTGATTGAGTTCACAGGTCTCCCGTGTTTAGACCTCCTAACAGAGATAGACCAAGATCAGTAACAATCTGTTTTCATGAATTTAAAACAAAGGAACTGTTAATAGGCGAATCTTGTCGAAGAGGCATGATTGGCTATCATGGTTGGAAGATTAGAATTGTTGAAGATTACTCTTGACGCTGTACAGGAACGTGCTAAATTCAAAGAAGTTATGTCCAAGTTTTTAAACAAAGGTTTCAAGCTTTCCCTTCGCTATCCAGCTCGTCTCAGAATCACACTGAAAAATGGATCTTCTGAATGGTTTCATTCGACTGCTGAAGCACAAAGGTTTTTAAAATCTGAAGGTTAGCTGGTTAGTTTGTCCTTACATGAAGACACAAGATTAACAATAACAACACAGAATAGTACAGCACAGTACAGGCCCTTCAGCCCACAATGTTGTGCAAATATAACATATTTGCTGCACAAATCACTCTCTCACCTAGATGGGGTCAGTTGTGCTGTGAGGATTACATTCCTTGACTTCTCTAGTGCCTTTAACACCATCCAGCCCAAGATCTTAAGGCACAAACTAACGGAGATGGGAGTAGACTCTCACATGGTGGATTGGATAGTAGACTACTTGACAGATAGACCTCAGTATGTGCGGTTGGGAGACTGTAGGTCTGACACGG
Source organism: Hemitrygon akajei (assembly GCF_048418815.1). NCBI lineage: Eukaryota > Metazoa > Chordata > Chondrichthyes > Myliobatiformes > Dasyatidae > Hemitrygon > Hemitrygon akajei. Next base: position 45,497,432 of record NC_133149.1, on the reverse strand, counting down.
TGGTCAGCAGCACAGGAGCGCCGCAGGGAACCGTACTCTCTCCGGTCCTGTTCACCCTGTACACATCAGACTTCCAATATAACTCGCTGATGACACGGCCATAGTGGGGTGTGTCAGGAATGGACAGGAGGAGGAGTATAGGAAACTGATACAGGACTTTGTGATATGGTGCAACTCAAACTACCTGCGTCTCAATATCACCAAGACCAAGGAGATGGTGGTGGACTTTAGGAGATCTAGGCCTCATATGGAGCCAGTGATCATTAATGGAGAATGTGTGGAGCAGGTTAAGACCTACAAGTATCTGGGAGTACAGTTAGACGAGAAGCTAGACTGGACTGCCAACACAGATACCTTGTGCAGGAAGGCACAGAGTCGACTGTACTTCCTTAGAAGGTTGGCGTCATTCAATGTCTGTAGTGAGATGCTGAAGATGTTCTATAGGTCAGTTGTGGAGAGCGCCCTCTTCTTTGTGGTGGCGTGTTGGGAGGAAGCATTAAGAAGAGGGACGCCTCACGTCTTAATAAGCTGGTGAGGAAGGCGGGCTCTGTCATGGGCAAAGTACTGGAGAGTTTAACATCGGTAGCTGAGCGAAGGGCGCTGAGTAGGCTACGGTCAATTATGGAAAACTCTGAACATCCTCTACATAACACCATCCAGAGACAGAGAAGCAGTTTCAGTGACAGGTTACTATCGATGCAATGCTCCTCAGACAGGATGAAGAGGTCAATACTCCCCAATGCCATTAGGCTTTACAATTCAACCGACAGGACTTAAGAACTTTTTAAAAGCTATTATTAATGCTTTTTGAGATAGTGATTTAGATGCATATCATATTTTTTACTGAGTTAAGTATTGTATGTAATTAGTTTTGCTACAACAAGTGTATGGGACATTGGAAAAAAAAAAGTTGAATTTCCCCATGGGGATGAATAAAGTATCTATCTATCTATCTATCTAAACCTCACCTCCCATATAACCCCCCCCCCCCACCTTAAATGAGAAACTTTTAATTTGCAAATCCTGTAGAAGGGGCATGATTCATTATAGAGTGGAATATTAAGATTCTCGAAGACTGTTCGCTTGAGGTTATGCAGGATTGTGCTAAGTTTAAGCAAGCTTTGTTGGAATTTTTTTAACAAGGGTTTTAACCCATCCCTTGGCTACCCAGTTTGACTGAGAATCTCATTAAAGATGGATCCTTCGAATGGGTTTGTTTGAATGCTGAAGCACAAAGATTTTTAAAATTTGAAAGCTAACTGCTTAGCCTGTTTTTTCATGAAGATATAAGATTAAATGTTTAATGTCTTTCTGTATGAATGATTGTATCTTTTACTTTTGGTAAACCTTTGTAACTAATTTCCTTTTGTATTTTTTAATACTGTATTTTTGATATATGAGAATTGAATTTCTTGTTTGGATATTGTTTAGTCTAGGTTGGAATATAAATAACCTTGAAACTAATTGGAGTGATCCCCAGGTTTTTTTTTTGGGGGGGGGGGGTTGTCTGTAGTTGTAGATGCCGGCTCTCTATTGGTCAGTCTTCTTTCTTTGGGAGGTGGGCAGGGGTATGATTTTTTTTCTCTCAGAAGCTGTTTTTGAATTTTTTTTTAGCCAACTTGTTGCTTGGCTACAAATTCTCAAGGATTATGGATTGGTTTTAACTTATATTTTAACCCTTCCTTTAAATAATATTAAAATGGATCAAGCTATTAATTTACTCAATCTTAACATGAAAGGGTTAAATCACCTTGTTAAACGTAATAAGATTTTTGCTTATATTAGGAAATTTAAGGTCCCTATTATTTTTTTTTACAAGAAACTCGCATACGCAAATGTGATAATCTACATTCTTTTAGCCATTGGAAAAGATTTTGTTTTCATTCATCTTTTCAGGCCAAATCTAGAGGAGTTTTGATTCTTATAGATAATACACTTTCCTATGTCCAACATAAAGTAGTGTCTGATACTGATGAACGTATTGTTATAGTTTCAGGATAATAAATTAATAGATAATAAATTAATAGTATTTGCCAATGTGTATGGCCCAAATGTAGATGATCCAGGATTCTTTGAGTGTTTTTTTCGATTTTACCAGATCTGAGTCTTTATTCTTTGGTGATGGGAGGAGATTTTAACTGCTGGCTAGACCCAATTTTAGACCGATCATCTTCTACACCAGCATCTCTTAATAAATCAGCTTTGTTTATTCAATCTTCTTTATTGAAATGTGGTATTGTTGATATTTGGCATTTCTTATATCCTTTAGATAGGGAGTACTCGTTTTTTTCCCATGTTCATCATACATATTCCAGGATTTATTTTTTTATTGATAGTCAAATTATTTCATCAGTTTGTTCCTGTGAATATAAAGAGATTGCTGTTTCAGATCATGCTCCTGCATTTCTATTTTTAAATCTCCCTGGTTTTCCTCAAACAGATTTTGGTGTTTTAATACAACTTTGTTAACTGATAAGGAATTTTTAAAATTTCTAGAGGGACATATTATTTTGTTTTTTGAAGAGAATAAAAAGGAAGAGTCTTCTAATCTTATTGTATGGGATACTTTCAAGGCCTATGTAATGCCCAGGGCTATCGACTTGTGTTTGTCTAGGGGAAAATCCGTCCACCTGCCAAACCGTGTCTCCCGTTTGCGTAGATGCTGTGAAGTGCACACTGGTACAAACTCACACACACAATATCAGACAGCACACAATGTACGGTTTACAGATTACACTTTATAAATCTTACTGGAACTAGGTAATTAATAGCAATACAATATAAAAAGAAAAGAAAAAAAGTGCCAAAACTTATCAGAGTTCAATCAGTTTGTGCACAACCGTTGGAGCTCAATTATCGAAGCCTTCTGTCCACCGTTCGATCTTCTCCGACCTCCTCGACCTGCCGCCTGGGACCAACCTTGGTGGTCAGCCAGAGCGTGTCCAGCATGACCTTCCTCTTCGGTTCTCCTCCCGAAAATCCCTGCACTGACTCCAGGTTCCCACACATACAGACAGAATAACATCGCTTTCAGTGGTTAGTTCCTCCGTTATCAATAATTATAACCCAAACATTTCAACTAAACAGAGCATTACCTCATCAGTTACATACAAAGCAGCCATTTCATTCTAACGCTACAGAGAAGCCATTTTATATATGCAGTTAACATTACAGTTAATAATCTGAGAACCCTGCACCTATATTAGAGGACAAATTATTTCTCATACTGCAAATGTTAAGAATAAAGCTAATAAAGAAAGAATTGAATTAGTCAATGAATTGAAACAATTAGATCAAAAATATGCTATAGCACCAGATCCTGTTTTATATAAAAGACGTGTTGAAGTTAAAACTAAATATGATCTTCTGTTAAACATATCCAATTGAAACTCAGCTTCTTAAAGATAAAACTCAATTTTACATTCACAGAGATAAATCAGGCAAAATATTGGCCAACCAATTAAAAACTTCTGTAGTTAAGTGACAAATTAAAGAAATTTGCAAAACTAATGGTGATAGGACAACTGATCACTCTGAAATAAATGATACCTTTAGAGAATTCTATTCTAAACTTTATAGTTCTGATTCCCCTAAAGATAATACTGTAATGAATAATTTTCTAGATCAATTAAATATCCCTGCACTTTCTGCAGATAATTGCAAACAGATGGATTAACCCATTTCTTATGAGGAAATTGATGAGGCTACATGTTCATTACACTTGGGGAAGGCTCACATTAGGGTTAGGGTTAGGTCCTCAAGTCCCATTTATTCTAATTTTTTTAAACCCTCCATGACTGATTTAGTTTTTAAGGAATGGGACAGGTTGGGTATTAAATGTTTTTGGGATCTGTTTTTTGGAGGAAAACATTTTTCATTTAAGCAATTGTCAGCTAAATATAGTTTACCCAAAACTCACTTTTTTTTAGATATTTACAAATCAGAGACTTTTTAAGATCTCAATTATGTACATTTCCTATAAGCTCAGATAAGAACTTACTAGACGTAATTTTTAGTTTGACACCTTTTCATAATGGTTCAATATCTAATATTTATGGTATGTTACTGGAGACGAAGAATGTTCCATTAGACAAAATTAAGAATCTCTGGGGACAAGATTTACAGACGTCAATACCTGAGGAAACTTTAAATGAAATTTTTAAACTGCTTAATACTCCATCGCAATGTGCTCGTCATTCCCTCATACAATTTAAGGCGGTACATAGAGCTCATATAACTAAGGATAAGCTATCTCGTTTTTATATCTCCCTACTGTGACAGATGTAATAATGAAGAAGCTTCATTAATTCATATGTTTTGGACTTGTCTGAATCTTGAAAAATATTGGAAGGAAGTTTTTAAAAATTTTTCCCTTACTTTTTAAAGTCATTTTTAAGCCTAACCCTCTGACAGCCCGATTCGGTATTGTTGCAGGAAGGCATATTAAGCTGAAGGCATCTGATTTACATATTTTGGCCTTTAGTTCTCTTATAGCTAGGAGGACGCTTTTGTTTAAATGGAAAGATGTTTTTCCTCCTACTCATGTTCAGTGGTTATGTGACGTTATGTCATGTTTAGATCTGGCGAAGATTCGTTGTTTAATTTCTGAATCTCGTCAAGACCTTCCAAACATTGTGGGGACCTTTTCTGAATTATTTTCAAAACCTTCAATTCATTGTTTAAACTCAGATATTGACTATTATTAATTTTTATTATATGAGAAGGTATTTTACCTTCTTTTCTCCTTAATAAACAGCTTTGGTCTAGGTAGGGGTTAGATTCTTTTTTTTGTAATAAATTAGTATATTTCAATATAACTATTGATTAACTTACATGAGATTGTTATTATGAACAGATATAATGTAATTGGTAGATTTAAAAAAATCTTTTTTGACCTTTTATATACACTTTCTTGTACTCTGTATTCTTCTATGTAGAAACTAATAAAAATATTGGAAAAGAAAAAAAAAAGAAATTACCAAGGGTTACCTACCCATAGCCCTCTATTTTTCTAAATGCCATGTACCTATTCAGGAGTCTCTTAAAAGGCCCCATTGTATCCGCCTCCATGACAGTCACCAACAGCCCATTTCACGCACTCATCACTCTCTGCTTAAAAAAACCTTACCCCTGATATCCCCTCTGTACCTACTTCCAAGCACCTTAAAACTGTGCCCTCTCGTGTTAGCCATTTCAGCCCTGGGAAAAAGCCTCTGATTATCCACACGATCGATGCCTGTCATCATCTAATACACCTCTGTCAGATCACCCCTCATTTTCCATCGCTTCAAGGAGAAAAGGCCGAGATCACTCAACCTGTCTTCATAAGGCATGCTCCCCAATCCAGGCAACATCCTTGTAAATCTCCTCTGCACCTTTTCTATGGTTTCCACATCCTTCCTGTAGTGAAGCGACCAGAACTGAGCACAGTACTCGAAGTGGGATCTGACCAGGGTCCCATATAGCTGTAATGTTATCTCTCAGCTCTTGAACTCAATCCCACAATTGATGAAGGCAAATAAACCGTATGCCTTCTTAACCGCACAGTCAACCTGCACAGCAGCTTTGAGTGTCCTATGGACACGGACCCCAAGATCCCGTTGATCCTCCACACTGCCAAGAATCTTACCATTAATACTATATTCTGCCATCATATTTGACCTACCAAAATGAACCACCTCACAATTATCTAGTTGAAGTCCATCTGCCACTTCTCAGCCCAGTTTTGCATCCTATCAATGTCCCACTGTAACCTCTGACAGCCCTCCATACTATCCACAACACCCCCAACATTTGTGTCATCAACATATTTACTAACCCATCCCTCCACTTCCTCGTCCAGGTCATTTATAAAAATCATGAAGGGTAAGGGTCCCAGAACAGATCCCTGAGGCAATCCACTGGTCACCGACTTCCATGCAGAATATGACCCATCTACAACCACTTCTGTGGGCAAGCCAATTCTGGATCCACAAAGCAACGTCCAATTTGATCCCATGCTCCTTTCTTTCTCAATAAGCCTTGCTGAAATCCTGATACACTACATCTACTGCTCTCCCTTCAGTCACATCCTTAAAAAAATTCAATCAGGCTCGTAATGCGTGACCTGCCCTTGACAAAGCCATGCTGACTATTCCTAATCATATTATGCCTCTCCAAATGTTCATAAATCCTGCCTCTCAGGATCTTTTCCATCAATTTACCAACCACTGAAGTAAGACTCGCTGGTCTATAATTTCCTGGGCTATCTCTACTCCCTTTCTTGAATAAGGGAACAACATCCGCAACCCTCCAATCCTCCGGAACCTCTCCCGTCTCCATTGATGATACAAAGATCATCACCAGAGGCTCAGCAATCTCCTCCCTTGCCTCCCTCCTACCGTAGCCTGGGTTACAATTGCTGATAATTTTAGCAAGACATGAAGTAGGAACTAGATGAGTTGGTACAAAGAAATATGGTTAAAAGGAGTCAAAATTTGTTGTATTGGAATGAAATTGTTAAACATAACCTTTGCACTATTCTAGTGTTTGTTGGAATTTGGGAGCTCTGGTCATTGATCTCTGCACTTGCACATAACTAAAGCTTACAAAGCTCAGTTATAGTTCTCTTCCTTATCAGATGAGATAACTGCTGCTTGATATATACAAGAATGCCTGGGAGCTAGGCAGCAGCAGAAGAAAACAAATCCAGCAAACAACAACTTAAATAATAACAGGTGAGACAGAGATGATTTCAAATCCCATAACTTTAACATCTTAGCTGTCACACATGATGTTGTTGAAATGATTTGCTTGAGAATATTTACTTTGCAGTTAGGTGTTCCATTGTAAAAATGTTAATTATTTTCAGATTTATTTTAACTTGAATTTTAATAAATACTGTTAAAGGACTTCAGTTTAAAAGAAATGTCTACTGAAAATTAAACTTCATTAAAAATGTTCATGAACACTATCAGTTGTGAAAATCCTATTTTAAAAACCATATTCTAAATCTAACAGGACATTGAGGATCTTCTTCTCTACTATATTGAGAATTTATGACATAGGCGTAATAGACAAGTGGTCTTCTGTTTTAATTATCTTACCTTCAGTATGAAGGCGATTGAATTAGTGAAGCACTACATGATCCAACACCTTTACTTGGTTTAAGGAATTTACATTTCACTTGAATTAGTTGATGCTGCTTTTGGATGGTAAAATGGTAATTTGTTTACACTCCACTGCATTTTTGAGGAAGTGCTGCAATAACAGGACCAGCGACCCAGGTTCAATTCATGCTGCTGACTGTAAGACATTTGAGCATCTCCCTGCGATTATGCCGGCTTCCTCCGGGTGCTCTGGTTTCCTCCCACATTCCTCTGACATCCAGGTTAGTGGGTTAATTGGTCACATGGTGCAGGCTCATTGGGCTGGAAGGGCCTGTTACTGTCCTGCGCCTCTAAATAAAATAAAATAAAAATTGATTTCTCCTCTGGATGTCCACGATGCTTGCTTTGAGTAGAATTATCAGTGAACAGTCAAGAGTGGAAATAATGACAGTTTTAATATATCCCCAGCTTAGCAAGAGATATTGAAGCAAATCATGATGAAACCTGAAACTTCTCTGAACACCAAGCAAGATATTAACTGAGCAATGGTCAAGTTATAAACCTAGAAATTGTATTGCTTTGACCTTAATAAACTTGCAAAGACTGAGTGTGAATTCATGTAGGCATGACAATCAGAAATTCTAAATTATTTCTTTACAGTGTCTAAGTCAGCAGTCATCATGAGGGCAGTTATAGACAATAGACAATAGTTGTCATGACTTTTCTACTCTTTACACCCTGAACCATTGAAGTAATGCACAACTCTATAGACACAGTTTTCATTTAAAAGCAACATTTGATGCTGCAAAGTTTAATTGTTTAATTACTTTATTGATATTGTTTAATGATTAACAAAGCAGTGGACACTAGCTGTAAAACTATTAAGCTGAATAAAATACCATCCAGATATCCGTATTACTGTCTTTAGGATATCTGTAACAAAGCACATTATTGAAGCAAATTAAAAATTAAGTAGAATCAGATGCTTTTGAAATATCTAATGTGCATTTTGTATTTATCTCACAAGACGATTCAATGGTCAATGCCCAAATAAAGTTCAAAGTAAAATTTATTATCAGAGTACATACATGTCACCACATACAACCCTGAGATTCCTTTTTCTGTGGGCATACTCAGCAAATCTATAGAACAGTAACTGTAAACAGGATCAATGAACAACAAACTGTGCAAATGCAGATATAAATAGCAATAAATAACAATAGGGAGTCCTTAAAATGAGACCGTTGGTTGTGGGAACACCAGAAATAGAATCAGTGTAGTTATTCCCTTTTGTTCAAGAGCCTGATGGTTGAGGGGTAGTAACTGTTCTTGAACCTGGCGGTGTGAGTCCTGAGGTAATAGTTCGTGTTTTTATTGTTTAATTTACCTTTCACAGGCCTTTCATTTTGTTACTAAAAATATCTTTGGAAGTCAAGTGGATATTTTGATTAAAAAGTAACCCAATTCAAATTACTTATGACTTTGAACTTGTAAGTGGATCATTTACACTTTTGGAAGCTATTACAAAGATGGCCACAATCACAATCCGCCAGCATCTCACTTTCTCCGTTGCTGCCTTGAAGTTTCTGTCTATGGATAGGATGCATATCTGCAGCTACTTAATGCCTGCCCGTGCTTCTGAAATGGCTTTTCTCCCCATTTGCGAGAAAAAGGGTGGGTGCCAAACTGTATCATGGTCTTATTTTCAGGAGGATTGATGAACTGGTACGTTCTCAGTTTTCCCTCTCACTGTCTAATGGGAATGTTAAGCCTGTCAGACAGCTGATGATATCAGTTCCTGTCAGTTGTAACTCACTTGGAAGCACATTCATTTCAGAGGTTTGTAAGTCTTTCCTGAGACTTTGACAGAGATCCATGTATCCAGTATCCACTTCAGTGCAATACAACAAAGTGCAATACACCGGGTGGTAGCTGTCTTTGGATGATTTGCTCAAGGATCATCTCAAGGATTACATCTACAGCATACTACCACCCAAACTGGACCCCCTACAATTTGCCTACCGATACAACTGATTGACAGATGATACAATAGCCACAGCTCTACACATCTGGAAAAGAGGGATGCTTATGTGAGATTGCTGTTCTTGGACTACAGTTCAGCATTCAACCCCATAATTCCATCCAGGCTCGACAGGAAGCTCAGAGACCTCAGCCTTGACCCTACCTTGTGCAGCTGGATCCTGGACTTCCTGTCAGATCGCTGGCAGGTGATAAGAGTGGGCTCCCTCACCTCCACCCCTTGACTCTCAATACAGGAGCCCCTCAGGGCTGTGTACTGAGTCCCCTCCTTTACTCCCCATATACCTGTGACTGTGTCACTATCCACAGCTCCAATCTGCTAATTAAATTTGCCAACGACACTACATTAATTGGCCTAATCTCAAACAATAACGAGGTAGCCTACAGGGAAGAAGTTATCTCTCTGACACAGTGGTGACAAGAAAACAACCTCTCCCTCGATGTCACAAAAACAAAGGAGCTGGTTGTGGATTACAGGAGGAATGGAGACGGGCTAACCCCTATTGACATCAATGGATCTGAGGTTGAGAGGGTGAACAGCTTCAAGTTCCTCAGCATCCACATCACCGAGGACCTCATGTGGTCTGTACACACCAGCTATATTGGTGATAAAGGCACAACAGCGCCTCTTTCTCCTCAGACGGTTGAGAAAGTTTGGTATGGGCCCCCAAATCCCAAGAACTTTCTACAGGGGCACAATTGAGAGCATCCTGACTGTCTGTATCACTGCCTGGTATGGGAACTGTACCTCCCTCAATCGCAGGACTCTGCAGAGAGTGGTGCGGACTGCCCAGCGCATCTGTAGTTGTGAACTTCCCATGGTTCAGGACATTTACAATGACAGGTGTGTAAACAGGGCCTGTAGGATCATTAGGGACCCAAACCATCCCAACCACAATCTATTCCAGCTGCTACAATCAGGGAAATGGTACCACAGCACAAAATCCAGGACCAACAGGCTCCAAGACAGCTTTTTCCACCAGACCATCAGACTGAAGAACTCACACTGATTTGAGTGTACTCCATGTTACATTGACTGTTCTATTTATTGTAACTTATTATAAATTACTATGATTGCACATTGCACATTTAGATGGAGACGTAACGTAAAGATTTTTACTCCTAATGTATGTGAAAGATGTAAGAAATAAAGTCAATTCAATAATATCTCTATGTCTCTACATTTATGTAATCTGTGTCCTCTGGTCCTGGACTCTCTCACTAATGGAAGCATCCTCTGAACATTCTTCTAAACTTCAGTGAGTACAGGCCTAGAGCCATCAAATACACCTCATACATTAACCTTTTCATTACTGGGATCATTCTCATGAACCTCCTGTAGATCCTCTCCAATGCCAGTGCACCCCTTCTTAGATAAGGGGCCCAAAGCTGCTCACAACACTTAAAATGTGGTCTGGGCCATGTGACAAAATTGAAGACAATTTAAAATAAAAAGTATTACTCTGACCCGGGTTAATATGTTTTAACTGTAACACCATTTGCCTGCTATTATTTTGTATAGGAACATGAGGTGCAAACTTATGGAAGCTGGGCTGCAAACTGATCTGAATGAAATAAGGAATGACTGGCAAATGAGTGACACAGCTAGAGGTGCTATTGAACAGAATGATAATTCCAAGATTGGTAAGCAGCTCAATTAAGTATTGATGTTCCATCAAAACACTTGGATATTTTATAAAGTAGCAAGAACAATGAGTCTATTCTGTTGTTCAGTGAGCAGACCCACTGTATGCTCTAACTCCATGCCTCGTCTTTTTCTCAAATTTCTGAATACCATTGTTGATCACAGATGTAAAATTAATAATAAACCTATCAGGGCTGAAATGGCTAACCTGAGAGGACACAGGTTTAAGATGCTTGGGAGTAGGTACAGAGATGATCTCAGGGGTAAGTTTTTTACTCAGAGAGTGGTGAGTGCATGGAATGGGCTGCCAGTGATGGTGGTGGGGGCGGATACAATAGGATCTTTTAAGAGACTCCTGGATGGATACATGGAGCTTAGAAAAATAGAGGGCTATGGGTAAGCCTAGGTAGTTCTAAGTTAAGGACATGTTCGGCACAGCTTTGTGGGCCGAAGAGCCTGTGTTGTGCTGTAGGTTTTCTATGTTTCTAACAATGTTTACTATCTGTGGATTGTTTCCAAGCTTCATTCCCTGTAAACAAGACTGTGATTCTTAAACTTTGCACTGAGTCATTCTTCCCCTCTGCAATCAGATTTCTGAATGGACAATGAACCAACCCATGAACACCACCTCACTGTTTTTTTGCTCTTTTTTTGCACTGCTTATATAGAACATAGAAAAGGACAGCAGAACAGGCCATTCAGCCCACATTGTTGTGCTATACCAGCTAAAAAAGCAAATCAAACAGACCCAAACACCTGTTCCTCCTACCTACACCATGTCCAAATCCGTCCATCTTCCTTATATCCATGTGCCTATCCAAATGTCTCTTAAACATCTCTAACGCATTTGCCTCTACCACCATACCAAGCAGCACATTCCAGGTATCCACGACTCTCTGAGTGAAAAACTTACCCCTCATATCCCCTTTGAACCTCTCACCTCTTCCTCTCTCACCTTCAATGCATGCCCTCTGGTATCAGACATCTCAACCCCAGGAAACAGATACCCCCTGTCCACTCTATCTATGCCTCTCATAATCTTGTAAACCTCTATCAGATCTCCCCTCAGCCTCCGCCGCTCCAGAGAAAACAACCCAAGTTTGTCCAACCTCTCGTGATAGCACGTGCCCTCTAGACCAGGCAGCATCCCGGTGAACCTCTTCTGCACCCTCTCCAAACCCTCAACATCCTTCTAAACCAGGCAGCATCCCGGTGAACCTCTTCTGCACCCTCGCCAAACCCTCAACATCCTTCTAAACCAGGCAGCATCCTGGTAAACCTCTTCTGCACCCTCTCCAAACCTTCAACATCCTTCTAAACCAGGCAGCATCCTGGTAAACCTCTTCTGCACCCTCGCCAAACCCTCAACATCCTTCTAAACCAGGCAGCATCCCGGTGAACCTCTTCTGCACCCTCGACAAACCCTCAACATCCTTCTAAACCGGGCAGCATCCTGGTGAGCCTCTTCTGCACCCTCGCCAAACCCTCAACATCCTTCTAAACCGGGCAGCATCCCGGTAAACCTCTTCTGCACCCTCGCCAAACCCTCAACATCCTTCTAAACCGGGCAGCATCCCGGTAAACCTCTTCTGCACCCTCTCCAAACCCTCAACATCCTTCTAAACCAGGCAGCATCCTGGTAAACCTCTTCTGCACCCTCTCCAAACCCTCAACATCCTTCTAAACCAGGCAGCATCCTGGTAAACGTCTTCTGCACCCTCTCCAAACCCTCAACATCCTTCTAAACCAGGCAGCATCCTGGTAAACCTCTTCTGCACCCTCGCCAAACCCTCAACATCCTTCTAAACCAGGCAGCATCCTGGTAAACCTCTTCTGCACCCTCGCCAAACCCTCAACATCCTTCTAAACCAGGCAGCATCCTGGTAAACGTCTTCTGCACCCTCTCCAAACCCTCAACATCCTGCTAAACCAGGCAGCATCCTGGTAAACCTCTTCTGCACCCTCGCCAAACCCTCAACATCCTTCTAAACCAGGCAGCATCCTGGTAAACCTCTTCTGCACCCTCGCCAAACCCTCAACATCCTTCTAAACCAGGCAGCATCCTGGTAAACCTCTTCTGCAACCTCGCCAAACCCTCAACATCCTTCTAAACCAGGCAGCATCCTGGTAAACCTCTTCTGCACCCTCTCCAAACCCTCAACATCCTTCTAAACCAGGCAGCATCCTGGTAAACCTCTTCTGCACCCTCTCCAAACCCTCAACATCCTTCTAAACCAGGCAGCATCCCGGTAAACCTCTTCTGCACCCTCTCCAAACCCTCAACATCCTTCTAAACCAGGCAGCATCCTGGTAAACCTCTTCTGCACCCTCGCCAAACCCTCAACATCCTTCTAAACCAGGCAGCATCCTGGTAAACCTCTTCTGCACCCTCTCCAAACCCTCAACATCCTTCTAAACCAGGCAGCATTCTGGTAAACCTCTTCTGCACCCTCTCCAAACCCTCAACATCCTTCTAAACCAGGCAGCATCCCGGTAAACCTCTTCTGCACCCTCTCCAAACCCTCAACATCCTTCTAAACCAGGCAGCATCCTGGTAAACCTCTTCTGCACCCTCTCCAAACCCTCAACATCCTTCTAAACCAGGCAGCATCCCGGTAAACCTCTTCTGCACCCTCTCCAAACCCTCAACATCCTTCTAAACCAGGCAGCATCCTGGTAAACCTCTTCTGCACCCTCTCCAAACCCTCAACATCCTTCTAAACCAGGCAGCATCCTGGTAAACCTCTTCTGCACCCTCTCCAAACCCTCAACATCCTTCTAAACCAGGCAGCATCCTGGTAAACGTCTTCTGCACCCTCTCCAAACCCTCAACATCCTTCTAAACCAGGCAGCATCCTGGTAAACGTCTTCTGCACCCTCTCCAAACCCTCAACATCCTTCTAAACCAGGCAGCATCCTGGTAAACCTCTTCTGCACCCTCGCCAAACCCTCAACATCCTTCTAAACCAGGCAGCATCCCGGTGAACCTCTTCTGCACCCTTGCCAAACCCTCAACATCCTTCTAAACCAGGCAGCATCCCGGTGAACCTCTTCTGCACCCTCTCCAAACCCTCAACATCCTTCTAAACCAGGCAGCATCCTGGTAAACGTCTTCTGCACCCTCTCCAAACCCTCAACATCCTTCTAAAACAGGCAGCATCCTGGTAAACGTCTTCTGCACCCTCTCCAAACCCTCAACATCCTTCTAAACCAGGCAGCATCCTGGTAAACCTCTTCTGCACCCTCGCCAAACCCTCAACATCCTTCTAAACCAGGCAGCATCCTGGTAAACCTCTTCTGCACCCTCGCCAAACCCTCAACATCCTTCTAAACCAGGCAGCATCCTGGTAAACCTCTTCTGCACCCTCTCCAAACCCTCAACATCCTTCTAAACCAGGCAGCATCCTGGTAAACCTCTTCTGCACCCTCTCCAAACCCTCAACATCCTTCTAAACCAGGCAACATCCTGGTAAACCTCTTCTGCACCCTCTCCAAACCCTCAACATCCTTCTAAACCAGGCAGCATCCTGGTAAACCTCTTCTGCACCCTCTCCAAACCCTCAACATCCTTCTAAACCAGGCAGCATCCTGGTAAACCTCTTCTGCACCCTCGCCAAACCCTCAACATCCTTCTAAACCAGGCAGCATCCCGGTGAACCTCTTCTGCACCCTCGCCAAACCCTCAACATCCTTCTAAACCAGGCAGCATCCTGGTAATCCTCTTCTGCACCCTCTCCAAACCCTCAACATCCTTCTAAACCAGGCAGCATCCTGGTAAACCTCTTCTGCACCCTCTCCAAACCCTCAACATCCTTCTAAACCAGGCACCATCCTGGTAAACCTCTTCTGCACCCTCTCCAAACCCTCAACATCCTTCTAATCCAGGCAGCATCCTGGTAAACCTCTTCTGCACCCTCTCCAAACCCTCAACATCCTTCTAAACCAGGGAGCATCCTGGTAAACGTCTTCTGCACCCTTGCCAAACCCTCAACATCCTTCTAAACCAGGCAGCATCCCGGTGAACCTCTTCTGCACCCTCTCCAAACCCTCAACATCCTTCTAAACCAGGCAGCATCCTGGTAAACCTCTTCTGCACCCTCGCCAAACCCTCAACATCCTTCTAAACCAGGCAGCATCCCGGTAAACCTCTTCTGCACCCTCTCCAAACCCTCAACATCCTTCCTTCCTAAAATATACACACTTCAAACTATCTGACCCACTATACCTGTTATTTCAATTTTGCCTTTCAATACTTTCCCTGACATCTACCTCCTGGCCCAATCCTTCCCTCACTGACCTGGAGCTCCAGTTCCCAGCCCCCTGCAAAACTAGTTTAAACTCTCCCGAGTAGCATCAGCAAACCTCCCGGCTAGTTCAAGTGCAACCCGTCTTTCTTATACAAGTTAACCCTCTCAATAGGCTCATATGCAAACAGTGCTCGATAGCTAACTCTGCTAACAGCCTTGTGACTCAGCAGTGAGGGGGTCACCTTTCATAAGCAATAATCATCTAGATTTGGTATGATTTGGGGTTCAACCAAACAGGAAAGTTGTGGTGTACTGATTAATGGAAACTCAAATGAGCAAATGCTGTGTGAATACTGCCCATACACATTTATCGGTCGGCAAGAAATTACAAATCGTACTCCGCATGAAGTTAGAAAGAAAGGATGTTTATCAATTTAAGCTTTATTAAACAGTTAATAGGAAAAAGAAAAGAAAGGGCCCATTCCAGTTAAACCAGTCCAATGTGCTCCTGATGTTCGGATCTCATAGTAGTGTATCTCTTACTCAGGAGCTGAACCCATAATCTGTGTAAAAGCTCCTACCAGATTCCAAACCCCTCGAAATCCATCTTAGGCAAACCGACTCTCTCTCAGGAGTACGGGCCTTTCCTCCTTGGAGCCATTCATCTGTACAAAATACTTGCAACAAAGACTCTACCTCGAACTGGATTCTGCGGCATTTTTCCTTGTGCCTGCTCCACAGCTCCTGCCAAAAAGACCCCAAACTGCTACTGTCCTTCAGAAAACTCTTCCCTACAGCTTTCTAGAACCTTCTCTCACATCCCACAATCCTGATTGGCTGACTCACATTCCTAAGCTGGACAACATGGGTCCTTATCTGAGCCAAAGCCAAAACATACTTTCCAGCATGGTACACTGCCTTTACAGAAATCTGCTAATATGAACTACCTCACAGCATAGCAGTGGAAATCTTAACCAGGGCATTACACGTACAACAAGAGATACAGTGTGGAACAGGCCCAACGAGCCATGTTGCCCAGCAACCCACCTACTTAACACTAGTCGAATCACTGGACAATTTACAATGACCAATGAACATACTAATCGTTACATCTTTGAAATGTGGGAGGAAACCTGAGGAAATCAATGCACTCACGTGAAGGATGTAGAAACTCCTTACAGACAATGTTGAAATTGAACTCTGAACTCTGACACCCTGAGCTGAAGTAAAGCGGCACCCCAAATTCCCTTATAGAACCCACCCTGCATCTCTTTTATGGCTCTATACACTCTCCAAGCTGTAATCAAAATACTCACAGTTGTGGTCAGACAAGGGCATTATAACTTAAAATATACTTCTTATTTTGCAGATTATAGGTAATATTTTATTGGCAAAAATTATCTACTGGATGAACTCAGTGCGTAGACTGGTATCTATGGAAGAAAGGAATGGTCAACTTTTTGGATTGAGACCTGCTCGGCCTGCTTGAGTTTTTCCAGTGGATTCTTTGTTGCTCCAGATTCCAGCATCTGCAGTCTTTTGAGTCTCTAAATTAGGTTATGTGCCCACTATCTGTACTATCCATGAACATTTTAATAATCTGTGTACATGGACTCCTGACTCTTTGATCTTCCACCATTTCTAGCTTTTAACCATTCAACAAGAACATTATTCTAACTTCATTGGATTCAAAATGGATAGCCCCTCAGTTTAACCCATTGCAAACACATGACATTGTTTGCCTTCAGTAGTTTTTCCAGCTGCACTCACAGGGAAGCCACAAACATTTTTGCCAGTTTATTCCTGTTTGTGTTCAGGGTCTCAGTCAGTTTCCTAACTAGATAATTGACTTGCTTTTAATTACATGAGTTCAAATTTACTGTCATTCAACCGTATGCACGTATACCATCAAACGAAGCAACGTTTTGGACCAAGGTGCTGCAGTTATAGCATACTTTGAATAACAATCACATTCCAAGAAATTTCTGGGATACCTATATAACAATCAATAACATTTCTCTATTCACAACTGTGGAATATATTTATCTCCAATAAGGTACCTTCAAAATGTATTGGGTTGGGACAGGGAAGTCCAAGCCATTCCCAAATACAATTCCTCCAAAATGGCTAACTGCATGTTCAGCTATTTATATAGTTAGCTCCAGAATTCCACCCCTAAACATTTCCTCTTCTGTACCACTCTTTTTCTTTGTAGTGTATTTTGACCAAACTTTCTGTCATGTGCTTTAATATCATTTTAATAGTATTATTTTTTAATGATGCTTTTCTTTTGCCTCACTGAAAGCTCTACTTAAATTCAAATTCTTGGTCATAGTCATAGTGATAGAACACTACAGCACAGAAGAAGGCCCTTTAGCCCATCTAGTCCATGCCGATTTATTATTCTGCCTTGTCCCATCACCTTGCACCCAGGTCATAGACCTCCAGACCCCTTCCATCCATGTACCTATCCTAATTTCTCTTAAATGTTGAAGTCGAACTCACATCCACCACTTCCACTGGCAGCTCACTCCATACTCTTACCAGCCTCTAAGTGAAGAAGTTCCCTCTTAAATATTTCACCTTTCACCCTTAACCCACGACCTCTAGTTTTGGTCTTTTGATGGTGGTGTAACATATCTCAAATTAAACAATCAAATTACTTAAGAACATAAAAAAATACAACAGAAGTGATATCATCTTAGTCATTTTTGGTTTCCTCAATAGCCTCAAGATTTCAAAGAGTTTGGACAACCTTGGTGTCTCTGTTGCAGAGCTGCCAAAAGTAGTTACTCCTTTGTCAGATGAAGTTCATGAGATATTCCAAAAAGACAGTGCAAAGCTTGAGGAGGAGTTTCAGAAGAGCTTAAAAGAGTTCAAAACCCAAATCCTTCTCTACACTGAAGATATCTACAACAGAGTCAACCAGAATGTTGAGGAGTACCCAAAGTGTAATGGAGGTCCTCTGGCTGGAGATCTTAAGGAGGTAGCTCTTCAGAATGCCAAGGAGTTCCATCAAATATTGACCCCCATTACCTGAGGAGTTCCAGGAGAAAATGAGGTCCAAAATTGAGGATTTTAATAAGAAGATCAACCCATATACTATATCAATTCACGATATCGCCAACCAACGGCTGGAATCCTTCCAAAAGAATGCTTCTCCTTATTCCAGGAAATTTAATGAACTGTTCTATGAATGCTTTGTGAATCTGAGAATGAAATTCACCCCTTTGGTCCAAGAGATCAATTACTTTGAAAGCAGATTACTGTCTCCAGGGATTACGTTTTGCCAAATTTTCAGTTAAAAACAGATTTTAAGAAACTCAAATGGTTGTTACTGCCATGATGAGGCCACTCTCAGATTGGAGGAACAACACCTCATTTTCTGTTTGGGTAGCCTCCAACCTGATGGCATTAATACTGATTTCTCTAACTTCCTAAATGTCTTCCATTCCTACTCCTCTCTTCCATTCCCCATTCTCGCTCCCTTCTTACTGCTGCTCTTCTCACCTGCCTATCACCTCCCTCTGGTGCCCCTCCCCCTTCCCATTCTCCAATGCTGCACTCTCCTCTCCTATCAGATTCCTCCTTCTTCAGTCTTTTACCCTTTCCACCTATCAACTGCCAACTTTTCACATCATCCTTTCTCCCCCACCCACCTACCTTCCCCCACACCTGGTTTCACCTATCACCTGCCAACTGTGCTCTTCCCCTCACCACACTTTTATTGCAGTATTTTTGTTTCTTGCCACAATAAATAAATAAAAACAAAACACCCTGTTAATGTAAATAGCTTGTGATTCCTTATGACTGAAATATGAATGTTCTGCTATGCATTCTTATAACAATAGCTATTTCTGTGTAAGATATACCTAATCTCCTGCCTTCTCTCCATATCCCTTCATGGCCTGACTAATCAAGAACCTTTGCCTTAAATACAACCAATGACGGCCTCTACAGCCGCCTGTGGCAATGAATTCCACAAATTCACCACTCTCTGGCTTAAGGAATTCCTCCTTCTTTCCATTCTAAAAGGACTTCGCTCTATTCTGAGGCTGTGTCCTCTGGCCTTAGACTCCCCCACCATAGGAAACATCCTCTCCACATCCACTCTATCAAGGCCTTTCACCATTCGACAGGTTTCAATGAGGTCACCTCTTATTCTTCTGAATTCTGGTGAATACAGGCCCAGAGCCATCAAGCGCTCCTCATATAATAAGCTTTTCAATCCTGGTATCATTTTTTGTGAACCTCCTTTAAGGTTGGAAATGGATCTCAAGAGGGTGAGTTTGTTGAATGCCTACGAGGTAGCTTTTTAGAGCGGTTTGTCGTTGGGCCTACTAGGGGATCAGCTATACTGGATTGGGTGTTATGTAATGAACTGGAGGAACTGTGAGCTGCACGTTAGACTGTTTCATGAAAATGGGCCCTTTTCTTTTTTGTTGCTTTTTCTTTACTAACCCTTTAGTCAAATTAAGAATTATAAAGCTAAATCGTTTACTTGTATGTGATGTACTACCTGTTATTTCATGGTACTTATTTGTAACAGAGTGACAAATTACGCAGCAACCACACAAACAGGGTTTTGGGTTGGGCTCACACCTCAATCTCACACGTTTTGCGGGGCCGGAAATTGTCTTCCCTAGACTTGCACAGCTACGGAACCAGAGTGTTTCATGAGGAAGGTGCAGGGTAGATGTATTCCAAACACAAAGAGATACTCAAATGGCAAAATAGTACAACCTGGCTGACAAGGGAAGTCAAAGCTAGTGTAAAAGCAAAAGAGAGGGCATAGAACAAAGCAAAAATTAGCAGGAAGATAGAGGATTGGGAAGCTTTTAAAAACCTACAGAGAGCAACTAGAAGATTCATTAGGAGGGAAAAGATGAAATATGAATGCAAGCTAGCAAACAATATCAAAGTGGCTAGTAAAAGCTTTTCCAAGTATTTAAAAAATAAGAGAGTTGGGAGTGGATATCGGACCACTAGAAAATGAGGTTGGAGAGATAATAACGGGGGACAAGGAGATGACAGATGAACTAAATGAGTATTCTGCATCAGTCTTCTCTGTGGAAGACACTAGCAGTGTGCCTGATGTTGAAGGGTGTGAGGGTAGAGAATTGAGTGCAGTTACTATTACAAGGGAGAAGGTGCTTGAAAAGTTAAAAGACCTAAGGATACATAAATCACCCAGACCAGGTGAACTGCACCCTAGGGTTCTGAAAGAGGTAGCTTTAGAGATTGTGGCGGCATTAGAAATGATCTTTCAAAAATCATTGGACTCTGGCATGGTGCCAGAGGACTGGAAAATTGCAAATGTCACTTCAATCTTCAAGAAGGGAGAGAGGCAGAAGAAAGGAAATTATAGACCAGTTAGTCTGACCCTAGTGGTTGGGAAGTTATTGGAGTAAATTTTTAAGGATGAGATTATGGAGTACTTGATGACACAGGACAAGATAGGACAAAGTCAGCATGATCTCCTTCATGGAAAATTCTGCCTGACGAACCTGTTAGAATTCTTTGAAGAGATTACAAGTAGGATAGATAAAGGGGATGTAGTGGATGTTGTATATTTGGACTTTCAGAAGGTCTTTGACAAGTTGCCATACGTGAGGCTGCTTACCAAATTTAGAACCAATGGCATTACAGGAAAGTTAGAGGATTGGCTGATTGGCATGAGGGGCAAGTGGGAATCAAAAGATCCTTTTCTGGTTGGCTGCCAGTGACTAGTAGTGTTCCACAGGGGTCGGTGTTGGGACCACTTCTTTTTATGCTGAAAATCAATGATTTAGATGATGGAATAGATGGCTTTGTTGCCGAGTTTGCAGATGATACAAAGATCGGTGGAGGGGCAGGTAGTGTTGAGGAAACAGGTGATAACTTAAAAGTTGTGGTGTTGTGGATGATCTGGAGGGTTGTCAAAGGTTACAGCAGGACATCGATAAGATACAGAACTGGGCTGAGAAGTGGCAGATGGAGTTCAACCAGATAAGTGTGAAGTGGTTCATTTTGGTAGGTCAAATATGATGGCAGAATGTAGTATTAAATAGTAAGACTCTTGGCAGTGTGGAGGATCAGTGAGATCTTGGGGTCCGAGTCCATAGGACACTCAAAGCTGCTGAGCAGGTTGTCAGTGTTGTTAAGAAGGCGTATGGTGTGTTGGCCTTCATTAATCGTGGGATTGAATTCAAGAGCCGAGAGGTAATGTTGCATCTACATAGGACCCTGGTCAGACCCCACTTGGAGTACTGTGCTCAGTTCTGGTCCCTCACTACAGGAAGGATGTGGATACTACAGAGAGAGTGCAGAGGAGATTTACAAGGATGTTGCCTGGATTGGGGAGCATACTTTACAAGAATAGGTTGAGTGAACTTGACCTTTTCTCCTTGGAGCAGTGAAGGATGAGAGGTGACCTGATCGAGGTGTATAAAATGATGAGAGGCATTGATTGTGTGGATAGCCAAAGGCATTTTCCTAGGGCTGAAATGGCTAACACGAGGGGGCATAGTTTTAAGGTGCTTGGAAGTACGTATGGGGGGGAGATGTCAAAGGTAGGTTTTTTACTCAGAGAGTGGTGGGTGTGTGGAATGCATTGTCAGCAAAGGTGGTGGAGGTGGATACAATAGGGTCTTTTAAGAGACTCTTAGATAGGTACACGGAGCTAAGAAAAATTGAGGGCTATGTGGTAGGGAAATTCTTGGCAGTCTGTAGAGTGGGTTACATGGTCGGCACAATGTTGTGGGCCAAAGGGCCTGTAATGTGCTGAAGATTTCTATGTTTCTATGTTTTCTATGTATACAGTACCTGGAGTATTGTGTGCATTTTTGGTCCCCTAATCTGAGGAAAGACATTCTTGCCATAGAGGGAGTACAAAGAAGTTTCACCAGATTGATTCCTGGGATGGCAGGACTTTCATATGAAGAAAGACTGGATCGACTAGGCTTATACTCACTGGAATTTAGAAGATTGAGGGGGGATCTTATTGAAACGTATAAAATTCTAAAGGGATTGGACAGGCTAGATGCAGGAAGATTGTTTCCGATGTTGGGGGAGTCGAGAACGAGGGGTCACAGTTTAAGGATAAAGGGGAAGCCTTTTAGGACCGAGATGAGGAAAAACTTCTTCACACAGAGAGTGGTGAATCTGTGGAATTCTCTGCCACAGGAAACAGTTGAGGCCGGTTCATTGGTTATATTTAAGAGGAAGTTAGATATGGCCCTTGTGGCTAAAGGGATCAGGGGGTATGGAGAGAAAGCAGGTACAGGGTTCTGAGTTGGATGATCAGCCATGATCATACTGAATGGCGGTGCAGGCTCGAAGGGCCGAATGGCCTACTCCTGCACCTATTTTCTACGTTTCTATGTTTCTGTTTTTAAGCAGGTAGGCTGCAGAAGGACTTAAACAGATTAGGATAATGGGCATGAGAGTGGCAGATGACATGCAATGTTGGAAAATGCATGGTCATGCACTTTGGTCATAGAAATAAATGTACAGACCACTTTCTAAATGGGGAGAAAATCCAAAAATCTGAGATGCAAAGGATCTTGGGAGTCTTTATGCAGAACAACCTGAAGGATAACTTGCAAGTAGAGTCGGTGGTGAGGAAGACAAATGCAATGTTAGCATTCATTTCAAGAGGTCTAGAATACAAGAGCAGGGATGTGATGCTGAGGCTTTATAAGTCACTGATGAGGCTTCACCTTGAGTATTGTGAACGGTTTTGGGCTCCTCAGCTAAGAAAGGATGTGCTGGCTTTGGAGAGGGTTGAGAGGATGATTCCGGGAATGAAAAGGTTATCATGTGAGGAACGTCTGATAGCTCTGGGTTTGTACTCACTGGAATTTAGAAGGATGAGGGGGGATCTTATTGAAACCTTTTGAATGTTGAAAGGCTTAGGCAGAGTAGATGTGGAGAGGATGTTTCCCATGGCAGGAGAGTCTAGGACAAGAAGGCACAGCCTCAGGATAGAGAGGTGTCCATTTAAAACAGAGATGTGGAGAATTATTTTTAGCCAAAGGATGGTGAATTTGTGGAATTTGTTACCACAGGCAGCTGTATAGGCCAAGTCATTGGGTGTATTTAAGGCAGAGATTGATAGTGTTGTAATGTGAGTATTATTAAAAGTAAGTTAATACTAATCGGGGAGCTGTTGGTAGCAAGAGGCGGGATCCGGGGTTGGCGGGGTCTTTACTTCCGCTCTTTCTACTCCCAGTATGCATTGTATGTAGTTCCTCTACCCATGCCGCACGAGGTACCTGGAAGCCTCTGTATTGTAAATATCATTTGCTGTCCCAGATAAAGATGCTCTTTTGGCCATCAAATGGTCGAGTGGTCTTTTTGTAAAGTAGAAGTTACCACATATTTTTGGCGATGAGGTAAACTGGTTTTGTGGACCCGTTTTCGATCAGGAGCTGTGAGCGGGCGAGGAGCCTCGTGTTCGGATGGCTACGTTCGGAACGGTCGGTGTGTTCGACGAGCAAATCGAGGAGTGGCCGGAGTACGAGGAAAGGTTGGGCCACTTTTTCTGTGCTAATGGAATTACTGAGGAGGCTAAGAAGCACTCTATTCTCCTGAGTGTGTGTGGGGCAAAGATGTACAAGCTGATACGGAACTTAGCTACACCACGGAAACCGGGAGAAATTCCATACGACGAACTGGTCAAGCTCGTGGGGAATTACTGAGGAATTACCACAATCCGAAGCCTTTGGTGATAGTTCAATGGTTCAAGTTTCACAGCCATGTCTGGAAGCCAGGTCAGTCTGTGGGCGATTTTGTGGCCGAGCTTCGGCAGCTGTCGGAGCATTGTGATTTTGGAACCGTGTTGGCTGACATGCTCCGTGACAGATTAGTATGCGGCATTAATAATGCCGCCGTACAACGCCGCTTGTTGGGGGAAACCCCACCATTGACTTTCAAGACAGCTCTAGAGATTGCTCAAGGCATGAAGTTGGCTGCTGATAATGCCAAAGATATACAGAAAGGATATGGGGGGTCGCAGTCGACGGCAGTGCTCCAAGTCAGGAGGGAGACTGGTAAACAGGCAAAGCGGGTGGAATGTTTTCGGTGCGGAGGAACACACTAAGCAAATGTTTGTAAATTCAAAGATACTGTCTGCCATGCTTGTAGCAAGAAGGGACATTTAGCTAAAAAGTGCAGGAGCATAAAGGGTAAGGTTAAGCCTGGGCAGGGGAAAGCTCAACAGACTCAGGCAGCCACACACCACCTAGGAGAAGCAGACGGAGAGGCAGCGTGTGCCTACAACATGTTTGGGGTGGAAACGGATGAGGGACCACCTGAACCATACTATGCCACAGTTACTGTCGGGGAAAGGACATTAAGTTCGAGATTGATTCAGGGGCTACTGCTTTGGTTGTTAGTGAAGAGACCTACAGGAGGACATGGGGATCCAACCTGCCTCCCATCAGACCATCTAAGCTCCAACTCAGGACCTATACGGGGCAGCCCATACCTCATTTAGGGGTGATATATGTGGATATTTCGGCCGGGGGCCAGAAGGCTGAAGCCAGGCTGGTGATAGCTAAGGACAGTGGGCCCAGTCTTCTGGGCCACGATTGGCTTCACAAAATCCGGCTTGACTGGCATGAAGTTAAGTATGCACACATGATGGAGGACATTCTGCAGCGGTATAGTGACGTTTTCAGGGACGAGCTGGGCACACTGAAGGGCGTGACCGTGAAACTCTATGTCAACCCTGAGGCCACATCACGTTTTTTTAAGCCCAGGTCGGTGCCCTCTGCCATGAAAGGCAAAGTCGAGGAGGATCTGGAACATTCACAGGGGCTGGGCATCATTGAGCCCGTCCAGTTTTCAAGGTGGGCAGCTCCTATTGTTCCAGTTTTGAAGACAGATAAAACAGTGAGGATATGTGGGGACTACAAGCTTACGGTGAATCAGGTCTCTAAGCTGGAGGAGTACCCATTGCCACGGGTGGATGACCTGTTTACAACCCTGTCAGGAGGTAAACTGTTCACAAAGCTGAACATGAGCCACGCCTTCCAACAGTTGCTGCTCGACGAGGATTCAAAGGAGTACGTCATCATCAACACGCACAAGGGTTTATTCAAATACACTCGCCTGGTGTTTGGAGTGGTGTCTCGCCCCGCCGTTTTCCAAAGGACAATGGACTGTTTGCTGCAGGGGATTCTGCATGTAGCAGTGTATCTTGATGATATTTTGATCACGGGAGCAATGGAGGGGGAGCATCTGGCTAATTTAGAACAGGTGCTGAAGAGACTCTCAGACGCAGGGCTGCGGTTGAAACGTGGAAAATGTGTGTTCCTGGCTCTGAGTGTGACCTACCTGGGACACAAGATTACAGCTGAGGGGCTTTGCCCAGTGGAGGACAAAGTGAGAGCTATCAAGGAGGCCCCAAGCCCCAAGAGCGTCACTGAACTCAGATCATTTTTGGGCATGGTGAATTATTATGGCAAGTTTCTTCCTGACCTCTCAAAGGTTTTGGCCCCACTGTATAAGCTGCTTCACAATGACACTACGTGGCGGTGGGGTGAAGAGCAGGAGGAAGCTTTCAAGGAAGTGAAAGAACTCCTCCACTCAGCGAAGCTGCTCGTTCACTATGACCCAGACAAAGAGATCACCCTTTCATGCGACGCTTCGCCCTATGGAGTCGGGGCAGTTCTCTCCCATGTAATGGAGGACCGTTCAGAGAATCCTATTGGTTTTGCTTCACGTACCCTGACGGCTGCTGAGAAGGGATATTCACAGCTAGACAAAGAAGGTCTGGCCATTGTTTTTGTGGTCAAACGTTTTCATCAGTACCTCTACGGACGTGCATTTACAATTTATACGGACCATAAAGCACTGATGAGCCTTTTTAGGGAGACCAGATGCATCACCGCTAGCCTCAGCCAGGATACAGCGTTGGGCTCTCACACTGTCAGCCTACCAGTATACTATCGTGTACAGAGCGGGTGGGGATAATGCAAACGCCGATGCGCTGAGTCGACTCCCTTTACCTGAGACGCTTGTTACTACATATGTGCCTCCAGAGACTGTGTTTTCATTGGAGAGGCTGTCTGCGACACCTGTAAAGGTGACCCAGATCAAGCAATGGACAGAGAGGGACCCAGTCCTGTCTCAAGCCAAGACTTTTCTTTTACAAGGTTGGCCCAGAGTTGTGGAAGGAGAGGAACTGAGACCTTATGCCAAACGCAAGACTGAACTGAGTCTGCAGGATGGTTGCATTTTCTGGGGGGCGAGGATCATCGTGCCTCCCCCGGGCCGTTCACAGATTGTGGAGGAAATTCATGAGACTCATCCAGGGATGTCTCGAATGAAAAGCCTTGCAAGATCCTACATCTGGTGACCAAGAATGGATCAGGATCTGGAGAACAAGGTAAAATCATGCATGCAATGTCAGACCAATCAGAACATGCCACCACCAGCTCCTATGCACCCATGGGAGTGGCCAGTCTACCCCTGGTCTAGGTTACATTTGGACTTTGCTGGTCTCTGTATGGGACAGATGTTTCTTATAATGGTAGGTGCGCATTCCAAATGGATCGAAGCTCACATCATGAGCAACATCACAGCCCCTCAACCATAGACAAACTCAGGCAGGTGTTTGCAGCCCACGGGTTGCCTGACACTCTGGTCACTGATAATGGCCCGACGTTCACCAGTGAGCTGTTTGGTGAGTTCATGCGGCAGAATGGCATTCGTCACATTCGGACGGCCCCTTTCCACCCAGCCTCAAATGGTTTGGCTGAGCGGGCTGTTCAGACAGTGAAGGAAGGCCTGAAGCGGATGACAGGGAACTCCCTTAGTACCCGGCTTTCACGTTTCCTGTTTAAATACCGCCTCACTCCACAGACTACGACTGCATGCACTCCAGCAGAGATGCTGATGGGGCATAGGCTCAAGTCAAGATTGAACCTGCTGCGCCCGGACATGAAGGCAAAAGTGGAGAGAAAGCAGGAAAAGCAGAAGGAGGGACATGATCAACATGCGCGAGACAGACAGTTAGAACCGGATGACAATGTCTATGTGAGAAACAATCAGCAATGGCTACCTGGTGTTATTCTTAAGCAGAGTGGTCCAGTCTCCTATGTCGTTAAGCTGACTGATGGGCGTGTTTTCCGCAGACATCAGGACCATGTGTGCCTGCATCATGATTCCGACTCAGAGGTAGACAGTTCCATGGAGTTTCCAATGGTGAGACAGACTACTGGGGAAGCATGTCCACCAGTGACTTTGCTAGAGGGAGACACACTGGCAGAGGGGGCAGAGTCCCCTGAAGAGGATGGACATTCTCACGCAGACACACAGACCCCTCTCGTGTCCCCAACACTAGATCCACCCAAAACGTCCTCACCAGCGGTGCCTGCTGGGTCACCGGGGGTAGTGCGTAGAACGGAGCGCCCTCACAAACCTCCTAACAGACTGAATCTTTGATTGGATAGTTTCTTTTGTTGTTAGATTGGATGTTGAATATGCCATGTTTTTTTTACGTGTTTTTGTATTGGTAACCTGTTGCTAACGATACCACTGTTTTTAATTCCCAGTTCTTCTATATTTGGGGAATGTTGGATTTTAAAGGGGGAGAAGTGTTGTAATGTGAGTATTATTAAAAGTAAGTAAATACTAATCGGGGAGCTGTGGTAGCAAGAGGTGGGATCCGGGGTTGGTGGGGTTTTTATTTCCGCTCTTTTTACTCCCAGTATGCATTGTATGTAGTTCCTCCACCCAGGCCGCACGAGGTACCTGGAAGCCTCTGTATTGTAAATATCATTTGCCATCCCAGATAAAGATGCTCTTTTGGCCATCAAGTTGTCGAGTGGTCTTTTTGTAAAGTAGAAGTTATCACAGGTAGGTTCTTGATTGGACACAGCATCAAAGGATTCAGGGAGGAGGCCGGGGAGTGGAGCTGAAGAGGGGAAAAAGGATTAGCCATAATTTAATAGTGGAGCAGACTCGATTGGTCAAAATGGCCTAATTCTGCTCCTATGTCTTATGGTCTTTGGCCCACAATATTTCGATATACACGTGACAAATAAAGCTAATCCCTTTGAAAGTGGCATTGACATAGAGATAAACTTGAATTTCAAACATTAACAGAAACCTGTTTTTTCCCACAATCCGTTCTCATTGTTTTGCACCATTTGCAGAATGGTCAATGTTTAATTTAGTGCAGTCACAACCTTTTTGATCATGTTGCAAGAGTTTGTATTGAAGCCATGTTGCAATTTGAAGGGTTAGGGATCGGGGCAGGCTGCTGAGGGCATTTCTGTGGGGATAGGGTTTAGCAGTCACAAAGCAGAAACTAGTTGTGGAGACACAGGATTCTGCAGATGCTGGAAATCCAGAGCAACACACACAAATGCTGGAGGAACTCAGCAGGTCAGGCAGTGTCGAAAGGGGAATAAACAGTTGACTTTTTGGGCAGAGACTCTTCATCAAATAATTATGGAAGATGAGACATTAGGGTACAATGCAGAATAATACAACAGAACAATGCCTTGTCATACCCTGCATTATCAAGAAAAATGTGCAAGGACCAAAATAAAGTCAGTCATCAATTAAATTAAGTTAGTATTTATTATGTTTTAAGGCAGAGACCTTTCAGGTTCCCAGTGAAGGGTGCTGGCCTGAAACATTGACTGTTTATTCCCCTGCATAGATGCTACCTGACCTGCTGAGTTCCTCCAGCATTTTGTGTGTGTTACTCAAGCAGTCATGGAGAATGCACACAACAAAAGATGTGGAGCCTCACAATAGCATATTTTAGTCCAGAGTCAGGGTGGAAACCAGCCTTTGGCTGAAAATCCCATCAAGCCTGTTTACCAATCACAAACACAGGGCATGGCTTCATGGTGATCAAAGTTGCTTAGAGGTTAGCATTTGACCAGGAGGCAGGGACAGAGTGGCTGTTATGGAGTAGTCCAGATAATGATGATTCAAACCACTGGATTTACAGAGACATACACTCAGTGGCCAGGTTCCTTAAGGTTGTTACAGCTGGGGGTGTCAGTGGGGACAAGCTCCCACTACCTATTAAATGCTCCCTATGGCGTACATCTCAAATAGCCTCTGACAATCAAGTCCACCTCCTGGCCTTCACGTTGGCTTAACTACTACTGACAGGAGAAGGGGCAAAGGTGCGTTACTGGTGCCTTGAAACCAGTCGCTTCAGGCAGATCGGGCTTGTCTGATGAGCTTGGCAGCTCATCTAGGAGAAGGAGAACTCTGATCTCAAACCTCCACTGCTTGTGGCTGTACCCAATTATGGGGAAGGCTTCAGGAGTAAACCCCGAGGAAAAATCCGGAGCCGGAGTCCCTAAGGCAGTCCAACACTGAGGTCAATGCTGACTGGCAAATCCTGCGATGCCACTGGTGCCAAACTGTATCAGTTTCTGCCGTTCCTTTTGGTTCATCAGCTGTGTGGAGAGGGGGACCCTGCCACGTGGGGGACAGTTTGCTCTCCATATTATACTGTCCTGGCTTGTATGTCATGTAGTCACCTGGAATGTAACATCTACAGTTGACCCAGTCCAATGGCCTCATTCTTTGGCCACTTTATTAGGCACACCTAAACATCTGCTCGTTAATGCAAATATCTAATCAGCCAATCATGTGACAGCAACTCAATGCATAAAAGCATGCAGACATGGTCAAGAGGTTCAGTTGTTGTTTGGACCAAACATCAGAATGAGGAAGAAGTACAATCTTTGTGATTTTGACAGTGGAATGATCATTGGTGCCAGACAGGGTGGTTTGAGTATCTCAGAAACTGTTGAACTCACAGGATTTTCACACATAACAGTCTCTAGAATGTATAGAGAATGGTGTGAAAAACACCAAAACATCCAGTGAGCAGTAGTTCTGTGGGTGAAAACACCTTGTTAATGGGAGAGGTCAGAGGAGAATGGCCAGACTGGTTCAAACGGACAGGAAGGTGACAGTAACTCAAATAACCACACGTTACAACAGTGGTGTGCAGAAGCATTTCTGAATGCACAGTACATCAAATCTTGAAGTGGATGAGCTACAACAGCAGAATATACAATCAGCACCACTTTACGTACAGGAAGTACCAATAAAGTGGCCACTGAGTGTAGATTGTTAATGGGTGTTGCAATATAAAGATGCTTATGCCTGTTAAGGTTTATAGGAGGTGATATAACTCAACTGATCATTCTACTGTTTTGCTAGGTGATGTCTCTTGTCTAATACAGATAGATGGTTAATGGCCAGAGCGCGCACACCATCCAATGTGCTCTGCAATTGTATTTCTTCTATAAACAGGCAAAACTCAGATGTTTTTACAGCTCAAAGACAACAGTGTGAGAGAGGGAAAGAATCTCAGCTCTGATAGACACCGATAATGTCGAGACTTCATGGATTTCTACCTCAGTAAATTAAAGAATTATACAAAAAGTCTTTATCCTCAGAATTCACAAAGACAAACATAATGAAAGATGTTAAGTCCAGTAATAAATGAAAGCCATAGTATGTTAACTCAAACAACATAAAAGAACTGGGCAAAACCAGAGCAAGTCTGTTTGGGTTGTCATGAGTGTTCATGTGAGCAACATGTTTTGGGTTTTGTCTGGGAGTCACTAATTACAGCTTCAGACTGAATCACTGTTGGAATTGCAGGAGCATTCTGCTTCCTTCAGTCTCTGCAGGCTGTGAAGTTATCACAAAGGGAACCTTGTCAAAGTAGAGATATAGTAGATTCTACATTTCCAATTTGCAAGATAAACAGGCATTGAAAACTTCTGCCACAGGTTGTTACTTTGTCGTATTAATCGACCTTTCCTGTTGGATGTAGAGCTTTCATTGCCTTTAACCATAACATTTACACACAACAGAAAGTGAATTAGTTTGGAAAGACAAGCATGTCTTTAACTGTACTTGTGGTAAATGAAATGTAATTCCCTCGGCAGCTCTGAGCAGAGGAACACACTCAAACTGAGTTTCCCGATATACACCTGCTTCCAATGTTCACTTTGTGACTTTAAAACAAAGAGAATCTACCCCAGGTGGTTTTCATTCATTACTAAGCACTATTAAAGCTGTACCTTGTAGGGTCATCGGCAGAGTTGCTCCCTCCATCAACATTGCTGGGGTTCATCAACGGCTGGAAGTTCTTTGTTGAAGAACAATTACAAATGATATCTGGAACCATTAGCTCAATACATCAGACAAAATGAAGATATCAGGGGAATTACTATTAAAGGGACAGAGCATAAATTGGCTTGTTACACGGATGACATTTTGATCTATCTAGGGCAACCAACATACTCTGTACCAAACTTGATGCAATCGTTTGAACAATATGGTCAATTGTCAGGATACAAGATCAACATAGATTAAAAACCCAATTACTTTCATATAACTATAGCCCACCAAGAGATATTGAAAGCAGATATCCCTGGGCATGGCAAACAGTCTTTCAAATATTTGGGCATCATTATACCAAAAGATTTGGCAAAATTATCAGAATTCAATTATCAACCTATATATAAAAAAATTAAGGAAGATATAACAAGATGGAACCTAATTCCTTTTTTAAATCAAAATCAATTCAAAATCAAAATCAATTCAATGAATGGAACAAAATGTGATCAAGATATATTTGGCAAGGTAAAAGGCCTAGAGTTGGTCTCAAAACTGCAATTAATTCTGGTTTTTAGGCTGTCAGCACCACTCTCTGTAGAGTCCTACGATCAAGGTTGATACAGTTCCCATACCAGGCAGTTATACCTCCTGGTATGGACCTCCAGGGTTGTGATCTCAGGATTGCCACTTGTGCAAAGTGCCAGTGAGGCCAGTTCTATGGAGATTACACAGTTTAATACGTGGCTAAAGGGTTGGTGTAGGAGGGAGGGCTTTAGATTTTTGGATCATTGCTCTCTCTTCCAGGGAAGGTGAGACTTGTACAGAAGAGATGGTTTGTACCTGAACTGGAGGGGGACTAATATCCTGGCGAGAAGGGTTGTTAATATTGCACAGGATGGGGGGGGGGGGTGTGTGGTTTGAACTAGAGTTGCAGGGGATGGGAACCAGAGTGCCAGAACAGTTAGTGGAGAGGTTGTGGAGACAGATGTTGGCAAGACCTCAGACAAAGTCAGGAATCAAAAGATTGAGCATGGTGTGACTAGTGTGTATATTTCAATCCAAGACATATTGTAGGAAAGGCAGATGAGTTCAGAGTATGGATTGACACCTGGAATTATGATATTGTAGCCATTAGTCAGATTTGGTTACAGGAGGGGAAGGACTGTCTGCTCAATATTCTTGGGTTCTGTTGTTTTTAGTCGTGACAGAGCGGGTGGGATTACTAGTCAGGGAAAATGTCATGGCAGTGCTCAGTCAAGACTGAGAAATAAGAAAGGTATGACCATGTTAATGGGGCTGTATTACAGACCAACCAACCGTACAAGGGATTTAAGGAAACAAAGTTGTAGAGAGATCACAGAATGCTGCAAGAAACATAGGTTTGTTATAGTAGGTGGTTTTTAACTTTCCACATATTGACTGGGAATTCCATACTGTTGAATGACTAGATGGGATAGAGTTTGTCAAATCTGTTCAGGAAAGTTTTCTTAATCAGTTCATAGAAGTCCCAATGGGAGAGTGTGTGATACTTGATCTGTTATTACAGATTGAGACAGGGCAGGTGACAGAGTTTGTGTAGGGAAACACTTTGCACCTAGTGATAACAATGCCATTAGTTTCAAGTTAGTTATGGAAAAGGATAGGTCTGGTCCAGGGTTGAGATTCTAAACTGGAGAAAGGCCAGTTTTGATGGTATCAGAAAGGATCTGGCAAGTGTGGATTGGGACAGGGTGCCTAATGGCAAATGTGCACTTGGTAATTGAACGGCTTTCAAAGGTGAAATTTTGAGGGTACAAAGCTTGTATGTGCAAGGAATAACAAGTTTGGATTTCGAGAGATGTTAAGGTCCTGGTGAAGAAAAATAAGGAGGTGCTTAGCAGGTATAGGGAGGTAGGAACAAATGAGGTACTTGTGGGGTATATGAAATACAAGAGAAGACTTAAGAAAGAAATCAGGCGGGCTAAAAGAAGGCAAGAGGTTGCTCTAGCAGACAAGGTGAAGGGGGATCCTAAGGGATATGTTAAAAGGATTGCAAGGGACAGAATGGTCCTGTGGAAGATCAGAATGGTAATGCATGTGTGGAGTCAGAAGAGATGGGGGAGACGGTAAATGGATTTTTTTGCATCAGGAGATGGACAGAAGTGAGGCAAAGCAGCAGCGAAGTCATGGGCCCCGTACAGATTACGGAGGAGGAGGTGTTTGCTGCCTTGAGGCTAATCAGGGTGGATAAATCCCCAGGGCCTGACAAGGTGTCCCCTCAGACCCTGTGGGAGGCAAGTGCAGAAATTACAGGGACCCCAGCAGAGAGAGTTAAAACATCTTTAGCCACGGATCAGGTACCGGAGGAGTGGAGGATAGCTAAGGTTGTTCCGTCGTTTAAGAAAGGCTGTAAGAATAAACCAGGAAATTATAGGCTGGTGAGCCTGACATCAGTAGTGGGAAAGTTATTGGAAGTCATTCTAAGGGACCGGATATATGACTATTTGGAAAGACAGGGACTGATTAGGGAAAGTCAGCATGACTTTGTGCATGGTATGTCTTGTCTAACCAATCTTATTGAGTTTTTCAAAGAAGTTACCAGCAAAGTTGATGAAGAGAATGTGGTTGATGTTGTCTATGTGGACTTTAGCAAGGATTTGACAAGGTCACGCATGGAGTTTGGTCAAGAATGTTCAGTACTCAGTATTCAAGATGAGGTAGTAAATTGGATTAGACATTGGTTTTGTGGGAGAAGCCAGAGAGTGGTAGTAGATGGTTGCCTCTCTGCCTGGAGTCCTGTGATTAGAAGAATACCGCAGGGATCAGTGCTGAGTCTGTTGTTGTTTGTCATCTATATCAACGATCTGGATTATTATGTAGTTAACTGGATCAGCAAATTTGTCGATAACACCAAGATTAGGTGTGTAGTGTACAATGATTTAGACTATCGAAGTTTGCATCGGGATCTGGACCAGCTGGAAAAACGGGCTGAAAAATGGCAGATGGAATTTAATGCACACAAGTGTGGTGTTGCACTTTGGGAGGGCCACCAGGGTAGGTTTTACACAGTGAATGGTGGCGTACTGAGGAGTGTGGTAGAACAAGGGGATCTGAAAATAAAGGTACATAATTCATTGAAAGAGGCATAGAACAAAGAGATCTGGGAATTCAGTCCATAACTCCTTGAAATTGGCGTCATAAGTAGATAGGGTCATAAAAAAAGATGTTGTCACATTGGCTTTCATAAATAAAAGTATTGAGTGCAGAAGATGGGATGTTATGTTGAAGTTGTATAAGATGTTGGTGAGGTCTAATTTGGAGTATTGTGTGCAGTTCTGCTCACCAATCTACAGAAAAGATGCTAATAAGGTTGAAAGAGTACTGAAAAAATTTACAAGTATTTTGCCGGGTCTGGAGGACCTGAGTTATAATAACCATATAACAATTACAGCATGGAAACAGGCCATCTTGGCCCTTCTAGTCCGTGCTGAACGCTTACTCTCACCTAGTCCCACTGACCTGCACTCAGCCCATAACCATCCATTCCTTTCCTGTCCATATACCTATCCAATTTTTTTTATATGGAAAGATTGTATAGGTTAGGACTGTATTTCCTATAACTTAGAAGACTGAGGGGAGATTTGATGGAGGCATACAAAATTACGAAGGGTATAGATAGGGTAAGTGCAAGCAAGCTTTTTCCACTGAGCTTGGGTGAGACTACAAATAGAGGTCATGTGTTAAGAGTGAAAGGTAAAATGTATAAGGGAACCATGAGGGGAAACTTCACTCAAAGGGCAGTGAGAGTATGGAATGAGCGGCCCATGCAAATGGTGGATGCAATTTATATTTCAATGTTTAAGAAAAGTTTGATGTGAGGGAAATGGAGGGCTATGGTCTGGGTGTAGGTCAATGGGACTAAGCAGTTTAAGTGGTTTGGCATGGACTAGATGGGCCAAAGGGCCTGTTTTAGTGCTGTTGTTGTCTATGACTCTATTTCCTGGCTCCTTTATTTTCTCTTCAATTAGTTTTTATGTTTTGGAGTTACAAAACATGACATTGGTGACGAGCAAGTTTTAAAAGAAATCGAGACAACGACCTACCTGTTGAAGCACAGTGAACATTCAAGTTCAAAGAAAAATGAGCACACACTTCTTTTGTTGGGACAGACACAGTTGAGTTTTAAAAGAGGCAAAAAATGGACAAATTCATGGGTTCATTAACAGTGAGTACTGGAGATAATAAATAAAAAGCAGAAATGGTTGGCTACATCAGAAAGATTGATGGTTTCAAGTACACAAGCGATAACTGGGTATTATATACTAAGTAAATTGAGCAGTATTTTCAAGCAAATGAACAGCCAATGAGAAATGAGTGCCAGTTATGCTGAGTGCATTGGATTTAATGCAGTGGTCCTTAACCTTTTTTATGCCATGTACCCCTTTGTCAGTCTGGTGAAGCCTGTGGACCCCTTTGCAGAATAATGTATTTAAATATATAGAATAAAATATATAGAATTACAAAAGAAACCAATTATATTGAAATATAGATATCAAAATATTAATAAAAGACATTTTTTAATGACATATCAGTGTGAAGGCTGTTATTGCTTAGCTTGAAGAACATTCAGCTGTGGGGTAGCCTTTGATAAAGCAGCAATGCATGTCATGTTGGACATCCAGTCGATTTAGAATTTTGGTTTTAATGATTGCAAGTGTTGAAAATGCTGATTTGCAAAGATCTGTTGTTGCAAATGGAATTAAAGTTTCCATAGCTCGCTTTCCAAGGCAAGGATAGGCTTCTCTCAAGGAACGCTAGAATTCTCCAAGGCTTTTTGAGTTAAACTTCAATTGTACTAAGAATTTTGTCCCAAGATCAATGAGTTCATCTTTAGCTAGTGTGGTGAACTACATATACCTGTCTGGACATGCCCCCCCCCCCCCTCTGCTGACTGCTCCTGTGGCTCCTCCCACAGACCCCGGTATAAAGGCGATTGGAGGCACTGCTCCTTCCTCAGTCTCCACGATGTTGTGTGGTGGTCGCTTGCTGCTGACGGTGCTTTCTTCCAGCCAATAAAAGCCTACCTTAACTCACGTCTCCAAGAGTTATTGATGGTGCATCAGCTAGATCAAATCTTTGATACAGTTTATATCAGAAAGAAAATGATTGTGGATTCATGGTTCAACTTTAATGCCAACAAGATGGAAATAACTTTTGAAAGGAGTTCCAAAGTGTTTCCAGATGTTCGCAGACGTCTTTCTTCAACAAAATTGACAGAGAATTTTGTATCTCTGCTCCATCTCAGTAAAGCACTTCCTCCAGCATTTAAAAGTTTGCAAAGATAGTGGTCTCTTGTCTTTTCTTCCATACTGGCAGCTTAGCCAAGAAAGCTTGTAATTTTTCAGTGGATCAATTTTTCTATGGATACAGTCCTTTTTTCAAACTCTTCCAAAAGTGGGTTTTCGTTTTCTTTCAGAAAAAACATGAAACTTGTCCTTAGTTTGAACAAGCGCTTCAAGATGGTGAACTTTGAACTTCTGTGTGGTAGAGAAGCACTTCATATTCTGCACCCATTTCTTGACAAAGTTGTTTAAAAATGCAATTATTCTGAGACCTGTTTCTAATAAAGTTAATGACTTTTATGGCTGTTGACAAAACTTCTTTCATGTTTGTTGGAAGAGTCAGTGGACGTCTGTGTAAAAAGAGTCAATGAGTGATGATGACGTGAGGAGCTTCTCTTTTTCACTAAAGTAGCAAAACCAGACATATTACAAAGCATCACAGGAACTTCATCTGTGCAAAGAGTATAAAGTTTTATTTCCAGTCAAGGTTTTGTCAGCAACAAAACATTTGTCCATTTCCAAAACAACAACAGCCTTTGTAGTCTCCAAAAGGGATTCGCCAAATAAGAATTCTTCTTTTGATGGCGAAGTCCCTTTGCACTTCAGATTTTTTCCTCCATTTTGAAAATAGTCAACACTTTTATTTCTTCTATTAAAGTACATGACCATAAACTTCCTGACACTGTACTCCATCTACATCTTCTTTGCTCATTCTCTCAATCTGTCTAAGTCCTTCTGCAGCCTCTCTGCTTCTCCAACACGACCTACCCCTCCACCTCTCTTCATATCATTTGCAAACTTGGCCTCCAATTCCTTCATCCAAATCATTGACATATAATGTAAAATGAATTGGTCCCAATACAGACCCCTGTGGAACACCACTCGTCATTGGTAGCCTGTGGTAAACTATGTGTATACCTGTCTGGACACGCCCCCCTGCTGACTGCTCCTGTGGCTCCTCCCACAGACCCCTGTATAAAGGCGATTGGAGGCACTGCTCCCCCCTCAGTCTCCGAGATGCCGTGCTCCATTTTGCTGCTAATAAAAGCCTATTGTTCACCTCCCGTCTCCGAGAGTTATCGATGGTGCATCAATTTTATTAGTAGCAATTTTAAAGCATGGAGAGCATTTTATGACCTGACAGATTGGATCTCGACCCTCAATCCCAGGGAGCCGGCGACGCTTTCGAACTCTGGCTAGCATGCTTCGAATCGTACCTGGAGGAGATTCATGTGACCGACCCTGCCACAAAGCGCAGGGTTCTCCTCTCCAGAGTCACTGCAAGGGTCAACTCCATGATCAGAGACCAAACGGACTACCAGGGTGCGATGGATGCCCTCAAAAGACAATACCAGCGGCCAGTGAGCACTGTCTACACAAGACATCGCTTAGCGACATGGCGGCAGCGGGCCAGAGAGTCGAGCGCTGAGTTTGTCCGGGCCCTACAGACACTCGTGCGGGCCTGCAACTGCAGGGGACTGACGGCGGAACAGCATGCGGAGCTGCTAGTAAGAGACGCCTTTGTTACGGGGATCAGGTCAGTGTACGTGCGCCAGCGGCTGCTGGAACATGTCGATCTTACCTTACATTCGGCGATCGAGCTGGCCGACACGCTGGAGGCCGCTCTGCACAATGCTGACGCTCTCCAGGCGCGTGATCTCCTGCCAGCCTCGTGGACACTGCAGACCCCGCAACCCGCCGGCGAATCGACCTCGGCTGCTGCCAGTCGAGAGTCCATGAAGTCCCCGCAACCCACCGGCATGTCGACCACGGCTGCTGCCAGTCACAAGTCTGCGCAGTGTTACTTCTACGGACTCGAGAAGCACCCCCAAAAACGCTACCTGGCCCGAGAAGCTACCTGCTCCAGCTGCGGAAAGAAGGGCCACTTCGCCAAGGCCTGTAAGTCTAAACCATGAGCGGGGTTGAGCAGCGCTGCGTGCGAGGCATGGGGCAGCCATCTTGGTCGCTGCCATCTTGCCTGCCCGCTACGTGCAAGGCATGGAGGCGGCCATCTTTGTTGACGCCAACTCACCCTGCCTCCAACCCACGGGTGCTTACCGGGCACCAAGATAGCGATTCAACTCTGGCCTCCGTGACCCTCGACCAAAGCGCTCCACACCAGCTCCCAAGGTCAATGATGGACATCCTGATGGAGGGGCACAGGACTAGCTGCCTGTTTGACACGGGTAGCACTGAGAGTTTTATTCACCCGGACACAGTACAATGCTGCGGACTCGTGACACAGCCAGTAAGCCAGAGGGTCACCTTGGCTTCTGGATCGCATTCCACAGACATCTGGGGGGGTTGTGTAGCGACATTGGTGGTGCAGGGCACAGAATATCGGGACTTTGCGTTACTGGTCATGCCTCAACTGTGTGCCCCTGTGCTATTGGGGCTCGACTTCCAGAGCCACCTGAAAAGTATTACAATGGAGTATGACGGGCCCCTCCCACCAATCACTGTCAGGAATCCTCAGTTTTGAGGGACTTCATCATATACCCCGCTACTGACCACACACACACACCGACCCGCACATCCCACCAAGCACCATGCCGACAGCTGCGCTACTGACACCACTTGCAGCCTCTCCACCCTCAAGATCCCTCCCCCACCGCTGTTCGCCAACCTGACCCCCGACTGTAAACCTGTGGTAACTAAAAGCAGGAGGTACAGTGCGGGGGACAGGGCCTTCATTCAGTCAGAGGTGCAGCGGCTGATCAGGGAGGGGATGATTGAGCCAAGCACAAGTCCTTGGAGGGCCCAGGTGGTCGTTGTTCGGACTGGGCAGAAAAATAGGATGGTCGTGGACTATAGCCAGACCATCAATAGGTTCACGCAGCTTGACGCGTACCCCCTACCCCGCATCGTGGATATGGTCAACCAGATAGCTCAGTACAAGGTGTACTCGACCATAGACCTGAAATCCGCTTATCACCAGCTCCCCATCCGCCCAGAGGACCGCCCCTACACCACCTTCGAGGCGGGCGGCAGGCTCTATCACTTCCTGCGCGTCCCCTTCGGTGTCACAAATTGTGTCTCTGTTTACCAGAGGGAAATGGACCAGATAGTGGACCAGTGCCAACTGAAGGCCACGTTCCCATATCTGGATAACATCACCATCTGTGGTCACGACTGGCAGGATCACGACACCAATCTCCAACGATTTTTCCAAGTGGCCAAAGGCCTGAATCTTACCTATAACAGGGACAAGTGTGTGTTCGGAACCACCCGACTTGCTATCCTTGGGTATGTCGTGGAGAACGGG
This sequence comes from Hemitrygon akajei, assembly GCF_048418815.1. Taxonomy (NCBI): domain Eukaryota; kingdom Metazoa; phylum Chordata; class Chondrichthyes; order Myliobatiformes; family Dasyatidae; genus Hemitrygon; species Hemitrygon akajei. The sequence continues at coordinate 45,457,725 of NC_133149.1, read as the reverse complement.
GTCATTGGCCCTGATCCCGACCGTATGCGCCCCCTGTTAGAACTCCCTCTTCCCACCACTCTCAAGGCCCTCTGGCGGTGCCTGGGTTTTTTTCCTATTACGCCCAATGGGTCCCCCATTACGCAGACAAGGCCCGCCCCCTGGTCAGGTCTACCACTTTTCCCCTCTCTGCCGAGGCCCGCGTGTCCTTCAGCTGCATTAAAGGGGACATTGCCAAAGCAACGATGCATGCGGTGGACGAGACCATTCCCTTCCAAGTAGAGAGTGACGCCTCTGACGTCGCGCTGGCTGCTACCCTCAATCAGGCAGGCAGACCAGTAGCATTCTTCTCTCGTACCCTTCAAGGCTCTGAAATTCGGCACTCCACGGTGGAGAAAGAAGCCCAGGCCATAGTGGAAGCTATTAGGCACTGGAGGCACTATCTCGCCGGCAAAAGGTTCACCTTGCTGACCGACCAGCGCTCAGTTGCGTTCATGTTCAGCAACCAACAGCGGGGCAAAATCAAAAATGATAAAATTTTGCGGTGGAGAATAGAACTCTCCACCTACAACTATGATATCCTGTACCGGCCTGGCAGGCTCAATGAACCGTCTGATGCCCTATCCCGGGGACCGTGTGCTAGTGCCCAGCTCGACCAGCTGTATGCCCTTCATGCCCAACTTTGCCACCCGGGGGTCACCCGGTTTTATCACTTCATTAAAGCCCGGAACCTGCCGTACTCCCTGGAGGACATCAGGACGATGACCGGGGCTGCCAAGTCTGCGCTAAGTGCAAACCGCACTTCTACCGTCCTGAAAAGGCGCAACTTATCAAGGCCACCCGCCCCTTTGAGCGACTGAGTGTTGACTTTAAGGGCCCCCTTCCCTCCACCGACCGCAATGTCTACTTTCTCAACATTATCGATGAGTACTCGCGGTTCCCCTTTGCCATCCCCTGACCCGACACCACTGCCACGTCCGTCATAAAAGCCCTGCGCCAGCTCTTCACTCTGTTCGGATATCCCTGCTATATCCACAGTGATAGAGGGTCCTCCTTTATGAGTGACGAGCTGCGCCAGTACCTGCTGGCTAGGGGTATTGCTACTAGTCGAACCACGAGTTATAATCCCCGGGGAAATGGACAGGTGGAGAGGGAGAATGCCACGGTGTGGAAGGCCACACTCTTAGCCCTTAGGTCAAAGGGATTGCCGGTCTCTCGCTGGCAGGAGGTCCTCCCCGAGGTGCTCCACTCCATCTGCTCTCTGTTATGTACGTCCACCAATGCCACCCCTCATGAGCGACTCTTTTCTTTTCCCAGGAAGTCTGCCACTGGGACCACCCTACCGGCTTGGCTGACGTCCCCAGGGCCAGTGCTGCTCCGGAAACATGCGAGGAGCAATAAATACTCCCCGATGGTCGAGAGGGTTCACCTACTTCATGCGAACCCCCAGTATGCCTACGTGGTCTTACCTGATGGGCGGGAGGACACGGTCTCCGTCCGCGACCTGGCGCCCGCAGGAGCACCAGACCCCTACCCCGAACACTCCACGGTGACTATGAACCCCGTACCCACCGATGTATATACCCACGAGACACCGCGCACGCCAAGCCCTACACAGACTCCTCATGACACTCCCATACCGGGTGCCACGCACACGCATGAGGGATTACTGACGCATAATGGGCTGACACCTCAAGTCAGGCCGGAGCCAGCACAACCATCGTCACCGGTACAATCACCACCGGTGCTACGTAGATCGCAGCGACAGACTCGACCACCTGATAGACTTAACCTGTAAATATACTTGTGAGAAACTTTGCCCCGTGGGGACTCTCTTTTAAAACAAAGAATGTGAATGTGAATGTGGTGAACTACATATACCTGTCTGGACACACCCCCAACTGACTGCTCCTGTGGCTCCTCCCACAGACCCCTGCTGACAGCTCCTGTGGCTCCTCCCACAGACCCCTGCTGACTGCTCCTGTGGCTCCTCCCACAGACCCACTGCTCCTGTGGCTCCTCCCACAGACCCCCTGCTGACTGCTCCTGTGGCTCCTCCCACAGACCCCCTGCTGACAGCTCCTGTGACTCCTCCCAAAGACCCTGCTGACAGCTCCTGTGGCTCCTCTCACAGACCCACTGCTCCTGTGACTCCTCCCACAGACCCTGCTGACAGCTCCTGTGGCTCCTCCCACAGACCCCCTGCTGACTGCTCCTGTGGCTCCTCCCACATACCCCTGCTGACAGCTCCTGTGGCTCCTCCCACAGACCCCTGCTGACTCCTCCCACAGACCCGCTGCTGACTCCTCCTGTGGCTCCTCCCACTGACCCCTGCTGACTGCTCCTGTGGCTCCTCCCACAGACCCCTGCTGACTGCTCCTGTGGCTCCTCCCACAGACCCCTGCTGACTGCTCCTGTGGCTCCTCCCACAGACCCCTGCTGACTGCTCCTGTGGCTCCTCCCACAGACCCACTGCTGACAGCTCCTGTGGCTCCTCCCACAGACCCCCCCCACTGACTGCTCCTGTGGCTCCTCCCACAGACCCAATGCTCCTGTGACTCCTCCCACAGACCCCTGTCTGGACTGCTCCTGTGGCTCCTCCCACTGACCCCTGCTGACTGTTCCTGTGGCTCCTCCCACAGACCCCCTGCTGACTCCTCCCACAGACCCCTGCTGTCTGCTCCTGTGGCTCCTCCCACAGACCCCTGCTGACTGCTCCTGTGGCTCCTCCCACAGACCCTTGCTGACTGCTCCTGTGGCTCCTCCCACAGACCCACTGCTGACTGCTCCTGTGGCTCCTCCCACAGACACCCTGCTGACTGCTCCTGTGGCTCCTCCCACAGACCCCCCCCCACTGACTGCTCCTGTGGCTCCTCCCACAGACCCAATGCTCCTGTGACTCCTCCCACAGACCCCTGTCTGGACTGCTCCTGTGGCTCCTCCCACAGACCCCCTGCTGACTGCTCCTGTGGCTCCTCCCACTGACCCCTGCTGACTGTTCCTGTGGCTCCTCCCACAGACCCCTGCTGACTCCTCCCACAGACCCCTGCTGACTGCTCCTGTGGCTCCTCCCACAGACCCCTGCTGACTGCTCCTGTGGCTCCTCCCACAGACCCCTGCTGACTGCTCCTGTGGCTCCTCCCACAGACCCCCTGCTGACTGCTCCTGTGACTCCTCCCACAGACCCCTGCTGACTGCTCCTGTGGCTCCTCCCACAGACCCCTGCTGACTCCTCCCACAGACCCCTGCTGACTGCTCCTGTGGCTCCTCCCACAGACCCCCGCTGACTGCTCCTGTGGCTCCTCCCACAGACCCCTGCTGACTGCTCCTGTGGCTCCTCCCACAGACCCCTGCTGACAGCTCCTGTGGCTCCTCCCACAGACCCCTGCTGACTCCTCCTGCTGACTCCTCCCACAGACCCCTGCTGACTCCTCCCACAGACCCCTGCTGACTGCTCCTGTGGCTCCTCCCACAGACCCACTGCTCCTGTGGCTCCTCCCACAGACCCCTGCTGACTGCTCCTGTGGCTCCTCCCACAGACCCCTGCTGACTCCTCCCACAGACCCCTGCTGACTGCTCCTGTGGCTCCTCCCACAGACCCCTGCTGACAGCTCCTGTGGCTCCTCCCACAGACCCACTGCTCCTGTGGCTCCTCCCACAGACCCCTGCTGACTCCTCCCACAGACCCCCTGCTGACTGCTCCTGTGGCCCCTCCCACAGACCCCTGCTGACTGCTCCTGTGGCTCCTCCCACAGACCCCTGCTGACTGCTCCTGTGGCTCCTCCCACTGACCCCTGCTGACTGCTCCTGTGGCTCCTCCCACAGACCCCCTGCTGACTGCTCCTGTGGCCCCTCCCACAGACCCCCTGCTGACTGCTCCTGTGACTCCTCCCACAGACCCCTGCTGACTGCTCCTGTGGCTCCTCCCACAGACCCCTGCTGACTGCTCCTGTGGCTCCTCCCACTGACCCCTGCTGACTGCTCCTGTGGCTCCTCCCACAGACCCCCTGCTGACTGCTCCTGTGGCTCCTCCCACAGACCCCTGCTGACTGCTCCTGTGGCTCCTCCCACAGACCCCTGCTGACTGCTCCTGTGGCTCCTCCCACAGACCCTGCTGACTGCTCCTGTGGCTCCTCCCACAGACCCACTGCTCCTGTGGCTCCTCCCACAGACCCCTGCTGACTCCTCCCACAGACCCCTGCTGACTGCTCCTGTGGCTCCTCCCACAGACCCCTGCTGACTGCTCCTGTGGCTCCGCCCACAGACCCCTGCTGACTCCTCCCACAGACCCCTGCTGACTGCTCCTGTGGCTCCTCCCACAGACCCCTGCTGACTGCTCCTGTGGCTCCTCCCACAGACCCACTGCTCCTGTGGCTCCTCCCACAGACCCCTGCTGACTCCTCCCACAGACCCCCTGATGACTGCTCCTGTGGCTCCTCCCACAGACCCCTGCTGACTGCTCCTGTGGCTCCTCCCACAGACCCCTGCTGACTGCTCCTGTGGCTCCTCCCACAGACCCCTGCTGACTGCTACTGTGGCTCCTCCCACAGACCCCTGCTGACTGCTCCTGTGGCTCCTCCCACAGACCCCCTGCTGACTGCTCCTGTGGCTCCTCCCACAGACCCCTGCTGACTGCTCCTGTGGCTCCTCCCACAGACCCCTGCTGACTGCTACTGTGGCTCCTCCCACAGACCCCTGCTGACTGCTCCTGTGGCTCCTCCCACAGACCCCCTGCTGACTGCTCCTGTGGCTCCTCCCACAGACCCCTGCTGACTCCTCCCACAGACCCCTGCTGACTGCTCCTGTGGCTCCTCCCACAGACCCCTGCTGACTGCTCCTGTGGCTCCTCCCACAGACCCCTGCTGACTGCTCCTGTGGCTCCTCCCACAGACCCACTGCTCCTGTGGCTCCTCCCACAGACCCACTGCTCCTGTGGCTCCTCCCACAGACCCACTGCTCCTGTGGCTCCTCCCACAGACCCCTGCTGACTCCTCCCACAGACCCTGCTGACTGCTCCTGTGGCTCCTCCCACAGACCCCTGCTGACTGCTCCTGTGGCTCCTCCCACAGACCCCCGCTGACTGCTCCTGTGGCTCCTCCCACAGACCCCTGCTGACTGCTCCTGTGGCTCCTCCCACAGACCCACTGCTGACTGCTCCTGTGGCTCCTCCCACAGACCCCTGCTGACTGCTCCTGTGGCTCCTCCCACAGACCCACTGCTCCTGTGGCTCCTCCCACAGACCCCTGCTGACTCCTCCCACAGACCCCTGCTGACTGCTCCTCTGGCTCCTCCCACAGACCCCCTGCTGACTGCTCCTGTGACTCCTCCCACTGACCCCTGCTGACTGCTCCTGTGGCTCCTCCCACAGACCCCTGCTGACTGCTCCTGTGACTCCTCCCACTGACCCCTGCTGACTGCTCCTGTGGCTCCTCCCACAGACCCCCTGCTGACTGCTCCTGTGGCTCCTCCCACAGACCCCTGCTGACTGCTCCTGTGGCTCCTCCCACTGACCCCTGCTGACTGCTCCTGTGGCTCCTCCCACAGACCCCTGCTGACTGCTCCTGTGGCTCCTCCCACTGACCCCTGCTGACTGCTCCTGTGGCTCCTCCCACAGACCCCCTGTCTGACTGCTCCTGTGGCTCCTCCCACAGACCCCCTGCTGACTGTTCCTGTGGCCCCTCCCACAGACCCCCTGCTGACTGCTCCTGTGACTCCTCCCACAGACCCCTGCTGACTGCTCCTGTGGCTCCTCCCACAGACCCCTGCTGACTGCTCCTGTGGCTCCTCCCACTGACCCCTGCTGACTGCTCCTGTGGCTCCTCCCACAGACCCCCTGCTGACTGCTCCTGTGGCTCCTCCCACAGACCCCTGCTGACTGCTCCTGTGGCTCCTCCCACAGACCCCTGCTGACTGCTCCTGTGGCTCCTCCCACAGACCCTGCTGACTGCTCCTGTGGCTCCTCCCACAGACCCACTGCTCCTGTGGCTCCTCCCACAGACCCCTGCTGACTCCTCCCACAGACCCCTGCTGACTGCTCCTGTGGCTCCTCCCACAGACCCCTGCTGACTGCTCCTGTGGCTCCTCCCACAGACCCCTGCTGACTCCTCCCACAGACCCCTGCTGACTGCTCCTGTGGCTCCTCCCACAGACCCCTGCTGACTGCTCCTGTGGCTCCTCCCACAGACCCACTGCTCCTGTGGCTCCTCCCACAGACCCCTGCTGACTCCTCCCACAGACCCCCTGATGACTGCTCCTGTGGCTCCTCCCACAGACCCCTGCTGACTGCTCCTGTGGCTCCTCCCACAGACCCCTGCTGACTGCTCCTGTGGCTCCTCCCACAGACCCCTGCTGACTGCTACTGTGGCTCCTCCCACAGACCCCTGCTGACTGCTCCTGTGGCTCCTCCCACAGACCCCCTGCTGACTGCTCCTGTGGCTCCTCCCACAGACCCCTGCTGACTGCTCCTGTGGCTCCTCCCACAGACCCCTGCTGACTGCTACTGTGGCTCCTCCCACAGACCCCTGCTGACTGCTCCTGTGGCTCCTCCCACAGACCCCCTGCTGACTGCTCCTGTGGCTCCTCCCACAGACCCCTGCTGACTCCTCCCACAGACCCCTGCTGACTGCTCCTGTGGCTCCTCCCACAGACCCCTGCTGACTGCTCCTGTGGCTCCTCCCACAGACCCCTGCTGACTGCTCCTGTGGCTCCTCCCACAGACCCACTGCTCCTGTGGCTCCTCCCACAGACCCACTGCTCCTGTGGCTCCTCCCACAGACCCACTGCTCCTGTGGCTCCTCCCACAGACCCCTGCTGACTCCTCCCACAGACCCTGCTGACTGCTCCTGTGGCTCCTCCCACAGACCCCTGCTGACTGCTCCTGTGGCTCCTCCCACAGACCCCCGCTGACTGCTCCTGTGGCTCCTCCCACAGACCCCTGCTGACTGCTCCTGTGGCTCCTCCCACAGACCCACTGCTGACTGCTCCTGTGGCTCCTCCCACAGACCCCTGCTGACTGCTCCTGTGGCTCCTCCCACAGACCCACTGCTCCTGTGGCTCCTCCCACAGACCCCTGCTGACTCCTCCCACAGACCCCTGCTGACTGCTCCTCTGGCTCCTCCCACAGACCCCCTGCTGACTGCTCCTGTGACTCCTCCCACTGACCCCTGCTGACTGCTCCTGTGGCTCCTCCCACAGACCCCTGCTGACTGCTCCTGTGACTCCTCCCACTGACCCCTGCTGACTGCTCCTGTGGCTCCTCCCACAGACCCCCTGCTGACTGCTCCTGTGGCTCCTCCCACAGACCCCTGCTGACTGCTCCTGTGGCTCCTCCCACTGACCCCTGCTGACTGCTCCTGTGGCTCCTCCCACAGACCCCTGCTGACTGCTCCTGTGGCTCCTCCCACTGACCCCTGCTGACTGCTCCTGTGGCTCCTCCCACAGACCCCCTGTCTGACTGCTCCTGTGGCTCCTCCCACAGACCCCCTGCTGACTGTTCCTGTGGCCCCTCCCACAGACCCACTGCTGACTGCTCCTGTGGCCCCTCCCACAGACCCCCTGCTGACTGCTCCTGTGGCTCCTCCCACAGACCCCTGCTGACTGCTCCTGTGGCCCCTCCCACAGACCCACTGCTGACTGCTCCTGTGGCCCCTCCCACAGACCCCTGCTGACTGCTCCTGTGGCTCCTCCCACAGACCCCCTGCTGACTGCTCCTGTGGCTCCTCCCACAGACCCCTGCTGACTGCTCCTGTGGCTCCTCCCACAGACCCCCTGTCTGACTGCTCCTGTGGCTCCTCCCACAGACCCCGGTATAAAGGCGATTGGAGGCACTGCTCCCCCCTCAGTCTTCGAGATGCTGTGCTCCGTTTTGCTGCAAATAAAAGCCTATCGTTCTGATGCACCATCAATAACTCTCGGAGACGGGAGGCAAAAGATAGGCTTTTATTAGCTGCAAACGTGACCACAACATCTTGGAGACTGAGGGGGGAGCAGTGCCTCCAATCACCTTTATACAGGGGTCTGTGGGAGGAGCCACAGGAGCAGTCAGCAGAGGGGCGTGTCCAGACAGGTATACACATAGTTTACCACACGTTCACCTCCCGTCTCCAAGAGTTATTGATGGTGCATCATAGCCAATCAGAAAAGGCTTCCTTTATTCCTACTCTTTGCCTCCTGTCAGTCAGCCATTCTTTATCCATGCTAGAATCTTTCCTGTAATACCATGGGCTCCTAACTTGTTAAGTGCCTCATGTGTGGCACCTTGTCAAAGGCCTTCTGAAAATCCAAGTACAGAAGTTTAAAACCTCCTGCTCAAGCAAACCTGACCTCAATGATCTATAAATCTGAAACCCTGCCAGTTCCTCAACCACACATTCATCTGCCACATCATCCTATTCTTGTCCTCACTGGCATGTGACATGGGCAGCAATCCAGAGATTGCTACCCTGGAGGGTCCTACTTTTCAGCTTTCTACCTTGCTCCCTAAAATCTCTCTTCAGGACCCCCTCACCTTTCCTACCCATGACATTGATGCCAATATGCTCACCCTCCCCCTTTAGAATACTGCGGACCCGATCTGAGACATCCCTGACCCTGGCACCTGGGCGACAACATACCAATAGACAATAGGTGCAGAAGTAGACCATTCGGCCCTTCGAGCCTGCACCACCATTCTGAGATCATGGCTGATCATCTACTATCAATACCCGGTTCCTGCCTTGTCCCCATATCCCTTGATTCCCCTATCCATAAGATACCTATCTAGCTCCTTCTTGAAAGCATCCAGAGAATTGGCCTCCACTGCCTTCCGAGGCAGTGCATTCCAGACCCCCACAACTCTCTGGGAGAAGAAGTTCTTCCTTAACTCTGTCCTAAATGACCTACCCCTTATTCTCAAACCATGCCCTCTGGTACTGGACTCTCCCAGCATCTGGAACATATTTCCTGCCTCTATCTTGTCCAATCCCTTAATAATCTTATATGTTGCAATCAGATCCCCTCTCAATCTCCTTAATTCCAGCGTGTACCGTCCGGATGTCTCTATCACGTCCACAGAATCTCGTCTCTATTCCTCTGACTGAGGAATCTCCTATCACCTCTGTTCTCTTCTAAGCCACAGCACCAGACTCAGTGCCAGAAACCTGCTGACTGCGGCTCCCCCTGGTAGGTTGTCCCCCTCAACAGTATCCAAAACGGTGTACTTATAATTGAGGGGAACGTCCACAGGAGTACTCTGTACCGGCTGCCCCTTTCCCCTCTTTCTCCTGACCGTCACCCAGTTACCTGTCTCCTGCAACCTAGGGGTGACTACCTCCCTGTAGCTCCTGTCTATCACCTCCTCATTCTCCCGTATGAGTCGAAGATCATCGAGCTGCAGCTCCAGTTCCTAAATACGTTCTCTCAGGAGCTGTAACTTAGACTGCGCCTGGTACAGATGTGGTTATCCGGGAGGCTGCAGGTCTCCCAGACTTCCACATCTCACACACAGAACATGACACAGCCCCTGGAGCCATTCTCATTGCACCAACAGATGAGGAACAAAGAATGAAAAAGATGAATAAACTTGCCAGATATTTACCTTATCCAAACCTGATCTCATGGAAGCCTGATGAGCCAATGCTGGCCCACTTATACAATGACTGCTCTGCTTGCCCCTTCCTGATTTTTATTCACCTTTTCTATTGAAATCCTTTCACTAATTGGTTGCAGTCCAACTTCAAAAACTGCTGTGAAGCACTGCCTTTTTAAAATCTTCAGCCATGAACGTGTTAAGGAGCTGCAGCTCGATGACCTTTGGCTCACAAAGAAGATTGAGGAAATGATAGAGAAGAGCTACAGGGAGGTAGTCACCCTAGGTTGCAGGAGGCAGGGAACTGGGTGACTGTCAGGAGAAGGAAGGGAAATGGGGAGCACAGAGCACCCCTGTAGCCATTCCCCTCAATAATAAGTACACTGTTTTAGATACTGTTGAGGTGGACGGCCTACTGGAGGGGGGGTGGGCACAATGACTGGGCCTCTGACTCTGAGTCTGGTGCTGTGCCTCAGAGGGGAAGAGCGGGGTGAGAAGAGGACTGCAGTAGTGATGGGGATTCCATAGAGGAGTGGACGCAATAGCCTCTGAGGTGGTATGTTACCTCCCAGCTGCCAGGGTTTGGGATGTCTCGGATCAGGTCCACGTCATTTTAAAGAGGTAGGGTGAGCAGCCAGAAGTCTTATCACATATTGACACCAATGACATGGGTAGGAAAGGGGAGGAGGTCCTGAAGAGAGATTTTAGGGAGCTAGGTAGAAAGGGGAACCAATATTCTTGTGGGCAGGTTTACTAGAGCTATTCAGGAGGGTTTAATCTAATTTGGCAGGGGGATGGGAACTGGAGTGACAGGGACAAGGATAGACCAATTAGTGTGGTGAGAATGCTAACAAGGACAGGCTGATGATAGGGCAAAATTGCGATCAATGGGATGAGTTGCAATGTAAAATGGGGACAAAATCAAAAGTTGCAATTAGTACAGGACTGAAGGAATTATTTTTGAATGCACACAGTATACAGAATAAGGCAGATGAGCTTGTAGCATAGTTACAGATTGGCATGTATGACAATGTGGGCATCACTGAATCATGGCTGAAAGAGATTAAAGTTGGGAGCTTAATGTCCGAGGATACACATTGTATCAAAAGGACAGGCAGGTAGGCAGAGGGCCAAACATGAGAAAATCTGCAGATGCTGGAAATCCAAGCTACACAGACAAAATGCTGGATGAACTCAGCAGTCCTGATGAAGGGTCTCAGTCTGAAATGTCAAGCTGTACTCTTTTCCATAGATGCTGCCTGTCCTGCTGAGTCCCTCCAACACTTTGTCTGTGCAGAGGGGTGGCTCTGTTGGTTAAAAAAATGAAATCAAATTATTAGAAAGAGTTAACAGAGGGTGGAAGGCGTAGAATCCTTGAAGGTAGAGTTGAGAAACTGCAAGGATAAAAAGATCCTGATGGGGTTATATATAGAACTCCCCCCCCCACTCCAAACAGTAGTAAGGATGTGGCCTACAAATTAGAATGAGAGATAGAAAATGCATGTCAAAAGGGCAATGTGACAATAGTCAAAGGGGATTTCAATATGCAGGTAGATTGACAAAATCAGGTTGGTGCTGGATTCCAAGAGAGGGAATTTGTAGAAATTAAGAGAAGTCAAAGCCAACATACAAGCTAAAGAGAGGGCATATAATAGAGCAAAAATTGGTGAGAAGTTAGAGGATTGGGAATCTTTTAAAAGCCAACAGAAGGTAACAAAAAAAAGTCATAAAGAAGGAACAGATGGAATATGAAGGGAAGCTAGCCAATCATTTAAAAGAGGGTACCAAAAGTTTCTTCAGATATAAAAAGTGTCAAAATAAGGCGAGAGTAGACATCGGATGCTGGAGAGGTAGTAATGGGGGGACAAGGAAATGGTGGACGAAATGAATAAGTATTTTGCATCAGTCTTCACTGTGGAAGACGCTAGTAGAACGCCGGAAGTTTGAGAGTGTCAGGGGGCAGGAGTGTGTGAAGTTGCTAGGGAGAAGGTGTTTGGGAAACTGAAAGGTCTGAAGGTAGATAAGTCACCTGGACCAGATGGTGTACACCCCAGGGTTCTGAAAGAGGTGGCTGAGGAAATTGTGGAGGCATTAGTAATGATCTTCCAAGAATCACTAGATTCTGGAATGGTTCTGAAAGACTGGAAAATTGCAAATGTCACTCCACTTTTCAAGAAGATAGACAGACAGACAGACATTCTTTATTGATCCTGAGGGAAATTGGGTTTCATTACAGTCGCACAAACCAAGAATAGTGAAGAAATATAGCAATATAAAACCATAAATAATTAAATAATAATAAGTTAATCATGCCAAGTGGAAATAAGTCCAGGATCAGCCTATTGGCTCAGGGTGTCTGACACTCCGAGGGAGGAGTTGTAAAGTTTGATGGCCACAGGCAGGAATGACTTCCTATGTTGCTCAGTGTTACATCTCGGTGGAATGAGTCTGTGGCTGAATGTACTCCTGTGCCTAACCAGTACATTATGGAGTGGATGGGAGTCATTGTCCAAGATGGCATGCAACTTGGACAGCATCCTCTTTTCAGGGAGAGAGGCAGAAGAAAGGACATTGTAGGCCAATTAGTCTGACCTCAGTGGTTGGGAAGATGTTGGAATCTATTGTTAAAGATGTGGTTTTGGGGTACTTCGAGGCACATGATAAATTAGGTTGTAGTCAGCATGGATTCATTAAGGGAAAATCTTACCTGACAAATCTCTTGAAATTCTTTGAAGAAACAACAAGCAGGATAGACAAAGGAGACACGCACAACACGCTGGAGGAACTCAGCAGGTTGGGCAGCATCCGTGGAAATGAGCAGTCAACATTTCAGGCCGAGACCCTTAGTCAGGACTGAAGAGGAAGGGGGCAGGGGCCTTATGAAGAAGGTGGAAGGTGCCAGGTGAAAAACCAATCAGAGGAAAGGTCAAGGGGTGGGGGAGGGGAAGCAGGGAGGGGATAGGCAGGAGAGGTGAAGAAGGAATGTAAGGGGAAAGCACTATGGGTAGTAGAAGAAGGCAGAATCATGAGAGAGGTGATAGGCAGCTGGAAGAGCAGGCAGAGTGAAAGTGGGGTGGGAGAAGGGAGAGGGAGGGAATTACCGGAAGTTGGATAATTCGATGTTCATACCAAGGGGCTGGAGTCGACCCAGACGGTATATGAGGTGTTGCTCCTCCAACCTGAGTTTGGCCTCATCATGACAGTAGAGGAGGCCATGTATGGACATATCCGAATGGGAATGTGAAGCTGAGTTGAAGTGGGTGGCAACCGGGAGATCCTGTCTGTTGTGGCGGACGGAGTGGAGGTGCTCAATGAAGCGGTCCCCCAATCTGCATCGGGTCTCGCCGATGTAGAGGAGGCCACACCGGATGCAATAGATGACTCCAGCAGACTCACAAGTGAAGTGTTGCCTCACCTGGAAGGACTGTTTGGGGCCCTGAATGGTGGTAAGAGAGGAGGTGTAGGGACAGGTGTAGCACTTATGCCTGCAGGGATAAATGCCAGGTGGGAGATCCGTGGGGAGGGACATGTGGACCAGGGAGTCGCGGAGGGAACAATCCCTGCGAAAAGCAGAGAGGGGTAGAGAAGGAAAGATGTCCTTAGTGGTGGGGTCCTGTTGAAGGTGGCAGAAGTTGTGGAGGATAATATGCTGGATCCGGAGGCTGGTGGGGTGGTAGGTGAGGACAAGGGGAACTCGGTCCCTTTTGAGGTGACGGGAGGATGGGGTGAGGGCCGAAGTGCGGGAAATGGAGGAGATGCGGGTGAGGACATCATTGATGACGGCAGAAGGGAAACCACGATTCTTAAAGAAAGAGGACATTTGAGAAGTCCTGGAACGAAAGGACTCATCCTGGGAGCAGATGTGGCAGAGACGGAGGAACTGGGAATAGGGAATAGCATTTTTCCATGTGGCAGGGTGGAAAGAGGTATAGTCAAGGTAGATAGACAAAAGGGAGTTGATCGATGTTGTGTACTTGGATTTTCAGAAGGCCTTTGATAAGGTGTCATGCATAAGGCTGCTTAACAAGTTAAGAACTCATGGTATTACAGTAAAGATAGAAAATTGGCTGACTGGCAGGAGGCAGCGAGTGGAAATAACGGGAGCCTTTTCTGGTTGACTGCCAGTGACTAGTGGAGTTCCACAGGGGTCTGTGTTGCGACCAATTCTTTTTACGTTATATGTCAATGATTTGGATGATGGAATTGATGGCTTTGTGGCCAGGTTTGTGGACGATATGAAGATAGGTGAAGGGGCAGGTAGTTTTGAGGAAGCAGAGAGGCTACAGAAGGACTTAGATTAGGAGAATGGGAAAAGTGGCAGATGGATTACAGTGGTGGTAAATGTATGGTCATGCACTTTGGTAGAAGAAATGAAAGGGTTGATTTTTTTCTAAATGGAGAGAAAATACAAAAATCTGAAGTGCAACAGGACGTGAGAGTCTTTGTGCAGGATTCCCTAAAGGTTAACTTGCAGGTTGAGTTTGTGGTGAGGAAGACAAATGCAAAGTTAGCATTTATTTTAAGAGGACAAGCAACAATGTAATGTTGAAGGTTTATAAGGCACTGGTTGATGCACCATCAATAACTCACTCTGAGACGTAAGAAGCGAGATATCGGCTTTTATTGACTGGAAGAATTAACAACACTACATCCTGGAGAATGAGGCCGGGCTCAGGCCTCAATCGCCTTTATACAGGGGGACTGTGGGAGGAGCCACAGGAGCAGTCAGCAGGGGTCTGTGGGAGGAGCCACAGGAGCAGTCAGCAGGGGTCTGTGGGAGGAGCCACAGGAGCAGTCAGCGGGGGTCTGTGGGAGGAGCCACAGGAGCAGTCAGCAGGGGTCTGTGGGAGGAGCCACAGGAGCAGTCAGCAGGGGTCTGTGGGAGGAGCCACAGGAGCAGTCAGCAGGGGTCTGTGGGAGGAGCCACAGGAGCAGTCAGCGGGGGTCTGTGGGAGGAGCCACAGGAGCAGTCAGCAGGGGTCTGTGGGAGGAGTCACAGGAGCAGTCAGCAGGGGGTCTGTGGGAGGAGTCAGCAGGGATCTGTGGGAGGAGCCACAGGAGCAGTCAGCAGGGGTCTGTGGGAGGAGCCACAGGAGCAGTCAGCAGGGGTCTGTGGGAGGAGTCAGCAGGGGTCTGTGGGAGGAGCCACAGGAGCAGTCAGCAGGGGTCAGTGGGAGGAGCCACAGGAGCAGTCAGCAGTGGGTCTGTGGGAGGAGCCACAGGAGCAGTCAGCAGGGGTCTGTGGGAGGAGCCACGGTCTGTGGGAGGAGTCAGCAGGGGTCTGTGGGAGGAGCCACAGGAGCAGTGGGTCTGTGGGAGGAGCCACAGGAACAGTCAGCAGGGGTCTGTGGGAGGAGCCACAGGAGCAGTCAGCAGGGGTCTGTGGGAGGAGCCACAGGAGCAGTCAGCAGGGGTCTGTGGGAGGAGTCACAGGAGCAGTCAGCAGGGGTCTGTGGGAGGAGCCACAGGAGCAGTCAGCAGGGGTCTGTGGGAGGAGTCACAGGAGCAGTCAGCAGGGGTCAGTGGGAGGAGCCACAGGAGCAGTCAGCAGTGGGTCTGTGGGAGGAGCCACAGGAGCAGTCAGCAGGGGGTCTGTGGGAGGAGCAACGGTCTGTGGGAGGAGTCAGCAGGGGTCTGTGGGAGGAGCCACAGGAGCAGTGGGTCTGTGGGAGGAGCCACAGGAACAGTCAGCAGGGGTCTGTGGGAGGAGCCACAGGAGCAGTCAGCAGGGGTCTGTGGGAGGAGTCAGCAGGGGTCTGTGGGAGGAGCCACAGGAGCAGTGGGTCTGTGGGAGGAGCCACAGGAACAGTCAGCAGGGGTCTGTGGGAGGAGCCACGGTCTGTGGGAGGAGTCAGCAGGGGTCTGTGGGAGGAGCCACAGGAGCAGTGGGTCTGTGGGAGGAGCCACAGGAGCAGTCAGCAGGGGTCTGTGGGAGGAGCCACAGGAGCAGTCAGCAGGGGGTCTGTGGGAGGAGCCACAGGAGCTGTCAGCAGGGGTCTGTGGGAGGAGCCACAGGAGCAGTCAGCAGGGGGTCTGTGGGAGGAGCCACAGGAGCAGTCAGCAGGGGGTCTGTGGGAGGAGCCACAGGAGCAGTCAGCAGGGGTCAGTGGGAGGAGCCACAGGAGCAGTCAGCAGGGGTCTGTGGGAGGAGCCACAGGAGCAGTCAGCAGGGGTCTGTGGGAGGAGTCAGCAGGGGTCTGTGGGAGGAGCCACAGGAGCAGTCAGCAGGGGTCAGTGGGAGGAGCCACAGGAGCTGTCAGCAGGGGTCTGTGGGAGGAGTCAGCAGGGGTCTGTGGGAGGAGCCACAGGAGCAGTCAGCAGGGGTCTGTGGGAGGAGCCACAGGAGCAGTCAGCAGGGGTCAGTGGGAGGAGCCACAGGAGCAGTCAGCAGGGGGTCTGTGGGAGGAGTCAGCAGGGATCTGTGGGAGGAGCCACAGGAGCAGTCAGCAGGGGTCTGTGGGAGGAGCCACAGGAGCAGTCAGCAGGGGTCTGTGGGAGGAGTCACAGGAGCAGTCAGCAGGGGTCTGTGGGAGGAGCCACAGGAGCAGTCAGCAGGGGTCTGTGGGAGGAGCCACAGGAGCAGTCAGCAGGGGTCTGTGGGAGGAGCCACAGGAGCAGTCAGCAGGGGTCAGTGGGAGGAGCCACAGGAGCAGTCAGCAGGGGGTCTGTGGGAGGAGTCAGCAGGGGTCAGTGGGAGGAGCCACAGGAGCAGTCAGCAGGGGTCTGTGGGAGGAGCCACAGGAGCAGTCAGCAGGGGTCAGTGGGAGGAGCCACAGGAGCAGTCAGCAGGGGGTCTGTGGGAGGAGTCAGCAGGGATCTGTGGGAGGTGCCACAGGAGCAGTCAGCAGGGGGTCTGTGGGAGGAGCCACAGGAGCAGTCAGCAGGGGGTCTGTGGGAGGAGTCAGCAGGGATCTGTGGGAGGAGCCACAGGAGCAGTCAGCAGGGGTCTGTGGGAGGAGCCACAGGAGCAGTCAGCAGGGGTCTGTGGGAGGAGCCACAGGAGCAGTCAGCAGGGGGTCTGTGGGAGGAGTCAGCAGGGGTCTGTGGGAGGAGCCACAGGAGCAGTCAGCAGGGGTCAGTGGGAGGAGCCACAGGAGCAGTCAGCAGGGGTCTGTGGGAGGAGCCACGGTCTGTGGGAGGAGTCAGCAGGGGTCTGTGGGAGGAGCCACAGGAGCAGTCAGCAGGGGTCAGTGGGAGGAGCCACAGGAGCAGTCAGCAGTGGGTCTGTGGGAGGAGCCACAGGAGCAGTCAGCAGGGGTCTGTGGGAGGAGCCACGGTCTGTGGGAGGAGTCAGCAGGGGTCTGTGGGAGGAGCCACAGGAGCAGTGGGTCTGTGGGAGGAGCCACAGGAGCAGTCAGCAGGGGGTCTGTGGGAGGAGCCACAGGAGCAGTCAGCAGGGGGTCTGTGGGAGGAGCCACAGGAGCAGTCAGCAGGGGGTCTGTGGGAGGAGCCACAGGAGCAGTCAGCAGGGGTCAGTGGGAGGAGCCACAGGAGCAGTCAGCAGGGGTCTGTGGGAGGAGCCACAGGAGCAGTCAGCAGGGGTCTGTGGGAGGAGTCAGCAGGGGTCTGTGGGAGGAGCCACAGGAGCAGTCAGCAGGGGGTCTGTGGGAGGAGCCACAGGAGCAGTCAGCAGGGGTCTGTGGGAGGAGCCACAGGAGCAGTCAGCAGGGGTCTGTGGGAGGAGTCAGCAGGGGTCAGTGGGAGGAGCCACAGGAGCAGTCAGCAGGGGTCAGTGGGAGGAGCCACAGGAGCTGTCAGCAGGGGTCTGTGGGAGGAGTCAGCAGGGGTCTGTGGGAGGAGCCACAGGAGCAGTCAGCAGGGGGATCTGTGGGAGGAGCCACAGGAGCAGTCAGCAGGGGTCTGTGGGAGGAGCCACAGGAGCAGTCAGCAGGGGGATCTGTGGGAGGAGCCACAGGAGCAGTCAGCAGGGGTCTGTGGGAGGAGCCACAGGAGCAGTCAGCAGGGGTCTGTGGGAGGAGCCACAGGAGCAGTCAGCAGGGGTCTGTGGGAGGAGCCACAGGAGCAGTGGGTCTGTGGGAGGAGCCACAGGAGCAGTCAGCAGGGGTCTGTGGGAGGAGCCACAGGAGCAGCCCAGACAGGTGAGTCCTCATTTGGAGTATTGTGAGCAATTTTGGACCCCTTATCTATGAAAGGACGTGCTGACATGAAGAGGGTTCAAAGGAGATTCACAAAAATGATTCTGGGACTGAAAGGGTTAACGTATGAGGAGTATTTGGCTCTGGGCCTGTACTCACTGGAATTCAGCAGATCGAGAGGGGATTTCATTGAAATCTTTCAAATGGTGAAAGGCTGTGATAGAGTGGATGTAGAGAGAATGTTTCCTATGGTGGGAGAGACCAAGACCAGAGAAATTCCTCCTCATCTTTGTTCTGAATGTACGGCCCTCTACACTGAGACAGAGATGAGGAGGAATTTCTTTAGCCAGAAAATGATGAATCTGTGGAATTATCAGCCACAGGCAGTTGTGGAGACCAAGTCATTGGGTATACTTTAGGCAGAGGTTGATAGATTCTTGATTGGTCAGTGGCATGAAGGAATGCAAGGAGAAGACAGGAAATTGGGGCTGAGAAGGAAATGAATCAGTCATGAGGAAATGGCAGAGTGGACTTGATGGCCTAATTCTGCTCTTATTTATTATGGTATATGATCTTAATATAGATCCTCTGAGATGTTGGGATCCAGGAACCTGAAGTTGCTCACCCTTTCCAATATGGACTCTTCGATGGGACTGGTTTGTGCTTGTTGGTGCATAACGGGTGTCTATAAGTCAGGTGTTCCTATGCAAGGAAGGAGCTGTAATGAAGGCAGAGTGGGACCTGTGGATTTTGCCAGATGGGGTGAGACTAAACAAATAGGAGGAGTTTGGGAGGTGGCAGCCTTGTATTTCTGCTGGTCTCCTCTGGGCAGGAAATAAATATTTCCCAATGACTGGAGAAAATGCAGATACAGCTCTGCAGCTGAATTGTGAATCACACTATTCATTCTTCATTGACAAGCTGAGGTGCCAGCTTGGTATCAGCTGGTTGTATTGGCAGGCTTTACTGATTTATATAGCTGGTGATTTAGTGTTCATAGAGTTTTGTGTTTGTGGAGATGGGTTAATAGAGCAGTCTGTAGCATGTACTGTTTGGAGCTTGCATGGATCATTCTACAGACTGCTCTATTAACCCCTGATGAGACACTGATCTCAAAACATTTTGGCTTGTTTTTTTTAGCCTGTTCCAATATCTGCCAGGAGAGGGCAGCAGCTCCACTTTGAAAAGCAAAAAAGAGACAAGCATAACAAACATTTTCGTTTTCTGTACTGTTGCCTTGTGTGAATCCTGAAAGAACAAGTCAACAAACTATATGTTAATCACAAAACATAAAGAATTACAACTGTGAAGGGGAATTTTGCCCCAATGCAGTGAGAAATATTCACCACAATCCAAACCCATCTACATGGTTCCCTCAGTCACAGAGTTACAGAGCAACTATAGCACAAAAACAGGCATTTTAGCCCAACCAGCCCATGCGGACCTGATCTGAAGTCTAGTACCCAGACCATACGTCTGCAAACCCTTTCCCTCCATGTACCTATCTAAATTTCAGTTAAATGTTACATTTAAACCTGCATCCATCACTTCTGCTAACAGCTTGTTCCACACTCACTCTGAGTGAAGAAGTTTCAAATAATATTTGGATGTGATGAGCGTTCATGCCCCACCATCCTTTCAGGATGAGTCCCTGATCACCAACATTATCAGAGTGAGAAGATCTTTCCTCATCAGTACTAAGTCTTTTACTAATTACTTTAAATCTACAATAAAAACCCTGGGTTTTGATCACCTATTGAGGAAAGCAAGTCATAAGAACATGGGAGATAGAGCACAAGTAGGCTATTCTGTCCTTTGTGACTGCTCAGTCATTCAGAACCAACCTTTACATTTGGATGGCTTCTCTGTATTAACTCAGTCTCCCCCGACTCCTTTGAAATCTAGAAATCTAGCCACCTCGGAATTGGATCTACTGAGCAACTGAACCTCCACAAAGGGAAAGAATTTCAAAAGTCCACCATCCTCACAGAGAAACAAATCTCCTCTCATTTCTGCTCGAATAGTCAATCCCTCACTCAGAGGACTGTGATCACATAAGTTTCCTATCAATGCTCCATTTTCTTCCCATACCCAAAGATGTAGATAAATTGGCCAAGTGAGGGATAGGATCTGGGTGGATGATAAGATGAGAGAAGAGCAAAATGAAATTAATATAGGATAACTGTAAAGGGGTGCTCTTGGTGGGATGAAAGGCCTCTTTTTATGCTGTATGACTGTGGTTTCTATGACCATTGATACTATACCTTTCTCTTCACTACCGACTACACAGGAAACCTTCTCTGAATGAAAGACCTGTAATCCTGCTGCCTCACCAATTTCTGTTAGCCACCATCTCTACCTTAGACCTTGACATGGAAGATACATACAGTATAGTAAGTGTAACATTTCTCCCAGACCAGTCCTGATGAAGGGTCTTGGCCTGAAACATTGACTCTTTATTCCTCTCCATAGATGCTGTCTGTCCTGCTGAGTTCCTCCAGCACTCTGAGTGTGATACTTTATTCTGCCATTGTTTTCCCTCGTTTTACCTCAATGCACTGCTGGATTGACCTATATGAATGATGTGCAAGACATGTTTTTCACTGTGACAATAATAATCCTGATTGGTAATTTATCAATATCTTCCGATGAACACTGGTCTTGTTTCCAGATTGAAAGTGATCACTTTTCCCAGAAGGTAAGGATTCCACAATCCAAGATATGACATCATTTAATGTCATTTCCAGCCCACAAGTGTAAGGAGAACAAGTGTTACTCTGCATCTGATGCAGCACAAAATAAACGTAATAGGTAAATAATGACCTAAAATGCAATAAATAATGCATTAGATACCTTATATACATTGTACATCCAGAAAGTGGCACTTGGTACAGGAGTGTCTGTACATAAGGTGACAGACAGGAAATGATAAAGTAGTGGTGGTTGGGGGTGTGGAGGGGTGGTTAGTGGGTGGAGGTGTTGATCACCCTTACTACTTGGGGAAGTAAATGTTTTCGAATCCGATGGTCCTGGTGTGGAGGTGACATAACCTCCTCCATGATGAAGTTCACAGTCTTCTTGAGATCTCTGCAACTATTTTTCACCATATGGAGATATGAATTGTTTTCTGATTTTTCATTTACATGAATTGGCCGGGGATATGATTGGAGTGGTGAATTGAACCGGGATATGATTGGAATGGTGAATTGAACCGGGATATGATTGGAGTGGTGAATTGGCCCGGGATATGATTGGAGTGGTGAATTGGCCGGGGATATGATTGGAGTGGTGAATTGAACCGGGATATGATTGGAGTGGTGAATTGGCCCAGGATATGATTGGAATGGTGAATTGGCCGGGGATATGATTGGAGTGGTGAATTGGCCCGGGATATGATTGGAGTGGTGAATTGAACCGGGATATGATTGGAGTGGTGAATTGGCCGGGGATATGATTGGAGTGGTGAATTGAACCGGGATATGATTGGAATGGTGAATTGGCCTGGGATATGATTGGAATGGTGAATTGGCCCAGGATATGATTGGAGTGGTGAATTGGCCCAGGATATGATTGGAGTGGTGAATTGGCCTGGGATATGATTGGAGTGGTGAATTGAACCGGGATATGATTGGAGTGGTGAATTGGCCGGAGATATGATTGGAGTGGTGAATTGGCCTGGGATATGATTGGAATGGTGAATTGGCCGGGGATATGATTGGAGTGGTGAATTGGCCCGGGATATGATTGGAGTGGTGAATTGGCCCGGGGATATGATTGGAGTGGTGAATTGGCCCGGGATATGATTGGAATGGTGAATTGGCCCGGGATATGATTGGAATGGTGAATTGGCCTGGGATATGATTGGAGTGGTGAATTGGCCTGGGATATGATTGGAGTGGTGAATTGAACCGGGATATGATTGGAGTGGTGAATTGGCCGGGGATATGATTGGAGTGGTGAATTGGCCGGGGATATGATTGGAGTGGTGAATTGGCCGGGGATATGATTGGAGTGGTGAATTGAACCGGGATATGATTGGAGTGGTGAATTGAACCGGGATATGATTGGAGTGGTGAATTGAACCGGGATATGATTGGAGTGGTGAATTGGCCCGGGATATGATTGGAGTGGTGAATTGAACCGGGATATGATTGGAATGGTGAATTGGCCTGGGATATGATTGGAATGGTGAATTGGCCCGGGATATGATTGGAGTGGTGAATTGGCCCGGGATATGATTGGAGTGGTGAATTGAACCGGGATATGATTGGAGTGGTGAATTGGCCCGGGATATGATTGGAGTGGTGAATTGGCCCGGGATATGATTGGAGTGGTGAATTGGCCCGGGATATGATTGGAGTGGTGAATTGAACCGGGATATGATTGGAATGGTGAATTGGCCAGGGATATGATTGGAGTGGTGAATTGAACTGGGATATGATTGGAGTGGTGAATTGGCCTGGGATATGATTGGAGTGGTGAATTGAACTGGGATATGATTGGAGTGGTGAATTGGCCTGGGATATGATTGGAGTGGTGAATTGGCCGGGGATATGATTGGAGTGGTGAATTGGCCCAGGATATGATTGGAGTGGTGAATTGGCCCGGGATATGATTGGAGTGGTGAATTGGCCCGGGATATGATTGGAGTGGTGAATTGGCCCGGGATATGATTGGAGTGGTGAATTGAACCGGGATATGATTGGAGTGGTGAATTGAACTGGGATATGATTGGAGTGAACCTAGTATATTTTCCCTCTTTATGCATTACTTAATTAAGTTATTTTAAGATATTTCTTATTGTAATGTATAGCATTTATTAGTACGTATTACATTGTACTGCTGCTGCAAAACAACATATTTCATGATATATGCCAGTGATATTAAACCCGATTCCGATTTTTACTGATCATTCACGTAAAACTCCCCGGACCCTCTCCACTGCCAGCAAATCCTTTCCTAGATCTGGGGCCCAGAACTCATCACAATACTCAGAATGCAGTCTGATGAATGTCTTACAAAGCTTCAGCTCACCACTAGAAGGGGTGTGAGTGGATCGCCTCTGAACCTCTGTCTGGCGCTGTGGCACCTGTAACAAGGGGGTAGTTCCAGCCACAGCTGTTTGTCCACCCTCCACACTTGGCAAGGTGATGATCACTAGATACACAAGAGTGGGGATACACACAAAGTGCTGAAGGAACTCAGCAGGTTAGGCACCATTGTTGACGTATCGGGCCGAGACCCTTCATCGGTATCCCTTGTGCTTACACAGAAGATTGGGCCCTCTGAAAGCCTCTACTGTGCATTGAAGTCATACCTCCGAAAGAAGTGTAGGCATTCATATAGTGCCTTTCCCATCTCTTTCAGGAGATTTTAACGCACTTTATATTAGCTAATTGTAGGCAACATGGTAACCGAGATACACAAAACAAGCTCCCACAAGGGGCAATGCTATAATTGTTAAATATTCTGTTCAGTGATGTGAAACAGGAGCTAAATGTTGTCCAGGGCAGGGTTCAGGAGCAGCCATCGGGCTGCTGGACAGGCTTCACTCGCCTCAGTGATGAACAAACCGTTCAGCCTGTGGACTCTGCAGCTCACGCTCTGTGTAAAACGAACATGTGTTCAGTGATGTGAAACAGGAGCTAAATGTTGTCCAGGGCAGGGTTCAGGAGCAGCCATCGGGCTGCTGGACAGGCTTCACTCGCCTCAGTGATGAACAGACCGTTCAGCCTGTGGACTCTGCAGCTCACGCTCTGTGTATTATTTGTTTACTGTTTTAACAATTTGCACGATTTGTCCTCTTTTGTACATTGGATGTCTGTCAGCCTTTGTTGTGTGTGGCTTTTCGTGGGTTCTGTTGTGTTTCTATATTTTCCTGTGGCTGCCTGCAAGAAGATGAATCTCAAGGTTGTATTTGGTATACGTACTTCCATAATGAATTTCAACTTTGAACATTGCAATTGAGTATCTCAGGTCAAAGTCAAAGTAAATTTATAATTTAAGAGTTGTCCAGGGCAGGGTTCAGGTTGTATTTGGTATACGTACTTCCATAATGAATTTCACCTTTGAGGGATAACATCTTCTGTTTTTGTTTAAAGTCACTTTGTAAGATCTTGCAAATCAACCAGAGAGTAGATATGGGCTTGGTTTAATATCTATTTGAAATAAAGAGTTTCCAACACTGCAGTATCAGAATGTCAATCGCAGATCTGTGCTCAAGATTCCAGAATGGATCCTGAACGCAAACGTTGTTCTCAATTACTTTGGCAGCCCTCACCAGGGACCCTTCGCACCCACGCAGGCCTCGGTGGGCCATGTAAGATAGGACGGGAAAAAATGGCTTTGGGATAAGTGGTGCAAAGGGGAACACTCCCAGTGCCAGTGGAGGAGCTGAAATATCAAAAACACAGATCTGCAGACAGTGACATCGCCATCTGCGAGCTGTCTGAATAGGTACCGGGTACAAAATGTCTCCAGACTGTACAAAGGTTGCAGATTGTGTTGCCCTGTATTGTCTTTTGACAGCCTCTCAGCAAGGAAATCATACTACCTGATAAAAAACTTGTTTTCTGATAGGTTTGTCTTGCAGGAACTGAGCAATAGGTCAGGTTTAATTTATAGGTGGAGGAGATTGATTCTGGCATGTGCCTACCTCATTTGTAATTTTCCCAGCTTTGATGACTTGGAGAAAGCTCCCACGTGGATAATATTTATTTTAAAATATTCTGATGAATGTAATGTCTGACTATGTTTCCAGCTGAGATGGAAACAGTGAATCTCCATTAAAGATTGGAGATTGCTTGTTGTCATTCTTCAGTACACAAGTATAGGAGAGAATGAAATGATTGTTACTCCAGTCTAATGCAGCACAGAAACACAACAACCACAATAATCCCAATTAATATACATGTAAAACCAATCCTATAAAACACAAAGGACAAGGACACATAAAACACACTGAATACAGGAACATAAACTGACACGAGGTGCAGGAGTTCCTGGTGGACAGAAGGTAACTGACAGGGAAGGATAAACTGACAAAGTGACTCCTGACAAAATGTTATCTTCGAGGCAGCAGCAGGGGAAATGAAACACAGGAGGACAGTGATTGTGTCAGTGCAGGTATACAGTGTGGAGTGTCAGTGTGAAGTGACAGTGAATGGAGGATGGAGGGGGTGGTGAGGGACTGTGGAGAGGAGTGTGTCAGTGTAGGGATGAGGGGTGGAGTGTCAGTGTGAAGTGACAGTGAATGGGGGATGGAGGGGGTGGTGAGGGACTGTGGAGAGGAGTGTGTCAGTGTAGGGATGAGGTGTGGAGTGTCAGTGTGGAGTGACAGTGAATGGGGGATGGAGGGGGTGTGAGGGACTGTGGAGAGGAGTGTGTCAGTGTAGGGATGAGGTGAGGAGTGTCAGTGTGGAGTGACAGTGAATGGGGGGATGAAGGGGGTGGTGAGGGACTGTGGAGAGGAGTGTGTCAGTGTAGGGATGAGGTGTGGAGTGTCAGTGTGGAGTGACAGTGAATGGGGGATGGAGGGGGTGGTGAGGGACTGTGGAGAGAAGTGTGTCAGTGTAGGGATGAGGTGTGAAGTGACAGTGAATGGGAGATCGAGGAGTGGTGAGGGACTGTGGAGAGGAGTGTGTCAGTGTAGGGATGAGGTGTGGAGTGACAGTGAATGGAGAATGGAGGGGGTGGTGAGGGACTGTGGAAGGAGTGTGTCAGTGTAGGGATGAGGTGTGGAGTGTCAGTGTGGAGTGACAGTGAATGGGGGATGGAGGGGGTGGTGAGGGACTGTGGAGAGGAGTGTGTCAGTGTAGGGATGAGGTGAGGAGTGTCAGTGTGGAGTGACAGTGAATGGGGGGATGAAGGGGGTGGTGAGGGACTGTGTAGAGGAGTGTGTCAGTGTAGGGATGAGGTGTGAAGTGACAGTGAATGGGAGATCGAGGAGTGGTGAGGGACTGTGGAGAGGAGTGTGTCAGTGTAGGGATGAGGTGTGGAGTGACAGTGAATGGGGGATGGAGGGGGTGTGAGGGACTGTGGAAGGAGTGTGTCAGTGTAGGGATGAGGTGTGGAGTGTCAGTGTGGAGTGACAGTGAATGGGGGATGGAGGGGGTGGTGAGGGACTGTGGAGAGGAGTGTGTCAGTGTAGGGATGAGGTGAGGAGTGTCAGTGTGGAGTGACAGTGAATGGGGGGATGAAGGGGGTGGTGAGGGACTGTGTAGAGGAGTGTGTCAGTGTAGGGATGAGGTGTGAAGTGACAGTGAATGGGAGATCGAGGAGTGGTGAGGGACTGTGGAGAGGAGTGTGTCAGTGTAGGGATGAGGTGTGGAGTGACAGTGAATGGAGAATGGAGGGGGTGGTGAGGGACTGTGGAAGGAGTGTGTCAGTGTAGGGATGAGGTGTGGAGTGTCAGTGTGGAGTGACAGTGAATGGGGGATGGAGGGGGTGGTGAGGGACTGTGGAGAGGAGTGTGTCAGTGTAGGGATGAGGTGTGGAGTGTCAGTGTGGAGTGACAGTGAATGGGGGATGAAGGGGGTGATGAGGGACTGTGGAGTGGAGTGTGTCAGTGTAGGGATGAGGTGTGGAGTGTCAGTGTGGAGTGACAGTGAATGGGGGATGGAGGGGGTGGTGAGGGACTGTGTAGAGGAGTGTGTCAGTGTAGGGATGAGGTGTGGAGTGACAGTGAATGGGGGATGGAGGGGGTGATGAGGGACTGTGGAGAGGAGTGTGTCAGTGTAGGGATGAGGTGTAGAGTGACGGTGTGAAGTGACAGTGAATAGGGGGTGGTGAGGGACTGTGGAGTGTGTCTGTGTGTGTATGAAATGTGGAGTGATGGTGTAAAGCCCACTGTTCTACCCTCTCTACACTTGATGATTCTGATGATTCAATCTTTGCTGGCAGAATTTCTGATGGTGACAAAAAGGCGTACAGGAGTGAGATATACCAGCTATTTGAGTGTTGTAGTAGCAATGGCCTTGCACTCAATGACAACAACCCAAAGTGTGATTGCAGACTTTCGGAAGGGTAAGTCGAGGGAACAGAAACCAATCCTCATCGAGGGATCAGAAATGGAGAGAGTGAGCATTTTCATGTTCCTGGGTGGGTGCCAAGATATCTGAGGACCTAACATGGTCCTAACATATTGATGCAGCAATAAAGAAGGCAAGACTGTCTATATTTCATTATGAGTCTGAGGAGATTTGGTTTGTCACCCAAAACACTCAAAAGCTTCTACGAATGTACCATGGAAAGCATTCTGACTGGTTGCATCACTGGGGGGAGGGGGGGGCTACTGCACAAGATCAAAACAAGTTGCAGAAAGCTGTAAACTTAGTCAGCTCCATCATGGGTACCAGCCTCTGTAGTATCCAAGACATCTTCAAGGAGCAGTGCCTTTGGAAGGCGACGCCCATTATTAAGGACCTCCAGCACCCAGGGCATGCACTTTTCTCACTGTCACCATCAGGTAGGAGATACAGAAGCCTGAAGGCACACACTCAGCGATTCAGGAACAGCTTCTTCCCCTCTGCCATTTGATTCCTAAATGGACATTGAACCTCACTACTTTTTTATTTCTGTTATTTTGCAGTACTTATTTTAACTTAACTATTTTATTGACATATATATACTTAGTGCAACTGAACTTTTTTTCTCTATATTTACTTATCATGTATTTCATTGTACTGCTGTGGTAAAGGTAACAAATTTCACAACATATGCTGGAAGTTCAGGAGCCTGGATATATGCACTCATTGTTTCAGGAACAGATTCTTCCCCACCACCATCAGATTTCTGAATGGACAATGAACCTATGTACACGACCTCACTTCTTTTGCTTTCCTTTTGCACTAGTTATTTAATTCATTTACATATATATTTCTTATTGTATTTTATAGTATTCTTATGTATTCCACTGTTTTACTGGTGAAAAACAATGTACAGAATGTCAGTGGTATTAAGCCTGATTCTGATTGTGATTCTGACTCGATTTGAGTTGACTAATTAGCTACAACATAAGCAAAATTGCAGCAATAACTCTTTTCGAAAGTGGTCCACCTCATGACATTCCAATGTGCTTTGAGAAGTGAATGGTGCTAAGTAAATGTAGTTGCTTTCTTTTCTACTCTGTTATTTATGTCAGGCAACCAACTTAATTCCCATCCAAACTGATTCCAGCCCAGGTGGCTAAATGCCACCACTGATCCCCAACCCCTCCACCCACCCACACCGTGTCTTCTCTGTTTGGCATCTTCTAACCACTGCTGCTTGTCACTGCAGAGGTTTGGGCATCACACACGAAATGCTGGAGGAACTCAGCAGCTCAGGCAGCATCTGTGGAAATGAATAAACAGTCGGCAGGCATTTCAGGCTGAGACCCTTCATTGGCTATGATGTGCAATGTGTGCACTGCCTTGCCATTCAGATGGAATGTTATCCGTAACGTTGCTTACGTGTGATCTGATACTCACTATGTGCTTATCCCATGTTATTCAAGGCTTAACTGATTTCAAAATATGAGTAAATAGTTTACAGAGCTGTCCTCAGGAACCCGCTTACAAATTAACTGGAATTTCAGATGTTGTCAGGAACTTGTTTTCCTCATAGTTCTTTCTCATTCCTTTTATAACACAAGGGCACAGATTTTGGATTTTTTTGCACAATTTGCAGAACAGTGGTCAATATTTATTTTTGCACACATGATTTTTGGATTGTGATGCAAGAGTTTGTATTGGAACCAGTCCCTGCTTCTGGCAGCTTGAGGGTTGCGGATCAGGGAGGCAGTCTGTTGTGGTGGTTTTTGTGGGGGTGAGGTTCAGCAATGTGCAACGCACAGTTGTGTAGAATGCATACAACATAGGACGCTATGGTTGCGTAGCGGTTGGCGTGACACAACAAAAGATGTGGAGCCTCACAATAGCATATTTTAGTCCAGAGTCAGGGTGGAAACCAGCCTTTGGCTGAAAATCCCATCAAGCCTGTTTACCAATCACAAACACAGGGCATGGCTTCATGGTGATCAAAGTTGCTTAGAGGTTAGCATTTGACCAGGAGGCAGGGACAGAGTGGCTGAGTGTTATGAAGTAGTCCATTGTGTATAGAATTGATATCTGGTTTCTGGCATTCAGAGCCTTTCTGCTGATACCAGCCTCAACAGCAGCTCAGCACCATTTGATGTCTTCTTATCAAAGATGATAGTGATCTAATCAAAGTGTCATCAGAAGCTGCATTTTCACAGATATGGGTTGCAGATGGCTTATCTGAATACTTCTCCTGGGTAACAGAGGAGAACTGCGTTGTGTAGAGATTTGGCTGTTAAGTTCACCAAACATGTCCTTGCTGGAAGATAGCCCACTGCAGATGAGAGAATTCATTACTAGCCCTTCACTGAAGCAAATCATATCCCCCAGCTGATCCTGGTACAACCAGGGTGCTGGTCATTGGCAGGAAAACACTCACTGAACAAAGTTGTTGGATTTGAATTCTTTCATGAATGAATCTGCCGGTAATTTACGTCACACATCCTGAAAGGGAGTGGGGGTGGGGGGGAGAGCGACAATTGCCTTTAACCATAACATTTACACACAACAGAAAGTGAATTAGTTTGGAAAGACAAGCATGTCTTTAACTGTACTTGTGGTAAATGAAATGTAATTCCCTCGGCAGCTCTGAGCAGAGGAACACACTCAAACTGAGTTTCCCGATATACACCTGCTTCCAATGTTCACTTTGTGACTTTGACTCTACCCCAGGTGGTTTTCATTCATTACTAAGCACTATTAAAGCTGTACCTTGTAGGGTCATCGGCAGAGTTGCTCCCTCCATCAACATTGCTGGGGTTCATCAACGCATCATGCCTTGAAGGAGTTGGAAGGTTTTTTTTGCCAAATACAATCAGGAATTAAGGATATTTTTATAGATATTCTTAAGATATTATTTTTAAAGAGATTAAAGATTAGCTTTATTTGTTACATGTACATCAAAACATCCAGTGAACTGCATCATTTGTGACAAATCGAATCAGTGCAGATGTGCTGGGGGCAGCCCACAAGTGTCGCTACGCTTCTGGCACCAATGTAGCATGCCCACAACTCACTAACTCTAATCTTTGAGGTTGGGGGAAAAATGGAACACCCTGAGGAAACCCAAACCATCATGGGCAGAATGAGATTATGGAGTACTTGGTGACACAGGACAAGATAGTACAAAGTCAGCATGGTTTCCTTCAGGGAAAATCCTGCCTGGTGAGCCTGTTAGAATTCTTTGAGGAGATTACAAGTAGGAGAGATAAAGGGGATGTAGTGGATGTTGTATATTTGGACTTTCAGAAGGTCTTTGACAAGTTGCCATACATGAGGCTGCTTACCAAGTTAAGTGCAAATGGCATAACAGGAAAGTTACTAAGATGGTTAGAACATTGGCTGATTGGAAGAAGGCAGCGAGTGGGAATAAAAGGATCTTTGCCTGGTTGGCTGACAGTGACTAGTGATGTTCCGCAGGGGTTGGTGTTGGGACCACTTCTTTTTATGCTGTATATCAATGATTTAGATGATGAAATAGATGGCCTTTTTTGCCAAGTTTGCAGATGATACGAAGATTGGTGGAGGGGCAGGTAGTGTTGAGGAAACAGGTAGGATGCAGAAGGACTTGGACAGATTAGGAGAATGGGCAAGAGAGTGGCAAATGAAATACAATGTTGGAAAATGCATAGTCATGCACTTTGGTGGTAGAAACAAATATGCAGACTATTTTCTAACCGGGGAGAAAATTCAAAAATCTGAGATGCAAAGTCCTTGTACAAAACACTCTAAAGGTTAACTTCAGGTTAAGTCAGTGGTGAGGAAGGTGAATGCAATGTTAGTATTCATTTCAAGAGGTCTAGGATACAAGAGCAGGGATGTGATGCTGAGGCTTTATAAGACACTGGTGAGGTCTCGCTTTGAGTATTGTGAAGTTTTGGGCTCCTTATCTAAGAAAAGATGTGCTGGCATTGGAGAGGTTTCAGAGGAGGTTCACAAGGATGATTCCAGGAATGAAAGGGTTAACATACGAAAAACATTTGATGGCTCTGAGTTTGTACTCGCTGGAATTCAGAAGGATGAGGGGGGATCTCACTGAATCCTTTTGAATGTTGAAAGGACCAGGCAGAGTAGATATGGAAAGGATGTTCCCATGGTGGGAGAGTCTCGGACAAGTGGGCACAACCTCAGGATACAGGGGCATCCATTGAAAACAGAGATGCGACAAAATTTCTTTAGCCAAAAGGTGGTGAATTTGTGGAATTCATTGCCACAGGCAACTGTGAAGGCCAAGTCACTGGGTGTACTTAAGGCAGAGATTGATAGATTCTTGACTAGTCAGGGCATGAAGGGATACGGGGAGAAGACAGGAGATTGGGGCTAAGAAGGAAATGGATCAGCCATGATGAAATAGCAAAGCAGACGCATTGGACTAAATGGCCTAATTCTGCTGCTATAACTTTTGGCCTTATGGTCTTTTGGCGCCTGCGTTTCATCTGCAGAATGTCTTGTGTTCAATATAACTGGACGTATTCATACTGTAGCACTTTTTCTTCTTTTGAATACATTGCCATTAATCATGAAACATAATGCAGTACAACACAGGTGCAGGCCAATCAGCCCATGCTGACCATGGTACCAAATCAAGTTAACCCCATGTGTCTGTACACAGTCTATGTCCCTTCATTCTCTGCCTGTTAATTTGTCTGTCTAAATGCTACTGCTATATCTGATTGTCAACCCTCTCTGACAGAGCCATTCCAGGTGCCACTCTCAATGTGCTTCATTGATCTATTTTACTTCGCTCACCTTAAAGCTATGCCCTCTAGTATTTGACATTTCACCATCTATCCTGTCTCTGCCTCTCATAATTTTATAGACTTCTATAAAGTCTCCCCTCAGTCTCTGATATTCCAGGGAAACCAGTCCATGTTTGTCCTACCCCTCCTGACAGCTTACACTCTCTAATCCTGGCAACATCCTGGGAAACCTCTTTAGCACCCTCTCTAAAGCCTCCATATTCTCTCCGTAACCAGCAGATAGAACTGCACTGAATATTCCAATTGTAGCTTCACCAAAGTTTAAACATCTGCAATATGACTTCTTGACATTTGTACTCAACAATGAAGCAAGCGTGCCATATTTGTTCTTTGCCACTCCAGCAGATTGTGGTGCCCCAAGATCCTTCTACACATCAATGTTCCCAAGGATCCTGATATTCACTGTATCTTTTCCTCTTACATCTGAACTCCCAAAGTGCAACATTCCACATAGGTCAAGAACTCCATCTGACATTTCTAACTGCCCAATATCTTGCCAAATCCTTTGATATTCTTCATATCACTGTCTGGTATGCAGGGGCCACTGCACAGGGTCAGAGAACACTGCACAGGCTTGTAAAGTCAGCCAGATCCACTCCTCAGCATCAAGGACATTGCACCATTGCACCATGGGTGGCTCTGTGGCACAGGAGGGAAGGAAAAGGAGTGGGAGAGCTATAGTGATAGGGGATTTGATTGTAAGGGGAATAGATAGGCATTTCTGCGGCCGCAAACGAGACTCCAGGATGGTATGTTGCCTCCCTGGTGCAAGGGTCAAGGATGTCTCTGAGCGGCTGCAGGACATTCTAGAATGGGAGGGTGAACAGCCAGTGGTCGTGGTGCACATAGGTACCAACGATATAGGTAAAAAACGGGATGAGGTCCTACAAGGTGAATTTAGGGAGTTAGGAGATAAACTAAAAAGTAGGACCACAAAGGTAATAATCTCTGGATTACTACCAGTGCCACGTGCTAGTCAGAGTAGAAACAGGAGGATATTTCAGATGAATACGTGGCTTGAAAAATGGTGCAAGGGGGAGGGATTCAAATTTCTGGGGCATTGGAACCAGTTCTGGGGGAGGTAGGACCGGTATAAACAGGACGGTCTGCATCTGGGCTGGACTGGAACCAATGTTCGAGGGGGAGCGTTTGCTACTGCTGTTCAGGAGGCTTTAAACTAATGTGGCAGGGGGATGAGAACAAGTGCAGAGAGACAGAGGGGTGTAAAATGAAGGTAGAAGCAAAAAGTAGTAAGGTGAAAAGTAAAAGTGGCAGGCAGGCAAATCCAGGGCAAAAAGCAAAAAGAGCCACTTTTCAACATAATTGTATAAGGGCTAAGAGTGTTGTAAAAACAAGCCTGAAGGCTTTGTGTGTCAATGCGAGGAGCATTCGTAACAAGGTGGATGAATTGAATGTGCAGATAGTTATTAATGAATATGATATAGTTGGGATCACAGAGACATGGCTCCAGGGTGACCAAGGATGGGAGCTCAACATCCAGGGATATTCAATATTCAGGAGGGTAGACAGGAAAGAAAAGGAGGTGGGGTAGCATTGCTGGTTAGAGAGGAGATCAACGCAATAGAAAGGAAGGACATTAGCCTGGAGGATGTGGAATCGATATGGGTAGAGCTGCATAACACTAAGGGGCAGAAAACGCTGGTGGGAGTTGTGTACAGGCCACCTAACAGTAGTAGTGAGGTTGGGGATGGCATTAAACAGGAAATTAGAAATGCGTGCAATAAAGGAACAGTAGTTATAATGGGTGACTTCAATCTACATATCGATTGGGTGAACCAAATTGGTAAGGGTGCTGAGGAAGAGGATTTCTTGAAATGTATGCGGGATGGTTTTCTGAACCAACATGTCGAGGAACCAACTAGAGAGCAGGCCATTCTAGATTGGGTATTGAGCAATGAGGAAGGGTTAGTTAGCAATCTTGTCGTGCAAGGCCCCTTGGGTAAGAGTGACCATAATATGGTGGAATTCTTCATTAAGATGGAGAGTGACATAGTTAATTCAGAAACAAAGGTTCTGAACTTAAAGAAGGGTAACTTTGAAGGTATGAGATGTGAATTAGCTAAGATAGACTGGCAAATGATACTTAAAGGGTTGATGGTGGATATGCAATGGTAAGCATTTAAAGATTGCATGGATGAACTACAACAATTGTTCATCCCAGTTTGGCAAAAGAATAAACCAGGGAAGGTAGTCCACCCGTGGCTGACAAGGGAAATTAGGGATAGTATCAAGTCCAAAGAAGAAACATATAAATTAGCAAAAAAAAGCGGCATACCTGAGGACTGGGAGAAATTCAGAGACCGGCAGAGGAGGACAAAGGGCTTAATTAGGAAAGGGAAAAAAGATTATGAGAGAAAGCTGGCAGGGAACATAAAAACTGACTGTAAAAGCTTTTATAGATTCGTGAAAAGAAAAAGATTGGTCAAGACAAATGTAGGTCCTTTACAGTCAGAAACAGGTGAATTGATCATAGGGAACAAAGACATGGCAGACCAATTGAATAACTACTTTGGTTCTGTCTTCACTAAGGAGGGCATAAATAATCTTCCGGAAATAGTAAGGGACCGAGAGTCTAGTGAGATGGAGGAACTGAGGGAAATACATGTTAGTAGGGAAGTGGTGTTAGGTAAATTGAAGGGATTAAAGGCAGATAAATCTCCAGGGCCAGATGGTCTGCATCTCAGAGTGCTTAAGGAAGTAGCCCAAGAAATAGTGGATGCATTAGTGATAATTTTTCAAAACTCCTTAGATTCTGGATTAGTTCCTGAGGATTGGAGGGTGGCTAATGTAACCCCACTTTTTAAAAAAGGAGGGAGAGAGAAACCGGGGAATTATAGACCAGTTAGTCTGACATCGGTGGTGGGGAAAATGCTAGAGTCGGTTATCAAAGATGTGATAACAGCACATTTGGAAAGAGGTGAAATCATCGGACAAAGTCAGCATGGATTTGTGAAAGGAAAATCATGTCTGACAAATCTTATAGAATTTTTTGAAGATGTAACTAGTAGGGTGGATAGGGGAGAGCCAGTGGATGTGGTATATTTAGATTTTCAAAAGGCTTTTGACAAAGTCCCACACAGGAGATTAGTGTGCAACAAAGCACACGGTATTGGGGGTATGGTATTGATGTGGATAGAGAATTGGTTGGCAGACAGGAAGCAAAGAGTGGGAGTAAACGGGACCTTTTCAGAATGGCAGGCAGTGACTAGTGGGGTACCGCAAGGCTCAGTGCTGGGACCCCAGTTGTTCACAATATATATTAATGATTTAGACGAGGGAATTAAATGCAGCATCTCCAAGTTTGCGGATGACACAAAGCTGGGCGGCGGTGTTAGCTGTGAGGAGGATGCTAAGAGGATGCAGGGTGAATTGGATAGGTTAGGTGAGTGGGCAAATTCATGGCAGATGCAATTTAATGTGGATAAATGTGAGGTTATCCACTTTGGTTGCAAGAACAGGGAAACAGATTATTATCTGAATGGTGGCCGATTAGGAAAAGGGGAGGTGCAACGAGACCTGGGTTTCATTGTACACCAGTCATTGAAGGTGGGCATGCAGGTACAGCAGGTGGTGAAAAAGGCAAATGGTATGTTGGCATTTATAGCAAAAGGATTTGAGTACAGGAGCAGGGAGGTTCTACTGCAGTTGTATAAGGCCTTGGTGAGACCGCACCTAGAATATTGTGTGCAGTTTTGGTCCCCCAATCTGAGGAAAGACATTCTTGCCGTAGAGGGAGTACAGAGAAGGTTCACCAGATTGATTCCTGGGATGGCAGGACTTTCATATGAAGAAAGACTGGATCGACTAGGCTTATACTCACTGGAATTTAGAAGATTGAGGGGGGGATCTTATTGAAACGTATAAAATTCTAAAGGGATTGGACAGGCTAGATGCAGGAAGATCATTTCCGATGTTGGGGGAGTCCGGAACGAGGGGTCACAGTTTAAGGATAAAGGGGAAGCCTTTTAGGACCGAGATGAGGAAAAACTTCTTCACACAGAGAGTGGTGAATCTGTGTAATTCTCTGCCACAGGAAACAGTTGAGGTCGGTTCATTGGCTATATTTAAGAGGAAGTTAGATATGGCC
The DNA here is from genome assembly GCF_048418815.1 of Hemitrygon akajei. Lineage (NCBI taxonomy): Eukaryota > Metazoa > Chordata > Chondrichthyes > Myliobatiformes > Dasyatidae > Hemitrygon > Hemitrygon akajei. The sequence goes on along the minus strand of NC_133149.1, from coordinate 45,422,140 downwards.
CTTGTGGCTAAAGGGATCAGGGGGTATGGAGAGAAAGCAGGTACAGGGTTCTGAGTTGGATGATCAGCCATGATCATACTGAATGGCGGTGCAGGCTCGAAGGGCCAAATGGCCTACTCCTGCACCTATTTTCTACATTTCTATGTTTCTATTTACAATAGGTGATGCTTCAAGAAGGCAGCATCCATCATTAAGGATGGTCACCACCCAGGACATGCCCACTTCTCATTATTACCATCAGGGAGGAGGTACAGGAGCCTGAGGACACACACTCAATATTTTAGGAACAGCTTCTTTACCTCTGCCATCAGATTTCTGAACAGTCCATGAACCCATGAATACTACCTCAATATTTTTTGGCTCTTTTTTTGCACTACTTATTTAATTATATTATTTTTAATGTGTTGCACTGTACTGCTGTTGCAAAACAACTAGTTTCATGACATAAGCCAATGGTATTAAACCTCATTCTGATTGTGATTCTGATTCCACTGGAGTTGCAACCTAATGATGTAATTGCATCTGCTTATGTGTTGCCTGAACAGTTCTAAAGGCATTTATTTTATTCTTATTTATTATTGTTATTAGCATCATTATTATCATTAATGTTGGTGATGCTGCAGGTAATATTGCAGCTCTCTAAAACTCTGGTTAGATCACACTTGGAATATTGTAGTCACCTCATTATAGGAAGGATGTGGAAAATTTAGAGTGGGTGTAGAGGAGATTTACCAGGATGCTGCCTGGTTTAGAGAGCATGTCTTGTGGGCGAGCTAGGCTTTCCTCTTTGGAGTGAAGCAGGGTAAGAGATGACTTGATAGAGGTGGATGGAAGCTTCGGAGAGGGTGTAGAGGAGATTTACCAGGATGCTGCCTGGTTTAGAGAGCATGTCTTGTGGGCGAGCTAGGCTTTCCTCTTTGGAGTGAAGCAGGGTAAGAGATGACTTGATAGAGGTGGATGGAAGCTTCGGAGAGGGTGTAGAGGAGATTTACCAGGATGCTGCCTGGTTTAGAGAGCATGTCTTGTGGGCGAGCTAGGCTTTCCTCTTTGGAGTGAAGCAGGGTAAGAGATGACTTGATAGAGGTGGATGGAAGCTTCGGAGAGGGTGTAGAGGAGATTTACCAGGATGCTGCCTGGATTAGAGAGCATGTCATATCTGGAAATGGTAGGGGAGTCCAGGACAAGAGGCCACGACTTCAGGATTGAAGGACATTCATTTAGAACAGAGATGTGGAGAAATTACTTTAGTCAGAGGGTGGTAAATCTTGAGAATTTGTTGTCATGCATTTAAGGCAGAGATAGATGGGTTCTTGATTATTCAGGGCATCAAAGAGTATGGAGAGAAGGCAGGGGAGTGGGGATGACTGGAAGGATTGTGAGTGGGAGTGATGGGTGCTTGGAATATACTGTTGGGGCTGGTGGTAGAGTCTGATACATTAGGGATATTTAGGGAGATAAGCATACGGGTGTAAGGAAAATGGAGGGTTATGGGCTGTGTGGGATGGAAGGGTTAGATTGTTTTGTTGGTTATTGGTTTGTATAGGGTGGAACAACATTGTGGGCTGAAGGACCAGTACAGTGCTGTACTCTTCAATGTTCTAAATCAATGAACTGTGAAATCAGGTGGGAAATTCAATCCAAAACTGTTAGTTTCCTACTGGGTAGTACAAATTAAAATTGTATTTTATATATTTCAGAATCAGAATCAGTTTAGGAATCTGACAGGAGTGCCGAGGAGAGTGCAGGAGGAGCACAATCAGTTTTCAGAAGCAATCAGTCCAACCCTGGGCGGTTTCTGTACCCTGAGCTTTCACAGAATGATGTGGCCACCGTTGGCCTCAGAGGTAACAGTGTTAGGGTTTAATTAGATTAATGTGGTCTGACAGCTACTCGCTTTGTTAATGTTTGCCGGACACAAACACTGAAAGATCAAAAATTCTTATCCTTGACTCAATGCTGACACAAGTAAGAAAAGATGGAATTGGAACTGGTTAGCCATTCCTTATCAGATGTGAGAGATAACATCAAGCTAATAAACATTAGAAGTCAGAGCCTCACACAGCAGATCCAACATCGGTCAGGTAAGGGATGCTCCACTTTTCTGCTTTGGTCTGTACTGTATGAGCATTGGTAAAGTAGGAACATTTAACTTAGTAGGAGTTCTGTGATATACAGAATGTCATGAAACTTGTTTTGCAGCAGCAGTACATAAAAGTACTATAAATTACAATGAGAAATCTAAGTAAAAAAATTAATTTAAATAAGTAGTGCAAAAAAAAAGCCAGAAAATAGTGAGGTAGTGCTCATGGGTTCATTGTCCATTCAGAAATCTGATGGCTGAAGGGAAGCTGTTCCTAAAATGCTGAGTGTGTGTCTTCAGGCTCCTGTACCTCCTCCCTGATGATAGTAATGAGAAGAGGGTATGTCCTGGCTGGTGGGAATCCTTAAAGATGAATACCACTTTTTTGAGGCATCACCATTTGAAGGAAGATGTCCTCGATGATGGGGAGTCTAGTGCCCATGATGGAGCTAGCTGAGTTTACAACTCTCTGCAGCTTTTTCTGCTCCTGTTCGGTGGCCCCTCCAGACCAGACAGTGATGCAGCCAGTCAGAATGTTCTCCACAGTATATCTGTAGGAATTTTCCAGAATATTAGGTGACGTACCAGAAGTGTCAAATATAAGACAAATTGGTTTGGGTTTCTGCATTTTGAACAGTGCAAGTATTGATTGGACGTGATTTTAAGTTTTCTTCATCAGGCACTTTTAATGTTTGAGAGATTTGGCTCTTATGTCATTTACTGAATTAACCTTCAATTGTTCCAATTAATCATCCGATTAACTTCAGGGTCTATGCACTTTATTGCAGCCAGATATTGGGTTCTTCAAAACTGGGAGGTCTGGGAGCCTTTTCTCTGTCCAGGTCTTCAGTGTAATGCTGAGTCAAGTGTGGAGGAGATTGAACGAAGCGAGCAGCTGGCAGACCACGTTAATCTAATTAAACCCTAATGTCATTACTTCTGTGGCCACATCAGCCTGGAAAGCTCAGGGTACAGAAATGGCCCAGAATGGGACTGGTTGCTTCTGTTGTGAGGCTTATAGGAATAAAGGAGGAACTATCATTAAGAGCACAACAGAACTGATCACTGGCTTCAGCTCCAGTCTACTGCATTTCAGCATTGACCCAAACTCCACAGCTCACTGGAGGGAAGTTAAAGCATTTACACCCCTCAGGGAGAAGAAACTCCTCTTTACCTAGACCCAGAAACTACTTGATGTTCCAGCCATGATCTGATCTTTGTGTCTTTTTATTTCAATGCTGTAAGATCTGCATTTATTTTATAATATTTATTATAATATTTTATATTTTATTTTATTTAGAGATACAACATGGTAACTGATGCTTCAGGCCAAACAAGCCTGTGCCACCCAATTAGACCCATGTAAACAATTAATATACTAATCCATATGTCTTTGGACTGCGAGAGAAAACCGGAGTACCAGGAGGAAACCCAAAGTACACTGCAGATGCTGTGGTCAAATCAACACGTACAAAAGCTGGATGAACTCAGCAGGTCGGGCAGCATCCGTTGAAATGAGCAGTCAACGTTTTGGGCCGAGACCCTTCGTCAGGACTGAAGAAGGAGGGGGCAGGGGCCCTATAAAGAAGGTGGGGGGAGGGTGGAAGGTGCAGGTGAGAAACCAATCAGTGGAAATATTAAGGGGTGGGGGAGGGGATAGGCAGGAGAGGTGAAGAAGTAATGTAAGGGGAAAGCACTATGGGTAGTAGAATAGGTACTACCATCTGGGTAGTCTCCAGCCCCTCGGTATGAACATCAAATTCTCCAACTTCCGGTAATTCCCTCTCTCTCCCTTCCCACTTTCACTCTGCCTCCTCTTCTAGCTGCCTCTCACCTCTCTCATGACTCTGCCTTCTTCTACTACCTGGTCTTGGCTCAAAAGTCGACTGTTTATTCCTCTCTATGCACACTGCCTGACCTGCAGGGTTCCTCCAGTATTTTGAGTGTGTGCTGCACAATTGCAGGATTTCCACTTCTGGCAAAAGCACTTCCAATGGTGGTCTGATTGCTGACACAGTTGCAGGCTGAAGAGGCATTTGTTTCAACCAGCAAGCGAGTGTGTGACGTTCACCTCATCAATTGGCCAATGATGTTTACCCAAAATCCCAAATGAATCAGAATCAGAGTCAGCATTATTATCACTAACATTTGTCGTGATCTTTGTTGTTTTGCAGCAGCAGTACAGTGTAATACATTAAAAACTCTATAAATCACAATACAAATATATATATATAAAATAAAATTAAATAAATAGTGCAAAAAGAAAGCATAAATAGTGAGGTGGTGTATATGGGTTCATTGTCCATTCAGAAATCTGATGGCAGAGGGGAAGAAGCTATGCCTAAAACAGTGTGTGTGCCTTCAGGCTCCTGTAGCTCCTCTCTGATGGTGGTAATGAGAAGAGGGCATGTCCTGGTTAGTGGGGATCCTTAATGGTGGATGCTGCCTTTTTGAGACATCATCTTTTGAATGTGTCCTTGATGTTGGGGAGGCCAGTGCCCATGATGGAGCTGGCTGAGTTTACAACCCTCTGCAGTGGTCCCTTCATACTAGACTATTATACAATGAAGACTGTAGCTGACCTGTAACATTACAAAAGGATCCCAGAAGAGAATTAAAGTCAATTACCATGTACTAATATTCTCTCTAAATATTTCTTCTTTGAATTCGAGTCCAAGGAGCAATTGGAAACTATAGACCCGTTAGCCTGACATCAGTGGTTGGGAAGTTATTGGAATCGATTGTTAGGGATGAGATTATGGAATACCTGGAGGCACATGACAAGATAGGCCAAAACCAGCATGGTTTCCTGAAAGGAAAATCCTGCCTGACAAACCTACTGCAATTTTTTGAGGAAATTACAAGCAGGGTAGACAAAGGAGATGCAGTAGATGTGGTGTACTTGGATGTTCAGAAGGCCTTTGACAAGGTGCCGCACATGAGGCTGCTTAATAAGATAAGAGCCCATGGAATGATAGGGAAGTTACTAGCATGGGTGGAGTATTGGCTGATCGGCAGAAAACAGAGAGTGGGAATAAAGGGATCCTATTCTGGCTGGCTGCCGGTTACCGGTGGAGTTCCACAGGTGTTGGTGTTGGGATCGCTGCTTTTTACGATGTATGTCAATGATTTGGACGATGGGATTAATGGATTTGTGGCTAAATGTGCTAATGATACAAAGATAGGTGGAGAAGTGGGTAGTGTTGAGGAAACAGAGAGACTTAGATAGTTTAGGGGAATGGGCAAAGAAGTGGCAAATGAAATACAATGTTGGAAAGTGTGTGGTCATGCACTTTGGTGGAAGAAATAAATGGGCAGACTATTATTTAGGTGAAGAGAGAATTCAAAATGCAGAGATGCAAAGGGACTTGGGAGTCCTTGTGCAGGATACCATAAAGGTTAACCTCCAGGTTGAGTCGGTGGTAAAGAAGGCAAATGCAATGTTGGCATTCATTTCTAGAGGTATAGAATATAAGAGCAGGGATGTGATGTTGAGGCTCTATAAGGCACTCGTGAGACCATATTTGGAGTATTGTGTGCAGTTTTGGGCTCCTTATTTTTGAAAGCATATACTGACATTGGAGAGGGTTCAGAGAAGATTCACAAGAATGATTTCAGGAATGAAAGGGTTACCGTATGAAGAACGTCTGGCAGCTCTTGGGCTGTATTCCCTGGAGTTCAGGAGAATGAGGGGGGATCTCATAGAAACATTTCAAATGTTAAAAGTCCTGAACAGATTAGATATTTCCCATGGTAGGGGAGTCCAGGACAAGAGGGCACGACTTCAGGATTGAAGGATGTCCATTTAGAACAGAGATGTGGAGAAATTACTTTAGTCAGAGGGTGGTAAATCTGTGGAATTTGTTGCCATGAGCAGCTGTGGAGGCCAAGTCACTGGGTGCATTTAAAGCAGAGATAGATAGGTTCTTAATTAGCCAGGGCATCAAAGGGTATGGGGAGAAGGCAGGGGAGTGGGGATGACTCGATGAAGTGGATCAGCCCATGATTGAATGGCTGAATGGCCTACTTCTGCTTCTGTATCTTATGGTCTTATGGTTTAATGGCAGAGAGTTGAAAAGGTTTATGTGACAAAAGTTATTGTCTCGGTGTTAGATTGCACCAGACTGGTAGTAAGAAAGGGGAAGGAACGAGGAAGTTTTACAGGTTTGACTCAATGAAAAATAAATAAACGAAGAATTAAAAGCTGACTGGTGAATAAATTGTTAAAAAAGTATTATTTGGTAAAGAGGGCTAGGGAGGCAAGGAGCAGAAAACAAAGCTCCCTAAGACCTGGAAGCATGTCATCTTCGTATCTGTGTATGTCTCTGACAATAAATGTTATTAAGATTCAGTTCTACATCCTTTTTGTTTGCTTATTTAACTCTACCTATAATGTTTCTGTCTGTTTGATTCTGCAGAGGTTAAGGACCTAACGCCGCCATGAAGATATTTGCTGTTGCTTTGGTACTTCTGCTGGTTAAAGGTACAGATCACAAACTTTTCAAACTAACAGCAATATAACAATTAAAACTATATACCATAAAAGCAAAGCTCACATGAATTCATCATTCTGATTGATGTTCACTTTATGGGATGTGTTGTTACAGGTAGCAGTTAATACTGGAAATATTGCCAAGTCTGAGAATGCTAACACAAAATGCTTGTGAAACTCAGCATCAATGGAAGGGAATAAACAAGTCCCAATGAAGGGTCTTGGCCTGAAACAACGACTGTTTTACCCCTCCATAGATGCTGCCTGACCTGCTGAGTTCCTCCAGCATTTTGTGCTGCTCGGGTGGTGGTAGAGGCAGATACATTTGGGACTTTGAAGAAACTCATAGATAGGCACATGGCTGAAAGAAAAATAGAGGGCTAGGTAGGAGAGAAGGGTTAGATTGATCTTGGAATAGGTTAAAGTGACAGCAGAACTTTGTGGGCTGAAGGGCTTGTTCTGAGTTGCATTGTTCTCTGTTCTATGTAGCACAATAGACAAGGGATGGTCTTTTGCTCATCCATAGATGGTTGACCTAGCAGGGATTTGATTGATATTGGAAAATACTGAAAAAAAATGGTTCACAGATCTTTTACTTTTGTCAAATTATGGTTAATTCTAAGACAGTTAAAAATTAATGTACATCTTGGACGTACAGGGCTTTCGTTCTCTTTTATCTAAGACTACTTTTAAATAAAAATCAATAGAATTATTATTCGGCACAAATATAAGGGAAAGTGTGTGGCTTGTTTGAATGACTGTCTCATCTCTTCCCGCTTGATGAGAAGTGACACTGTTGGCCTGGCTGTTTGTTCCAGGTCAGTGGAGGTTGGATGTTCATCCAGAATCCCAGCCAACATTCCCCCTTCAACCACTATCTTACAACATTTTGCTTTTAGAAATTTATGCTTGGAATCAAACTTGGCTTGTTTGACTTTTCATTCAATTTTTAAATTGCATTTTCAAGGACATTGGTGTGCATACAGTGCATTCAGTGGCCACTTTATTAGGTACACCTGTACACTTGCTCATTAATGGAAATATCTAATCAGCCAATCATGTGGAAGCAACTCGACACATAAAGGAATGCAATCATGGTCAAGAGACTCAGTTGTCATTCAGACCAAACATCAGAATGGGGAAGAAATGTGATCTAAATCACTTTGACAGTGGAATGATCATTGGTGCCAGACGGGGTGGTTTGAGTATCTCAGAAACTGCTGATCTCCTGGGATTTTCACACACAGCAGTCTCTGGTGTGAAAAACAAAAAAAAAAAAATCCAATGTGCAGCAGTTCTGTGGGCAAAAACACCTTGTGATTGAGCGAGGTCAGAGGAGAATGGCCAGACTGGTTCAAGCTGACAGGAGGGTGACAGTAACTCAAATAACCACATGGTACAACAGTGGTGTGCAGAAGAGCATCTCTGAATGCAAAAAAATGTCAAATCTTGAAGCGGATGGGTTAAAGCAGCAGAACACCATGAACTTACACTCAGTGGCCACTTTGTTAGATACAGGAGGTGCCCAATAAAATGGCCACTGAGGGTATACTGGTTGCATTAAAATGCTTGCCAAATTTGTTTATAAATACATCTTTATTGAATCTGTAAATCAGGGATTGAAACTGAGGAAATTATATTTGGAGCAAAACTGATACAAGGGTGGTGGGAGTTTAATATTCTTGAGGTACTGCTGTCCCATGGCCTCACTCACAGACATGTCCATTGGTCTCAACTGAGAACATTGTATAAACTTCAGACACTCAGCCAGTAAGAAAGAAATACTTAGAGTTCTTTCACATCTTCCCGTCCCCTCAAGCCACCCCAAAGTTCTACACAGCCAGTTAAAATGAAGCCACAAAAGATGGAATCCAGAGCAGCTCACAAAGCACTGGAGGAACTCAACAGGTTGAGTAGCTTTTGTGGGAAGAAAGAAATTGTTGATGTTTTGGGCTGAACTGAAAATTTCCTTCCACAACCAATGCTGCTCAACCTGTCGAGTTCTTTTAGCGGATAGATGGCTATCAGGATTATTTTTTAGATCGCAGCCAATTAAAGTGAAAACACAAGGGACAGCAGATACTGGGATCTGGAGCAACACACAAAATACTCGGTGGGTTTGGCAGCATCTATGGAGGGGAAATGCATAGTTGACATTTCGGGTTGAGACCCCTCATCTGGACTAATTTCTCCAGCACTTTGTGTGTTGCAATTAAACAGAAGGCCAGTTACTCAAGTTATGCAGAAAATCTGGTATCCAGCTCTGCACACAACAAGTTCCCTGTCACAGCAGGTAGCTTCCTCTTCTGTTGCTGACAGAGAGATCAGAGATTGGCAGAGAAGCAGGAAGAACTTCCTTGTCCTCCAACAGAACCGTGCCAAGGGTCTTTCACACCCACCTGATCTTCTGAGTTTATTTCATTCATATAGAACAGCCTCTTACTCAATGTCAGCAAGACCAAGGAGCTGATTATTGACTTCAGGAGGAGGAAACCAGAGGTCCATGAGCCAATTCTCATCGGGGGAGTCAGAGGTGGAGAGGGTCAGCAACTTTAAATTCCTCGGTGTTATCATTTCAGAGGGCCTGTCCTGTGTCCAGTATGTAAGTGTCATAATGAAGAAAGCACAGAAGTGCCTCTATTTCCTTAGAAGTTTGCAAAGATTTGGAATACATCTAAAACATTGACAAACTTCTACAGATGTGTGTTGGAGAGTATATTGACTGACTGTGCCACAGCTTGGTATGAAAACACTAGTGCCCTTGAAAGGAAAGTCCTACAAAAAACAGTGGATATGGCTTAGTCCATTATGGGTAAAGCCTTCCTCACCATGGAACACATCTACATGGAGAGCTGTTGCAGGAAATCAGCATCCATCATCAGGGGCCCCCACCATCCAGGCCTTGCTCTCTTCTTGCTGCTGCCATCAGGAAGGAGGTACAGGTGCCTCAGGGACCAAACCACCAGGTTCAGAAACAGTTAATACCCCTCGACCATCAGGCTCCTGAACCAGAGGGGATAACTTCACTCACCCCATAATTGAAATGTTCCCACAGTCTATGGATTCACTTTCAAGGACTCTTCATCTCATGTTCTCGATATTTATTGCTTTTTATTATTATTATTTGTACTTGCACAGTTTGATGTCTTTTGCATATTGGTTGTTTGTGCAACCTGTTAGGTGTGGTCTTTCATTGATTCTATTGTCTTTCTTGGATTTACTGTGTATGCCCGCAAGAAAACAGATCTCAGGGTTGTATATGTGACATATGTTGTTTGATAATAAATTTAGTTTGAATTTTGATTTGCTGTTCTGAAAGACTAAAGTGTGGGTTCCTCTGGGTTCTTGCACATTCCAAAGGCGTACAGGTTAGTAGGTTAATTGGTCACTTGGGTGTAATTGGGTGGAGTGGGCTCATTGGGCGGAAGGGCCTGTTACTGTGCTCTATCTCTAAATAAACATTTTCAAGAAAGCATCAGTCTGGACCTTTGCACCTTGGAGATGTAAGGTTGTACCTATCAAGCTGTTTCTCTGCAGCAGCACCTGCGGTAGAGTGAGAAAAGCATGCACCACATAAGGGTGACTGCATTTCACAGCCTCCTTCCAAGAGCCACGTGGATTTCCTTACCAGCACTTTTTCTCTGTTCCTGTCTAGGATTACAGGGTGCCGCCATTCCCGTAGAAGAGTCCAAGCCCAACAAATCCACAAGCTGGCAGCAGCCTCTTTGGGACCTGTTCAAAATAGGACATGAGGTTGCCAGTGCTGCTGTTGAAATCCTATCCCAGTCTGAATTGGCCAAAACAGCTGTGTAAGTATTTGCCTACTGATTACTAAACCACTATATAAGTAATGCTCAAACGATACTTCAATCTCCCTTAGCTTGTACAAGGTGCACCTTAAAATAAAACCACAAGACCATCAGACATAGGAGCTGAATTAAGCCATTCAGCCCATCAAGTCTGTGTCGCCATTCCTACTTGGGTGAGGTATTTTCCCTCTCACCCCATTCTCTCTTCTCTCTGTAACTGTTGATGCCCTAACTAATCAAGAACCGATCAACCTCCGTTTTAAATATGCCTACTTACTTGGCCGCCACAACTGTCTGTGGCAATGAATTCCACAGATTCACCACCGTCTAGCCAAAGAAATCCTCCTCATCTCTGTTCTAAAGGAACGTCCTTCTATTCTGAGGCTGTGCCCTCTGGTCCTAGACTCTCCCACTATTGGAAACATCCTCTCCACATCCACTCTATCTAGGTCTTTCACTATTCAATAGGTTTCAGTGAGATCCTTTTACCATCACTCTATTGTCTATACACTATCTCAGAAAAGAAATTTTGATAAATATTTCTTTGTTGAAACAGATGGTGATGTATTTGTAACTTATGATAGCTTTAGATATGCATGTTATTGTTGTAAATTTATTTTTATTTAATTTTGAAATTTATAGTCATTGTATGCCTTTGTATTGTACCACTGCGCAAAACAACAAATTTCACAATATCCATACTTGATTCTGAATCTTTATTGATATCAGGTTGAAGGGTGATATATATACAAGGGGCCTGATGGTATAGGAGGTACCTAATAAAGTGGCTACTGAGCTTATGACCTCGAGTTCTTGTCTTATCCAACCTGAGGGGAAAAGCCTGTGTGCATTTACCCTATCTATACCTTTCATAACCTCTATCAAATCTCCACCCTTTCTCGTACGCTCCAGGGAAAAAAGTCCTAACTTATTCAACCTTTCCCTTTAACTCAGGTTCTCAAAACCCAGCAAATATTCTCTGAAAAGGTTCAACTCTTGCTCCAGTGTTTGGGACAAAAGCCTCAGTTGACACCCTCAACCTGCAGGAGTGATGAAAATATAATAATTTCTTGATGAGTCAGGGTGTCAGAGATTACAGGGAGAAGGCAGAAGAATGGGGTCATGAGGGATAATGAAGGAATAGCAGAGCAGACTCGATGGGCCAAATGGCCTAATCCTCCTCCTACATCTTATGGATTTATGGTGTAAATTTCTATGAGCTGGATTTCCTACTGCGTTTACTAATAAATGGCAGGGTCCTTGGGAACACTGATGTACAGAGTGATCTTGGGGTTCAAGTCCATAGCTCTGGGTCAATGTATAATGGCTCTGGGCCTGTGCTCACTGGTTTAGAAGAATGAGGGGGTATCTCACTGAAATCTATTGAATGTTGAAAGGCCTTGATAGACTGGATGTGGAGAGGATGTTTCCTCTGGTGGGGGAGTCCAGGATCAGAGGGCACAACCTCAGAATAGAGGGATGTCCATTTAGAGATGAGAAGGAATTTCTTTAGCTAGATGGTGGTGAATCTCTTGTACTTATTGCCATAGATGTCTGTGGAGGCCAAGTTATTGAGTATATTTGAAGCAGAAGTTGATAGGTTTTTGTTTAGTCAAGGTGTCAAAGGTTATGGGAAGAAGATTGAAGAATGGAGTTTGGAGGGATAATAAATCAGCCATGATCGAATGACAGAACAGATCTGGTGGGGCAAATGGCCTAATTCTGTTCCTATGTCTTATGGTCTTAAGTTCTCTCTGGAAGTAGCAAGTATGTTAAAAGGGGCTTATGGCATGCTTGCCTTCATCAGTCAGGGCACTGAGTATAAAAGTTGGGAAGTTTTGTGGCTGTATAAAACTTTGTTTAGGCTGCATTTGGTGTACTGTGATCAATTATTTTTGCGATAGTCTTTTTATTCAGGATAGAAATATAAAGTACTAGAAGGCCTAGCTTTAAGATGACAGGGGAAAATATAAAGGAGATTCACAAGGCAAGTAACCACAGAGTTGACATAATGTTTGGCACAGACATCATGGGCCAAACGTCTTTTTGCCATGCTGTACTGTTCTACGTTCTATTGCGAAAGGGATAGTGTGTGGCAGGTGGAGGTAAAGAGGCTCATAAACATAGCGACAGACCAAATGTATTGAATAAACTGTTTCCCCTTTCACCCCTTTTCTTCTCCATACTAGCCCATCTCCTCCCTCTGGTGCCCCTTCTCCTTCTCTTTCTCCCATGGTCCAATGTCCCCTCCTACTAGATTCCTTCTTCAGCCATTTGTCTCACCAACCTATCACTTCCCAGCTTCTTACTTTGTCTTTCCCTCCCCCACCCACATAGTTTCCCCCTCATCTGGCTTCACCCATCACCTGCCAGCTTGTACTCCTACCTCTCCCTCATTTTCTTATTCTGCCTTCTTCCCTCATCCTTTCCAGAGATGATGAAGGGTCTCGGCCCAAAATGTCGACTCTTTAATCCTCTCCATAAGTGTTGCCTGACTTGCTGAGTTAGAGTCATAGAACACTATAGCACAGAAACAGGCCCTTCAGCCCATCTAGTTCATACCAAACTATTTTCTCCCATTGGCCCGCACCCAGACCATTGCTCCCCATACTCCTCCCATCATTGTACTTATCTAAACTTCTCTTAAATGTTGAATCTGAACTTGCATACACCACATCCACTGGCAGCTCATTCCACAATCTCCAAAGATGCTGCCAGATCTGCTGAGTTCCTCCAGCAATTTGCATGTGTTGCTCTGGATTTCCCAGCATCTGCAGAACCCCTTGTGTGAGTAAACTGTTGGCAGGCTTTAATATGAATCAATGTAAAATGTGTAAGTTTCATTATATGATTTTTTCTCCCTTCCAGAGGAAAGCTATCAAACAGTACAGAACATTTTGATACCCTACTTGAAACATCAATAAAGGATCTGTACAACTTGTCAAAGGAGCTCGAGTGGAAAGGAATCCCTATCACTCAACATATTATGGAGCAGGGTAAGCTGCTCCAAGACAAGCTGTATGCTGCTGGTTCTCAGGTCCAGGAGGTCATTGGCAATGAAACATACAACACGATCCATGAGAAATTAGAGTCGATCCACAATGACATTCAACAATACCGCCAAAACCTAAGCCTCATAACGAGCCAATTCAATCAGACACTTGAGGGCACCACCCAACAAGTGGATGAATGGCACAGAAGAGTCACCCTTTACACTGAGCCACTGCGTGAAAAGTTCAGTGTCCGCATTGCGGAGATGAAGCAATACCTTTCACCCTTCATTCATGAAACCAAGGAGAGACTGAAGGCATTTGACGACCTTGTTGCAAAATGGAAAGAGGCACCAACTGATAATGCTTAATGATTCTGATGAGGTTAATTAGGAACAGCAAATACAAATTAAACATTAAACCAATCATAATATGTAAGACATATTATCCAGCCCCATTCCATATAGATATTTACAATTTATATGAGCACATTTTAGTGTGGTAGCAAATATTGGCATGTACTAAAGTATATTTAAACCAATATTTCCCGATGTACATTCTTGACAACTCTTCTGGGAAATTCCTCACAGTGATTGCTAAATTCATGTTGTTGTTGCTCAGTGATTCACTTGTCCAGTCTTGGTATTTAGCCCATTGATGCAAACTGGAATTTATGGAGGGAGTCACAGTGCCAGGGTTGTACCAAGCAAAACCAGATAACATCTTCTGGAGGATACAGTTGGGTGAGGAAGCTGTTGTTTAGTAACAAGTTGCTCCTTTGCAGTCTTTACAAAATGACTTGAATTTTAATTTTTTGAATAATTTGTTTTGTCTTAATAACCTTGTGCCTTATTGACTAAGAATTTAACTTTTAAAAATATATAAAGGGATCATTTCACACGAATAACATCCCTGTGTGGATAGATTAAACTGATTTTTTTATTGTTTTAGTTTCTTCCTTAATAAATATGGAATCACCAATTTGTTTTATTCTTGGTAATTTATTGAAAATATGTGGTTTTTGATATCCACTTGTCTGGCATTTCTTATTCTGGTTGGGTGAGTCCACATTGCTAACATCATGTGTTCTCAACCACACCCTCTGTAGGTGAACCGGCATGAGGGGAGAACCTTCCTTTACACTAGAGATTCTGCAGGTGCTGCAAATCCAAAGTAACACACACAAAACGCTAGAGGAACTCAACAGTTCAGGCAGCATCTGTGGAAAGGAATAAATAATCAACATCTTGGGCTGAGACCCTTCATCTGTATTTAACTTTTCACTCAGGATCCATGGCTCCATTCATATTATACCAGCTGAGAGTGGGTTGGAAAGCCCCTCTGGCCCTTAAGCTCAACATGTTTGTCTCCCTTTAGTGTCTGACCTCCAGCTCTTCTGCAGAGGCACAGAATGTAGAGAAGGACTCACCTGTAAGGACATTAGTGGGTATAGAACTACGCGACAGCCAAACAGAAGTGCATCCAGTTCAGCCTAATGTGTGAGAAATAAACTCATCAAAGTGAGGCCAATAAACACATTTAACAAATTTTTACCCACCATAGAACATGGAACATTACAGCACAGTACAGGCCCTTCAACACACAATGTTGTGCCTGTCCTTTAACCTACTTTAAGATCAATATAGCTTCCTGCCCGGGTAAATATTGAGAAGGAACACGCGCTGTACACGGCAACCACAGAGGTGTTCCGGGACCGTTGGGCTCTGCGGGGGGGGGTTAGTGCTATCATTGACAGAGATGGAAACATTTTAGTTTAATGTCGTTTGTCTACTTGTAGTGTAGTAATTGAGTTAGTCACTGGTTTGTATATGTTGTAGCACTGAACTTGTAATAAAGATATTTTATAAAAAAGATCAATCTAGCCCTTCCCTCCTACATAGCTCTCTGTTTTTCTATTATCCTTGTGCCTATTAAAGAATCTCTTAAATGCCCTAATCTATCTGCCTCGACCACCACCCTTGGCAGAGTGTTCCACTGTATAAAGGACCTATCTCTGACATCCCCTCCATACTTTCCAATCCGAGAAAAATTCTCTTGCTCTCCTGACATATTAGTTGCACTTGATCAGAATCAGAACCAGGTTTAATATCACTGGCGTATGTCGTGAAATATGTTGTTTAGTGGTAGCAGTACAATGCAATACATAAAAAATATAAATGACAATAAGAAATATATAAGTATTATAAGTTAAATTAAGTAAGTCGTGCAAAAATAAAGCAAGTAATTTCACATTCAAGTAATTCTATTGTTACATGCTGAAAATAATTGATTATGGAAGGGTTGCTGAACAATTTAATTATGAACTTTGGGGTGGTGCTTGGGAATCCGTGGTCTGCTGGGGGTGGGGGCAAGTGAAGAGCAGTCAGAAATGGATTTTGTTAGATAAGATGCTGACGGTAGAAGTTGGTTATTGCCCCTTAGGAAACAATAATGAGACATTTAAATGCATGTAAATGGCACTTTGAATACATTTGGGCCTAAATGGTAGCGATAACACAGAATGAGAAATACTTGCCTGATAATCCAATCAGATGTTAAATATGCAAATTGTCAAATAGAATGAGGTATTCAAATCTTAATGTTCTCTGTCAGTCAGATCTAAAAAAATCTCTAAATGATTCCAATTCAGATTCAGATTAAGATTTATTTATCCCTTGTACATGCAGTGAAATGTTAACAACCAACACAACCTAAGGATGTGCTGGGGGCAGCCCACAGGTGTTGCCACACATTCTGGTGCCAATATACCAAGCCCACAATGCTCGGCAGAACAACTCTGAATATAACAAACAATAAAACAACAACAGCAAAACAAGCCCCATTCCTCTTTCTCACCCACACACACACGGACTGTCCTCCAACTCCAGGACAGGCCTCTGGGCTTCTCTGCCTCCAGGATCTAACCGTCGGGCTAATAACAAATATTAAAAAGAAATCCAACTATGCATTATTGGCAAATATTACTAGTTTTGTTCTTTCAGAAACTATATAATATTTCTTTTTATTGATAAATACAATTACTTCACTATTATAATTAAAATGATGAACTGTACTGTGGACTGGATGGTAAAACAGTGGTTAGCACCACACTTGTTCTTGCTTCTTGGTCTAACTGCTCATCATTTTTCCAGTCCCAATGAAGGGTTTTGGCCTGAAACGTTGCCTGTTTATTCTTCTCCACGGATGCGGCCTGACCTGCATTTTGTGTTTGTTGCTCTAGATTTCCAGCATCTGCAGATTGTCTTGTCATAGCGGTTAGCACAATGCTTTACAGCACCAGAATCAGAATCAGAATCAGGTTTATTATCACTGGCATGTGACGTGAAATTTGTTAACTTAGCAGCAGCAGTTCAATGCAATACATAATCTAGCAGAGAGAGAAAAATAATAATAATAAATAAAATAAAAAAATAAATAAACAAGTAAATCAATTATGTACACTGAATAGATTAAAAAAACATGCAAAAACAGAAACACTGTATATTAAAAAAAAAGTGAGGTAGTGTCAAAAGATTCAATGTCCATTTAGGAATTGGATGGCAGAGGGGAAGAAGCTGTTCCTGAATCACTGAGTGTGTGCCTTCAGGCTTCTGTACCTCTTGCCTGATGGTAACAGTGAGAAAAGGACATGCCCTGGGTGCTGGAGGTCCTTAATAATGGATGTTGCCTTTCTGAGACACTGCTCCTTGAAGATGTCCTGGGTACTTTGTAGGCTAGTACCCAAGATGGAGCTGACTAGATTTACAACCCTCTGCAGCTTCTTTCGGTCCTGTGCAGTAGCCCCTCCATACCAGACAGTGATGCAGACTGTCAGAATGTACCAGCAACCCAGGTATAATTCCCGCTGCTGTCTGTAAGAGTTGGTACATTCTTCCTGTGACCGTGTGTATTTCTCCAGATGCTCCAGTTTCCTCCCACACAGTAAAGACATACAGTTAGGGTTATTGAGTTGCAGGCATGCTAGGTTAGTGGCGCAAGTGTAGTGACATTTTTGGGCTTCCCAGCACAATCTTCGCTGATTTGATTTGATGCAAGTGGTGCATTTCACTGTATGCTTCATTGTACATGTGACATCTTGATCTTTAGAATTAAAATAATGTTGTTAAAGATTCCATATGGACTCCAAGGCGCTGACCTGTTGTGTGGTGTATTTACTGTGACACACAGCTTAGAAGTGGCATGGTGAAGAGCAGATTATCTGAGGGTTTGTTTCAAAATCAGTACCAAGCTCCCTGGGTCTCTGCCTGGGTAAGTGGACAGAGTGATTCTGAGCAATTGTGCAGCTTAGCACCATAGTCGTCCTAAAATCACAGTCGAAAATCACCCGTTAAGACATTATGTTGTGGACCACCTGCCACTAAACCTGTCCTCCATCACCAAGGGTGACTAGCAATTTGGGAGAGTCTGTGGCCTCATCAGCCACCTCTGAATCCACAAAACCCAGACTGGAAACAACACACACAAAACGCTGGAGATACTCAGCAGGTCAGATCTATGGAGGGGATGTTTCAGGCCGAGACCCTTCATCAGGACTGAAAAGGAAAAGGGAAGAAAAGGGAAGTAGGTGTGGGTGAGGGGAAGGGGTACAAGCTGGCAGGTGATAGGTGAGGGGGAAGGTGTGTGGGTGGGGGAGGGGAGATGGAAGGGATAGGTGGAAGAGGTAAAGGGCTGGAAAATAAAGGAATCTGTCAGGAGAGGAGAGTGGACCATGGAAGAAAGGGAAGGCAGAGGAGTACCAGAGGGAGGTGATGGGTAAATGAGGAGAAGGGAAGGGGTGAGAGGGTAACCAGAATCAGGAATGAAAAATGAGAGAAGTCTTTCTTGATCCCTAAGGATCGCCTTGGAAAAGGTAAAAAAGGTACAAATGTCATTGCATGGAGATGAGTATGAACTATATTTAAATTCAATTCATTAAATAAATCAGAATTGTTCACAGTTAAACTGGAGAGTTTACCTGACCATCTAGCATCAATGTCCTCACACTGCCTTATGCATGACTTCCGGTCCACAATGATCTGGAGACTCTTAACAGCTCTCTGACAAGGTTTACCAAGGCGCTCAGTTCAAGGGCAGTAAGTGCTCGTCCTGCCAGCAGTACCCACATTCCATGAAGGAATTGAAAACAACCCACTACATCCAACCTAGAAAGCAATGCCTGTCACCAGGGACCCCACCATCCAGACCATACTACCATCAGGCAGGAGGTACAGGAGCCTCAGGACCCACACCACCAGGTACATGAACAGTTATTAGCCTACAACCATCAGACTCCTGAACCAGCGTGGATAACTTCACCCACTACAACACTGAACTGATTCCATAACTTAAGAACTCACTTTCAAGGACTCTTTACAACTCGAGTTCTCAGTATTTATTTATAATAATTATTTGCTTTTTTATATTTGCATAGTTTGTCTTCTTTTGCACACTGTTTTTGTGTGTAGTTTTTCATTGATTCTATTGTATTTCTTTGTTCTACTGTGAATGCCTGCAAGAAAAGTGGCACAGTAGCATAGTGGTTAACACAACACTTTGCAGTACCAGCAGCCTGGGTTCATTTCCCACTGTTGCCTGTAAGGAGTTTCCACCTTCTTCCCATGATTGCGTGGGTTTCCTCCAGGTGCTCTGGTTTCCTCCCACAGTCCAAAGACCTACCAGTTGATCATTGTAAAATTTTCGGTGATTAGGCTTTGGGGTGCCACCCACCAAGGGATTGCTGGGTGACATGGCTTGAGGGGCCAGAAGGGCCTATTCCGCACTGTAAACAATAAATAAATAAACAAAATGAATCTCAGGCTAGAACATAATGATATATATGGACTTCGATAACAAATTTACTTTGAACTTAAAACTTGGTAATATTTGCAGGCGTACCCTGTGCTACAGTTAATCTGCTGCTTAAACTCATCCATAAATTAGATTCTTATTTTAGTTCTGCACTGTCCCTATGGCCAGTCTACTCCCTGTAAATTTGCCCAGCTCCATAAATCTCTAAGTCCTCAGCTCTCCTCTAGTTCCTGTCTTGGGCTTTGCTAATTTTTAGTGCCCATGATTTCCAATCTAAAATTCCTACTCTATCACTCTCTCCTCCTGGAGGAAAAGCAGAAAAGCGGATTGTTATTTAAATGGAGAGGGATTGGGAAACATTGACATACGAAGAGATCTCAGTGACCTTGAACACCAGTCACTGAAAACAAACATGAGGTGAGAGCTGGCAGTGATAAGGCAGAATGGTATATTAACTTACACCACAGAAGGTTCTGAGAACAAGAACAAGAATGCCTTGTTTGAATTGATTTATGGCTCATGGGTTAGGGATTCTAGGGGGGAGTCTAGGACCAGAGGTCCCAGCTTCGGAATAGAAGGATGTCCCTTTAGAACAGGGATAAGAAGGAATTTCTTTAGCCAGAGGGTGGTGAATCTGTGGAATTCATTGCCATGGACAGTGGTGGAGGCCAAGTCTTTGGGTACATTTGCAGCAGAGGTTGATAGGTTCTTGATTAGTCAGGGTGTCAAAGGTTACAGGGAGAAAGCAGGAGAATGGTATTAAGAGGGAAAATAAATCAGCCATGATGGAATGGCAGCTGAGACTCTGTGGGCTGAATGGCCTAATTATGCTCCAATGTCTTATGGGAATGCACAGCAAAGTTTTAGCCATGGTTTTGCTGAGACCATAGCTGGAGAATTGTGTACAGTTAGATAGGGAGACCGCTTCGCTGAGCATCTATGCTCCGTCCACCAGAACAAGCGGAATCTCCCTGTACACCCGTTTTAATTCCACTTCCTGTTCCCATTCTGATATGTCTACCCATGGCCTCCTCCACTGTTGTGATGAGGCCACACTCAGGTTGGAGGAACAACACCTTATATGTTGTTCGGGTAGCCTCCAACCTGATGGCATGAACATTATGTTCTCAAACTTCTAGTAGTGCCTCGCCACCCCTCTTCACAATTTCCCATTCCCTTGTCTCCCTCTATCACCTTGTCTCCTTGCCCACCCATCACCTCCCTCTGGTGCTCCTCCTCCCCTTTTTCTTTCTTCCATGGCCTTCTGTCTCTTTCACCAATCAGTTTCCCAGCTCTTTACTTCATCCCCCTTCCTCCAAGTTTCACCTATCACCTGGTATTACTCTCTCCCCTCCCCCACCTTTCAAATCTACTCCTCAGCTTTTTCTCAAGTCCTGCTAAAGGGTCTCAGCCCGAAACATTGATTGTACTTTTTTCTAAAGATGCTGCCTGGCTTGCTGAGTTCCTCCAGCAGTTTGTGTGTGTTGCTCGGATTTCCAGAATCTGCAGATATTCTCTTGTTTACAGTTTTTCTCTGTTGGTCTAAAAAAGGATCTTAGAGGGAGTATAACAAAAGATGACAAGTCTAATTTTTAGAGTGGCAGGACTGTGTTTTGAGGAGAAATTGAGTTAACTAGGCCCATGCTCACTGGAGTTTAGTGAAAAGAGAGGAGCTTTCAACATACTGACAGGACTCAGCAGGCTAGACACAGGGAGAATGTTTCCCATATTTACTAATGACAAGGAAATCGGACATTGTGTCTATACTGGCTGTCACTTTCCCCTGACTGACATGCCCAGAACCTCAGGTTCAGACCTAAAACTGTTAGGACTGAGATGTGGAGAAATGTCTTTTTTTGGAGGGTAGTGAATGTGTGGAATTATACTTCATGGAAGACTTTAGAGGCCTAGTTACAGCCAAGTTGGGTAGATTTCTAGAGAAAAGGTATTGGGGATTTGAGAAGAACATGGGAATCAGTTACTGAGATAGAGGGTCAGGCACCAGAGAAACAGGCCCTTTGGTCCAACAGCTCCATACCGATTGTTTTTTCCATTTACTTTAATCCTATTTGCCATACAAGCTCCATATCTTTCCATGTCTGGCCTATCCAAGTGCCACTTAAATGTAATGATTGTGTCTTGCTCTGCTACCTCCTTTGGCAACAAGCTCCAGACATCCATCCTGTAATATGGTTCTAATCAACAGTGGAACAGGTTCCAAGTGGTTTGCTCCTGGTGGTATTTTTGTTCACTCAGTAGCCACTTTATTAATTACACCTATATACCTGCTTATTGATGCAAATATCTAAATCAGCCAATCATGTGACAGCAACTCAATGCAGAAAGATATGCAGACATGGTCAAGAGGTTCAGTTGTTGTTCAGACCAAACATCAGAACTGGGGAAGAAATGTGATCTAAGTGACTTTGACTGTGGAATGATTGTTGGTGCCAGACGGGGTGGTTTGAGTATCTCCGAAACTGCTGATCTCCTGGGATTTTCACGCACAACAGTCTCTAGAGTTTACAGAGAATGGTGTGAAAAACAAAAATCATCCAGTGAGCGGCATTTCTGTGGGCGAAAACATCTTGTTAATAAGAGCTTAATGTCAATTCTTGTTTGATAACACTGCTATGAAAGCCCAAGTGTGAATTTGCTGCATTAGAGATGCTACATAATTGTGGTTGTATTGAGCAAGGACAGGTTTGAGTGTACTTGCGATGTTATGAACATTGGTTCCCTGCGCTAATCCAGGATATAAAGGGATAACTCTGCAATTATACTGAATCCTTGCTTGTGTTTTGACTACATCTTCGTCCAATCAAATCTGTTCCCAACACCCTTTCCAGCAACTGTACTAGGATGCCTGTGCTTTAGATTTAGGTCTTGGTTCATGGGTTGGGGATTACACCACAAAGTTTCAGGCAGATGCTTAGCTACAGTTTGAGTAACTGCACTACATTTGCAACAAACTGAATCTTCCAGTGGCCAACCATTTTAAATCCAATCACCAACAAGAGAAAATCTGCAGATGCTTGAAATCTAAACAACACACACAAAATACTGGAGGAACTCAGCAGGCCAGGCAGCATCTATGGAAAAGAGTACAGACAAGATGTTTCGGGCCATGACCCTTCATCAGGACCGGAAAAAAAGATGAGCCTTTTCCATAGATGCTGCCTGGCCTGCTGAGTTCCTCCAGCATGTTGTGTATGTTGCCTAAATCAAATCACCATTCTCATTCCAACATGTTGGCCCATAGCCTCCTCTACTGCCACGCTGAGGCCATATTCAGTTTGGAAGAGCAACACCTCATATTCCACCTGGGTAACCTCCAACCTGACAGCCTGAACATCAATTTCTCTAATTTCTTCCTCCTCCCCCTTCTCTCCTTTTCTATTCCCCAATCTGGTACCCCTTTCACCCCTTCTCTTCTCCTCACCTGCCTATCACCTCCCTCTGTCCCCCTTCTCCTTCCCTTTCTTCCATGGTCCACTCTCCTCTCCTATTAGATTCCTTCTTCTTCAGTCCTTTACCTTTTTCACTTATCACCTCCCAGCTCCTCACTTCACCATTCACAAGGCTTCACCTATCACCTTCCAGCTTGCACTCCTTCGCCCCTCCCCATCTTCTTATTCTGGCTTCTTCCCCCTTCCTTTCCAGTACTGAAGAAGGGTCTCAGCCTAAACTGTTGACTGTTTATTCATTTCCATAGATCCAGCCTGACCTGCTGAGTTCCTCCAGTGTTTTGTGTGTGTAGCTACAGGGTAAGTGAATGTTCTTATTTATTGTATTAAATGTGCCCTTCACACTAACTCCAACATTCGATCAAAGTCCACTTGAAGTACACAGTCCCTGAAAGTTCAAAAATTCCTTCGTAAAAACGTAAAAATACACAAATCAGTACAGTTTGCTGTTCTTCCCCTTATCGGATGGAACAGATAAGGGCAGGTTAATAAATCCCAGAAGTTGGGTAATCAGATATCAGAAAGTAGGAGAACTAAACTCAAGCAGGTAAGAACTATTTTAGAAACCTTTTTCATAATTCAACAACAGTTCAACAGAAATAGGATTCTTTTGAGGTCAAATTTTCTTTCTCAAAAGGAGTCAAGAGATAAAATTCTTCTTGGCTTTGTGATTGGTTTATTAACTAAATGTTTATTAATTACCATGACACACTGACTGGGAAACTGGTGGTAACTGATTTTAACTGTCTCCAATATTTTCAGGAAGGTCTAAGAAGTCCCCAAGATTTGATCCTAGGTTCTCAGTGATCCATTATGTTATTGATGCTCTGGTGAGAGTGTCCAAAAGAATTGAAAACAGGCCCCTCAGCCCAACTTGACCATGTCAAGCAAGTTGCCTAACTGAACTAGTCTCATTCACCTGCATTTTGTCCCTATCCCCCTAAACCTTTCCTATCACCTACTTGTCCAAATGTCTTTTGAATGTTGTAATTATACCCACCTCTACCAGTTCCTCTGGCAACTCATTCCATATACAGACCAGACTCTGTGTGAAACGTTGTCCCTCAGGACCCTTTTAAATCTTTCTCCTCTTACTTTAAACCTGTGCTCTCTAGTTTTGGATTCTCCTACCCTGGAACATCTTCTCTACACCCTCATGCTTTTATAAACCCCTGTAAGATCACCTCTCAGTCTCCTAACCACCAGGGATAAAAGTTCCAAACTATCCAGTCTCTCATTCTAACTCAAATCCTTCAGAACAAAGTTATGATATACCACGTGCATGGAGGACTAAGGTACATTGTTCTATCGTGTTTGGTGCAGATAAAGTTGCTGCTTGTCCTTATAGATTGCCTTAAGGCTTCCGGTTTGTCCTACAGAATGTACGTACATTGTACAATAGAAATTCTAACCTGTTTGTCAAAATTTATTTTAATTACTTAGTTTATGCATTTTCCTTGTAGGTTTTAGTCATGTTGAAAAAAATGCTAGAATAACAATAAGACGATAAAACCATAAGATATAGGAGCAAAATTAGGCCATTTGGCCCATCAAGTCTGCTCTTCCATTTTATCCTGGCTGATCCAATTTCCCTGTCAGCCCCAATCTCCTGCCTTCTCCCCATATCCCTTCATGCCCCGACTAATCAAGAATCTATCAACCTCTGCTTTAAATGTACATAAAGACTTGGCCTCCACAGCTGCCCATGGCAAAGAATTCCACAGATTCACCACCCTCTGGCTAAAGAAATGTCTCTTCATCTCTGTTCTGAAAGGACACCCCTCTATTCTGAGGCTGTGTCCTCTGGTCTTAGACTCTCCCACCATAGGAAACATCCTCTCCACATCCACTCTATCCTTTCACCATTCGATAGGTTTCAATGAATTCATCCCTTATTCTTCTGAATTCTGGTGAATACAGGCCCAGAGCCATCAAGTACTATTCAATTGTGGAATCATTAGATAGTTTGTTATGTGCAGTGTCCTATGACATGGGTGATCATGGTCTTTACACGACCATGATTATTCTTAACAAATTTTTCTACTGAAGTGGTTTGCTACTGTCTTCTTCTGGGCAGTGTCTTTATCAATACTTTTCAGAAATGGTCTGCTTGGCATCAGTCGCTGCATAACCAGGACTTCTGATATGCACCAGATATTCATATAACCATTCATCGCCTGCTCCCAATGGCTTCACGTGACCCCGATCAGTGGTCTAAGCAGGTGCTACATCATGCCCAAGGGTGACCTCTCAGCTAGCGCAGGGAAGGACAGCCTTACACCTCCTTTGGCGAAGACGTTGCTCTGCCCCGCTACCCTAATATTAGATACGTCTTATATTTGTAAAAGTATTTCTACATCTTTAAAATGGAAAATGCACTGGTGCAATCAGACTGAATCTATGGTGTACTCACAGTGAAAGTGAGGACAAGCCAAGGAAGTGAGTACAAGCTGAGGAAGTGAATACAACCAATGAAGCTGGACAGCTGTACAACCTGGTGAGGCAGTGTCAGATATGTTTTAATGCAGGTCAGGTAGCTTCTATGGAGGGGAATAAACAGTTGATGTTTCAGGCTGAGACCATTCATCATGATGGGCATATCTGGGTTGAAGACAATGTACAACAAAAAAATAAAATGCTGGAAGAGCTCAGCAGATCGGGGAGTGTCTGTGGATAAAATGTGCATCTGGAGGTTTCAAGTCAAGACCCTACATGAAACTTGAGAAGAAAGAGGAAAGATTACCAGTATACCATAGTAAGTATACTGCTCTTTACTGGCAATATTTCTTCTTCCCTCTCTTTTAGGTACTTTCCCCTAAAGGACAAATTCAGAAATGCAATGGAATTCTCTATTTGTCTGGATTAGTGAAATTCCAACAATACTCATGAAACTCAGTGCCATTCCCTGGGGCAAGAGCTTGCTTGATAGCCCACCCCACCCCACCATACATCACCCCTCCCACCCTCCACTTTTGCTGCATTGTGGCTGCAGTGTGTAACATCTACAAAACACACTGCAGTTCTTCACCCTAGCTGTTCTTACAATGTCCCAAGCCCACTATCTCCACCATCAAGAGGGACAAGGACGCATAAAATGCTGGAGAAACTCAGCAGGTCAGATGTTTCGGGCCGAGACCTTTCATCCAGACTAGAAAAGAAGGGGGAGGATGCAAAGGTAAAAAACTGGGGGTGGGGGGAGGACAAGAAAAAGATGATAGATGAATCCAGGTTGGTAGGGAGTGGGAATGAAATAAGAAGCTGAGAAGTGATAGGTCGTAAAGGCAAAGGGCTGGAGAAGAAGGAATCTGGTAGGAGAGGACAGTCATTTGCGTATTTTTAAAATGGAGGTTGATAGGTTCTTGACTAGTAAGGGAATCAAAGGTTACGGGGAGAAGGCAGGAGAATGGGGTTGAGAGGGATGATAAATCAGACATGGTGGAATGGCAGAGTAGATTCAATGGGCTGAATTGCCTAATTCTGCTCCTATGTCTTATGGTTTTCTATTGTTTTACCTTCATTATCCTTCATCATCTCTGGGTCCTAAAGCCGGAACCCTACCCAAGACCCACAGGGAGCATCATTATCAGAAGAAGAGCTGTTGTTTAAAAAGACATTCTCCACCACCTTCTCAAGATGAGGTAGAGATGATACTCATATCTGAAATAAGGGAAGAGAAGTAGGTACAGATGAGATGTCAGGGGTATGTTTTTTATGCAGAGAGTGGTGAGTGTGAGGAATGGGCTGCCGGCAGCAGTGGTGGAGGCAGATACAATGGGGTCTTTTAAGAGACTCCTGGATGGATACATAGAGCTTAGAAAAATAGAGGGATATGGGTAACCCTAGGTAGTTCTAAGGTAAGGATATGTTTGGCACAGCTTTGTGGGCCAAAGGGCCTGTATTGTGCTGTAGGTTTTCTATGTTTCTAAGTAGATTTAAATAATAATTAACTGGAAATTCACATTGAAATGGCTTGTGGTTACATTTGGCAAAGAAGATTAGTTATTTAATGGAATGGAATGGAATGGAATGGAATGAAATTCAATAAAATTGTGGGAATTACAACAAGGCAGACTTTGTTGTAGCTTTATGTGTCACATTTACCCTGAAACATTGAAACATACAATGAAATGTGTCTTTTGTGTCAATAATGAACACATTCCAAGGAGGTGCTGGGCATAGCCTGCAAATGTTGCCATGGTTATAGCACCAACATAGCATGCCCACGACTTAGCAGCCTAAACTGTACATGTTTGCAATGTGGGAGGAGACTGGACCATGTGCTCACTGGAGTTGATCTGTTTTGACTGGGTGAAGTAACACCTTGGTTTTAAAATCCTCACCCTTCTTTTCTAAATTCACTGAAGTTTCATTTCCCCATTCTTGCCACCTCTGAAATATTCATGCTTCTGTAGTCTGGACACTTGATCATCCCTGAATTGGATTGTTCCACCATTAACAGCTGACCTTCAGCTCCCATGTTGCTAAGTCCTGGAATTCCTTCCCTCCTGGATGCAGCACGGTAGCACAGCAGTTAGCATAATCACTCTACGATCATGGATCTGGGTTTGACTCCTGCTGCTGTCTGAGAGCAGTTGGTATGTTCTTTCCTATGACCACATGGGCTTCTTCCTAATGTGCTGGCTACCTCCCACATTCCTAAGATTAGGGATAGTAAGTTGTGGGGATGCTATATTGCTGTCGGAAACATGGCGACACTTGCAGGCTGCCACAGCACAGTTCTCGGACTCTGTTGGCCATTGATGCAAAATGACGCATTTCACTATATGTTTTGATGTACATGTGACAAATAAAGCTAACATTTTCTTTTCTCTTTTTACTCTTTTCTTCTTTTAAGTTAATCTTTGCCCAGACTTTTAGTCATCTGATTTAACATCTTGTCAAATAGAACTTGATAAAGCTCCTGTGAAGTCATTAAATAAATATGTTGTTTATGTGGTTGTTGATGATTGATTTTATATCAGTAAACACTGAGTTAATGATCAATATCTCAAGGATTTACATAACGTTATATCTGTCCATGCTTTGACCATCATATGATTAAAAACTACTGATAAGTTTGCTTCATTACAGATTTGATCACTTCCCTGTTAACACAATGAAGATATTCATCATTACTTTGATGCTGCTTGTCTTAAAAGGTATGTGACAAGAATATATTTAATGACAGTTTTAATTCAGTAGGCACCTACTTGGGGTCTGAAGGTGTGGAATCCAGAGCTTACACTATATTTTCACAATGTCTAAAATATTATTCAAATTTGGTGCTCCAGTTCTCAAAGGGTTGATGTGCTATCTTCTACCTTCCATGAGTTTGACCTCATCAAAATCTCTGTCATTCTTTCCTCAGAAGAACTCACGATCTCAACATTTATTATTTACTTCTTTTTCTTAATTTCCTCTTTTATAATTGCACAATTTGTTGTCTTTTGCATATTTGTTTGCTTGTCTTTTAATGTGTGTTGTTTTTCATTGACTCTATGGACATGAATGAACAGTTGACATCTCAGGCTGAGACCCTTCTTCAGGACTGGAAAGGAAGGGGAAGACACCAGAATAGAAAGGTGGGAGGAAGGGAAGGAGGACAGACACCTACTCACCACCTCAGTTCAGTGACATTTTTTAGTTCTGTAGCTCTCTAGAAATCACTATTGCTGCCTACAGAAAGTGGTGGATACAGCCCAGTCCATCACAGGCAAAACCCATCCTCATCAATGAGCACATTTACAAGAAGCAGCATCCCTAACATCCAGACTACACTCTCTTCCCGCTACATTGGACAGGGGGTACAGAAGCCTTAGATCATACATCACTGGGTTCAGGAACAGTTATTACCCTACAACCATCAAGCTTCTGAACTATTGTGGATAACTTCACTCATCACTACTCTGAACAGATTCTACAACTTACAGACTCACTTTCAAGGACTCTTTACAACTCATGTTCTCAGTATTATTTGCACAATTTCTCTTCTTTTGCACATTGACTATTTGTTAGTCTTTATTAATTCATAAATTAAATAGTTTTTCTTTATTTTCATGTAAATGCCTGCAAGAAATGAATCTCAAGGCAATATATGGCAACATACTGTATGCATACTTTGGTAATAAATTCTATTTTAAACTTTGAATTTGAATTTTGAGAAACAGCCTTCATCGAATCTATCCCCTTGAGCATCTTCCTCTGCCTTAGTCCCACCATTGGCACCTGTGCTTTCAGCCTCTGAATTCACTCCCTCTCTTTACCGCGCTCTCCTCCTCCAGTCTTTTTCAATGCCGCAAGTGTTGCCATTACTGGGACAGGTTCCAACCAGTATTTTTAATACCAAGAGACAAACAAAGGAATTTGAGAGAAAATGAATGGTTAAAGAGAATGTGTGAAAGGTTTATTCAGAGCAAAAGAAAGAGAGAGAGGTAAAGAGATGTACATTTATTTAGTATCTTTGAAAATCTCCCACAAGGTTTAAAGCTTTTTTTTAGGAAATGTGCTCATTATTGTAATGCCAGAAATGTGGATAAACATCACCACGCATTTTCTCTATCTTGCTGACTAGGATTTGAGACACATGGTCTTCCTGTTGAGTCGGACGCAGCAGGGGTAGAACATTCACCTGAACCGGTCAGACCATTAATGTATGCATTTATTTTTCCTATTGCAAATGAAGTGGAATTTGCATGGCAAGGATTGAGTATATCATCTTCTAACATCATTCTTCAACACTGGTTTCATTGTCTTTGCTGTTAAAACAATGAGGTTTTCACCTCTTAGTATTCATCTAATATACAGATAGTTCCTGATCTGCAGAGCCAGTGTAGTTTGTTTAGGTGCTCCCAGTGCGGTCTCCTCTACATTGGTGAGAACCAACATAGATCAGGGGAACCACTTTGTCGAGAACCTTCACTCCATCTGCAAAAAGCAGGATCTCCCAATGGCCAACCATTTTAATTCCAATCACCATTATTATTCTGACATGTCAGTCCATCTCCTCCTCTACTGCCAAGATGAGGCCACTTTTTGGTTGGAGGAGCAACACCTCATGTTTCGCCTGGGCAGCCTCAATCTGATGGAATGAACATTGATTTCTCTAACTTTCAGTAATTATCCACCCTGCCCCTTCTCTCTTCTTCCATTCCCAATTCTGGTCCTCCCCCCCCAATCCCTTCTCTTCTTCTCACCTGCCTATCACCTCCCCCTGGTACCCCTCCTCCTTTCTTTTCTTCACTGGTTCACTTTCCTCCCCTATCAGATTCCTCCTTCATTAGCCCTTTACCTCTTCCACCTATCACCTCCCAGCTTTTCACTTCAACACGCCCACCTCACCCACCTTTCCCACTCACCTGGTGTTACCTATCACCTGCCAGCTTGTACTCTTTCCCCTCCCCCCACCTTCTTATTCTGGCTTCTGCCCTTTTCCTTTCCAGTCATGATGAAGGGTTTTGGCCCAAGATGCCAATTGTTTATTCCCCTTCATTGATGCTGCCTGACTTACTGAGTTCCTCCAGCATTTTGTTTGTGTTACTCCGACTTGTCAGCTTCTGCAGAATCTTATATGTTTACATTATTGTTGAGAATTTAATGTAATGAGAGATGTAAGGAGAGAATTTCCATTATCAATTTTTTTTTGTGCAGAAATTTGTCTGTGCAGTTCCCAAATTAAAAAAAAAAGCCCAGTACAGACAAAAATTATGTTAATTTGCACAAAATGCTGGAGGAACTCAGCAAGTTGAGCACCTTCTCAATGCACAAAAGGCAGGATGTTTCCATTTCAATTCGACTTTCCATTCACATTCGAACTTATCGGTCCATGGCCTCCTCCTTTGCCATGACAAGATCACTGTCAGGTTGGAGGAGCAACATGTCATATTCCATCTAGGAGGTAGGCTCCAAACTGATGGCAAGAACATTGATTTCCGATCATTTCTCCTCCTCCCTCCCTCTCTCTTTTTCCATTCTCTATTCTGGTTCCCCACTCAAGATTTCCAGCATCTGCTGAATCTCTTGTGTTCATCTTAGTTCAGCTGTCATGAGTTTTGCACACATTTCTAAGGGAATTAACACCAATTGTAAACAGAGTAAATTTTACGAAGTAAGAATTGCACACACCAAATACTATTTCTTCAGCATCCAGCTCATCCTAATTACATGCACATTGGCATTCTCATAGGGTCAGAGTCCTTGAAAAGTACAGCACAGAAATAAGCCTTTCGGCCCATCTAGTCTGTGCCAAACAATTTAAACTGCCCACTCCCATCAACCTGCACCAGGATCTTAGCCTCTACCATCCATCTACCTATCCAAACTTCTCTTAAATGTTGAAATCGAGCTCGCATGCACCACTTGTGCTGGCAGCTCGTTTCACACTCTCACCACCCTCTGAGTGAAGAAGTTTCCCCTCATCTTCCCTATAAGCTTTTCATTTTTCACCCGTAACCCATGACCCCTGGTTGTAGTCCCACCCAACCTCAGTAGAAAAAGCCTGCTTGTATTTACCCTATCTATACCTCTCATAATTTTGTATACCTCAATCAAATCTCCCCTCAATCTTCTACATTCTAAGGAATAAAGTCCTAACCTATTCAATCTTTCTTTATAACTCAGTTCCTCCAGAGACATCCTTGTAAATTTTCTCTGTACTCTTTCAATCTTATTTACATCTTTCCTGCAGGTAGGTGACCAAAAATGCACACAATGTTCCAAATTAGGCCTCACCAATACAAATTCAACATAACATCCCATCTCCTGTATTCAGTGCAGTGATTTATGAAGGCCAGTGTGCCCAAAGCTTTCTTTATGACCCTATCAACCTGTGATGCCACTTGTAATGAATTATGGACTTGTATTCCCAAATCCCTTTGTCTACCACACTCCTCAGTGCCCTACCATTCACTGTACAAGACCTATCCTGGTTGGTTCTACCAAAGTGCAACACCTTCGCACTTGTCTGCATTAAATTTCATTTCATTTTTCCAGCTGATGCAGATCCCTCTGAAAGCCATGATAGTCTTCCTCACTGTCCACTACATCCCCACTCTTGGTGTCATCCACAAATTTGCTGATCCAGTTAAACGCATTATCATTCAGATCATTGATAAAGATGACAAACAACAAAGGACCCAGCACCGATCCCTGCGGTACACCACCAGTCACACAGGCAGGCCTCCAGTCAGAGAGGCAAGCCCTCTACTACCACTCTCTGGCTTCTCTTGCAAAGCCAGTGTCAAATCCAATTTACTACCTCGTCTTGAATGCCGAGCAACTGAACCTTCTTGACTAACCTCCCATGCGGGACCTTGTCAAATGCCTTACTGAAGTCCATGTAGGCAACATCCACTGCCTTCCCTTCATCCACTTTCCTGGTAACTTCCACAGAAAAGATTGGTTAGTGATGACCTACCATACATGAAGCCATGCTAACTATCCTTAATCAGTCCATGTATATCCAAATACTTATATATCTCTTTCCTTAGAATACCTTCCAATAACTTTCTCACTACTGATGTCAGGCTCACCAGCCTAGAATTTACTGGTTTATTTTTAGAGCCTTTCTTGAACAGTGGAACAACTTTACTGATCGTCCAATCCTCTGGTACCTCACCTGTCATTAAGGCTGATTTAAAAGTCTTTGCTAGGGCCCCGGAAATTACTGCACTTGCCTCCCACAGAGTCTGAGGGAACTCCTCGTCAGGCCCTGGGGATTTATCCACCCTGATTTGCCTCAGGACAGCAAACACCTCCTCCTCTGTAATCTGTACAGGGTCCATGAAGTTGATGCCGATTTGCTTCATTGCTATTGACCCTGTATCCATCTCCTGAGTGAATACACATACAAAGAATACGTTTAAGATCTCCCACATCTCTTTTGGCTCCACACATAGATTACCATTCTGGTTTTCCAGAGGAACAATTTTGTCCCTAACAATCCTTTTGCTCTTAACATAACTGTAGAATCCCTTTGGGTTCTCCTTCACCTTGTCTGCTTGTGCAATTTCATGCCTTCTTTTAGCCTTCCTGATTTCTTTCTTAAGTGTCTCTTGCATTTCTATATACTCCATAAGCACCTCATTTGTTCCTACCTGCCTATACCTGCTATACACCTCCTTTCTTTTCTTAACCAGGGCTTCAACATCTCTTGAAGACCAAGGTTCCCTAGGCCTGTTATCTTTACCTTTTATTTTGACAGGCATGTACAAACTTGTACTCTCAAAATTTCACTTTTGAAGGCCTCCCACTTACCAACTACACCTTTGCCAGAAAACAGCCTGTCCCAATCCACACTTGCCAGGTCATTTCTGATACCATCAAAACTGGCCTTTCTCCCATTTAGAATCTCAACCCACAGACCAGACCTAACTTTCTGCATATTTACTTTGAAACTAATGGCATTGTGATCACTAGATGCAAAGTGTTCACCCACACAAACTTCTATCACCTGCACTGTCCAGTTCCCTAATAGCAGATCAAGTATTGCACACTGTCTCATTGGGACTTCTATGTACTAATGAAAGAAACTTTCCTGAACAGATTTGAAAAACTCTATTCCATCTAGTCCTTTTACAGTATGGGATTCCCAGTCAATATGTGGAAAGTTAAAAACCACCTACTATAACAACCTTACGTTTCTTACAACAGTCTGTGATCTCTTAGCAAATTTCTTCCTCATAATCACCAGGGCTGTTGGGTGGTTTGTAATACAGCCCCATTAACATGGTCATATCTTTCCTTTGTCTCAGTTCCACCCATAACATCTCAATGGTTGAGTTCTCCAGTCTGTCCTGATGGAGCACTGCAGTGACATTTTTCCTGACTAGTAACGCCACCCCTCCCCCTTTAATCACTCCTGCTCTGTCACGTCTAAAACAATAGAACCCTGGGATATTGAGCAGCCTGTCCTGTCCCTCCTCTAACCAAGTCTCACTAACGGCTACAGTGTCATAATTCCAGGTGTTGATCCATGCCCTGAGCTCATCCACAACACCTCTTGCATTGAAATATACACAGCTCAAGACCCTAGTTGCACCATGCTCAACCATTTGATTCCTGACTTTGGCTGAGTCTTAACAAAATCTGCCTCCACAACCTCTCCACTGACTGTTCTAGCACTCTGGCTCCCATCTCCCTGCAACTCTAGTTTAAACCCACCATGCAGCATTAACAAACCTTCCCACTGGGATATTAGCCACCCTCCAGTTGAGATGCAAACAGTCCCATTTGTATAGGTCCCACCTTGTCTGGAAGAGAGCCCAATGATCCAAAAATCTGATACTCTCCCCCCTACAGCAACTCCATAGCTATATATTAAACTGTATAACCTTCCTAGTTCTGACCTCACTAACACATGGCATGGGTAGCAATTCTGAGATCCCAGCCCTGGAGCTCCTGCTCTTTAACTTAATACCTATCTCCATGAATTCCCTATTCAGAACCTTATCCTACCCATGTCATTGGTACCTACCTGGACATGACCTCTGGCTATTCACTCTCCTACTTAAGAATGCTGGGGACTCGATCCTAGATGTCCTGGACCCTGGAACCCAGGAAGCAACATACCATCTGGGAATTTTATTCACATCCAAGAACCTCCTTTCTGTTCCCCTAACTAATGAATTCCCTGTCACCACAGCTCACCTTTTCTGCCCCCTTCCCTTCTGAGTGACAGAGCCAGGCTCAGTGCCAGAGACCATAAGACCAGGCCATTCAACCCACCAAGCCCACTCACCATTCTATCGTGGCCAATCCCAGATCCTATTCACCCCCATACACCTGCCCTCCCATTATATCCCTTGATGCCCTGACCAATCAGGAATCTATCAACTTTGTTTCAAATATACCCTCGGACTTGGCCTCCACCACAGTCTGTGGCAAAGTATTCCCCAGATTCACCACTCTTTGGCTAAAAAAAATTCCTCCTTACTTCTGTTCTAAAACGTTGCCCCTCAATTTTGAGCTGTGCCCTCTAGTTCTGGATACCCCCATCATAGGAAACATCCTCTCCACATCCACCGTGTCTGGTCCTTTCAACATTCGTTAGCTTTCAATGAGATCCCTCTGCATTCTTCTAAAGTCCAGTGAGTACAGGCCCAAAGTTGTCAAATGCTCCTCACATGTTAACCCCTCCTTTCCCAGAATCATCCTTGTCAACCTCCTCTGGACTCGCTCCAATAATAACACATAATTTCTGAGATATGGGGGCCAAAACTGTTGACAATACTCCAAGAGTTGCCTGGCTAGTATCTTATAAAGTTTCAGCATAATCTCCTTGTTTTTATATTCTGTAACCCTTGAAATAAATGCCCTCTCTACCACAGACTCAACATGCGAATTAACTTTCTGGGAGTCTTGCACAAGGACTCCTAAGTCCCTTTGCATCTCTGATGTTTGAACCTTCTCCCCATTTAAATAATAGTCTGCACTATTGTTCCCTTTATCAAAATGCATTATCATACATTTCCCAACTCTGTATTCCATCTGCCACTTTTTTGCCCATTCTTCCACTTTGTCTAAGTCCTGTTGCAATCACATTGCTTCATCAGAACTACCTACCCCTCCACCTATCTTCATATTATCCACAAACTTTGTCACAAAGCCATCAATTCCATTATCCATATCACTGACAAACAATGTGAAAAGTAGCGGTCCTAATACTGACCCCTGAGGAACACCGCTAATCACTGGCAGCCAACTAGAAAAGGCCCCCTTCATTCCCACTCACTGCCTCCTGCCGTCAGCCATTCCGCTATCCATGCCAGTATATTTCTTGTAACACCACAGGATTTTACCTTGTTAAGCAGCCTCATGTGAGGCACCTTATCAAATGCCTTCTGAAAATCTAAGTAAGTGACATCCACTGCCTCTCCTTTGTCCACCCTGCTTGTTACTTCCTTGAAGAATGCTAACAGATTTGTCAGGCAAGATTTCCCTTTACAGAAACCATGCTGACTTTGACTTATTTTATCATTAGTCTCCAAGTATCCTGAAACCTCATCCTTAATAATGGACTCCAACACTTTCCCAACCACTGAGGTTAGGTTAACTGGCATATAATTTTCCTTCTTTTTCCTTCCTCCCTTCTTAAAGAGTGGAGTGACATTTGCAATCTTCCAGTCCTCTGGGACCACGCTAGAATCAAGTGATTCTTGAAAGATCATGACCAATGTATCTGTTATCTCTTCAGCAACATCTCTCAGGACTCTGGGATGTAGTCCATCTGGTCCAGGTGACTTATCCACATTCAGACCTTTGAGTTTGCCTAGCACATTTTCCTTTGTAATAGCAATGGCACTCACTCCTGCTCTCTGGCACTCACTGACCTCTGGCACACTGCTTGTGTCTTCCACACTGAAGACTGATGCAAAGTACCCATTAAGTTCATCCGCCATTTCTTTGTCCCCCATTACTACCTCACCAGCATCATATTCCAGTGGTCCAATATCAACTCTCACCTCCATTTTATTCTTTATATAACTGAAAAAACTTTTAGTAGACCTGACTGCTGTGATTTTCTTCTGCTACATCATCGCCCCCCCCCCCCCCCCCCGCCCAACTGTATCCAAAGTGGCATACCTGTTGTTGAAAGGGTTGGCTACAGTCGTACTTTGCACTGGGTCCTTAACTCTTCCTGACTATCACCCAGTTTCCTGTGTCCTGCACCTCGGGTGTAACTACCTCTCCATAGGTCCTATCTGTCACCCCTTCAGCCTCCTGAATGATCTGGAGTTCCGACTCCTTAATGTTGAGTGTTAGGAGCTGCAGCTGGATGCACTTCTCACAGTTGTAGTTGTCAGGGATATTGAAAGTCTCCCTGTCTTCCCACATCTTGCAAGAGGAGCATTCTGCGACTCTGCCTGGCATTTCTACTGTTCTAGCTGAGCAAATGTAAAGAAGGAAGAACAATAAACTGTGGGGGAGAAAAAAAAACCTCTACCCTGAGTTTTTTTGACTTCTCTCACCCAGGTCTCTCCTCACTGAAGCCTCGAAGAGCTAAAGCCTAAATGTCTCCATTCTAACTCTGACCAGTCCAACGATGGTCGCTCAGCTTGACCCTGCCTTACTTTAATTTGTTCTTGCCAATCAATCCTGAACACTGATTGGCTGCCGCTCAAAGCTCCAAACTGCCGCAAGTTGCTTCCTTTTCTGTTCAATCGGTGAACCTGAGTGAACTACGTCTCCTCAGGCTATGGATCTCCGATTGACCGCTGCTCAAAGCTCCAAACTGCCGCAAGTCGCTGCCTTTTCTACTCAATTGGTGACCCTGAGTAAGCTACGTCTTCTCAGGTTCCCATTGCTGATTTGTCGCTGCTCAAACATTTTTAATCAGATTGTTTTAATTTTTAATAAATGTATTCCTTACACAGATGAAAAAAAAATTATTTAGTATTTTTAAATTCTACAAAAAATGGAGATACATGGTAGTGTAGTGGTTACCATAACACTACTACAGCGGGTTCAATTCCAAATGCTTTCTGTAAAGAGTTTGTACATTCTTCCTGTGATTGTGTGGGTTTCCTCTGGGTCCTCTGGTCTCCCCCCCACATTCTAAAGATGTAGAGGTTAGTAGGTTAATTGGTCAGATGGGTGTAATTGGGCAGCGTGGGCTCGTTGGGCCAGAATGCCCTGTAACCGTGCTATATCTCAAATATTCTTTATTTGTCCTTTGCAGGAATATTCCAAATTTCGATGCCATTTTTTCCAATGTGTCAGCAAACATAACAGATATCCAACAAAAAATGCAAGTTTTTACAAGTCAATTTGAGGAGCAGGCTAATCTGTTCAAAGACAGGCTGATCCAAATGTTTGCAGAGGTCCAGGAGCCAAAACCTCTATCTGAGAGTTCTACATCATCGTTGGCTGAACAAATAGAGGCATTCAAGAGGAACCTGAATGAATGGTCTAAAAATGTCATACCTGCCAACACCAGTCAGTTAGTTCCAGAGAACTTTCAAGAAAATGTCAATCAGAAAATAAAGCAGTTTCATCAGATTTTCCTTCCCTTATATCAAAGATTTCAGGGTTCATTCATTGAAGGAATTCAAAACTTGCAGAAATCCATGGCACCTGGAATTCAAGACATCAAGAAATATATCACAGAATTAGAATCTGCATGAAAGAAATTCAAATAAATGTCTTAAAATTGCTTGTCAAATTCATACAGCAATAAGGATAATTGGGGAAATAGGTTATTGAATTAAATTTCAAACAAATTAAATTGTAAGAAATCTTTGTAATCAGCCCCTGTTTTCTACTGGTACTTTCACATAAGAGACTATCATTCAACCTTACAAGTATAATACTCCACCAAACCTTCCTTCATCATATCCCAATGCAGAAACACACTCAGTGACCACCTCCTGTACCTAATAAAGTGGCCACTGAGTGTATGTTCATGGTCTTCTGCTGCTGTAGCCCATCCACTTCACGGTTCGACATGTTGTGCATTCAGAGATGCTCTTCTGCACACCACTGTTGTAATGTGTGGTTATTTGAGTTACTGTCACCTTCCTGTCAGTTTGAACCAGTCTGGCCATTCTCCTCTGACCTCTCTCATTAACAAGGTGTTTTCATCCACAGAGCTGTCACTCACTGGATGTTTTTTTTGTTTTTCACACCATTCTCTATACATTCTAGAGACTGTTGTGTGTGAAAATCCCAGGAGATCAGCAGTTTCTGAGATACTCAAACCACCCTGCCTGACACCAACAATCATTTCACGGTCAAAGTCACTTAGATCACATTTCTTCCCCATTCTGATGTTTGGTCTGAACAACAACTGAACCTCTTGACCATGTCTGCAAGCTTTATGCATTAAGTTGCTGCATATGATTGGCTGATTAGATATCTGCATTAACAAGCAGGAGTACAGGCATACCTAATAAAGTGGCCACTGAGTGTACATTCTCTATGTTCTACATACATCAATAGATAAGCATACACAACATCTGACGGAATTATATCATAGTTATCTAGTTATCTTTCTCTTTGAGATTTTGGAGTATTGAACAGTTCTCATGGAATCTCCCAAAGGGGAGAGATGATGGAAGCTGGAGATGGGTAGTTCCTATCGACATTCCCGGTTAGGCTGCAGCCAATTCCATTTGGCTGGGGTCCAGCAGTTTCATACGCGGCAGACTTTAAGACATAGGAGCAGAATTAGGCCATTCAGCCCATTGAGTCTGCTCCGCCATTCCATTAAGGCTGATTTGTTATTCCTTTCAACCCCATTCTGCTGCCTTCTCCTCATAACCTTTGATGCCCTGACTAATCTAGAACCTATCAAACTCTGCTTTAAATATACTCAGTGACTTTACCTCCACAGCTCTCTGTGGCAATTCCAGCTAAAGAAATTCCTCATCATCTCTGCTCTAAAGGGACATCCTGTACGGAGGCCATGCCCTCTTGTTCCTAGACCCCCCACCATAGGAAACACCCCAGCTACATCCTCTCTACCTAGGCCTTTCAATATTCAAGAGGTTTCAATGTGATTTTGCTCTCATTCTTCTAAACTCCAGCGAGTACAGGACCAGAGCCAACAAATGCTCCTCAGACATTAACTCTTTCATTCCCAGGATCATTCTCATGAACTTCCTCTAAACTCTTTCAAATACTATCCCATCCTTTCTTAGAAAGGAACCCAAAACTGCTCACAGTGCTAGATATTATTACTAAGGTTCTTAGCTTTAGTATGTTAATTGGGTTTTGTGACGTCTACAACACTATGACATTACTTTATTGAGACCTGAACTTCCACTATCCACAGCCCAGTCAGCTGCAGCAGCAATACAATAGGCAACAAGTGGTTTTAAAAACAGAAGCTCAAATCAATAATTAATGATTATAATTTAATTGGAGATTTTTATTGGGTCTGGAGAAGTGTGGATGTTCATCCCATTCCCACTGCCCCACCTCAAAATCCTCAAATCCACTTTTGTTTAAGGGCAGCCCTCCCCTACCTACCTCCCTGAGGAGAACAAAAGCAAAAAAAAAGTAGAAAGAGAGAACAAGAAAGGAAGAGGACAGAGACAGACAGATAGACACTCAGAGAGAGAGCGGGGGAGAGAGAGAGAGAGAGAAGGGAGTGAGTGTGGGAAATAGAAATGTGGAGAAGTAAATGAGCAAGTAGTTACAAAAGAAAGGAAAACAGAAAAATAAAGTGACAGTAAGGGAAGAAAGAAGAGAAAGAATAAAATAGAGATTAAGGGAGAAATGGAAAGAAGGGGTAGAGACAGGAGATAACATAGATACACGAATTTAAAATATGTACTTGTTCACATTAGACCTATTTTGAGCCTTGGCAATAAAATTGAAAGTCTAAGGTGAGCAATATTTGACTAACTATTGACAAGATGAACGGCAATCCTTAAAAATGACTCTAAAAGATGGAACCTGACAGAATTATGCCTGAAGGGCCAGTTTCCAAGCTTTAATGCTCTTTGAGTCTATGACTCTGATCACATGTAACATTTTGGATTTAATAGTTCCATTTCTATTTTGAATGAATTGTAAATGAATATATGAATTGATGAATGCAGAATAAAGATTATGTAAAAGCATGTACAGTGCATTCTGGTTATTTGGGACACACTGGGACCTGTACATCTTGGCTCAGTTAAGCAGCTGTACCAATTAGTCCAAGTTTCATGAAAATAGTTAAAAAGGTATAAAAAAGACAAAATGAGTAACAAAGTATGTATTCAAATGAAATACAGAACAAATTAGAACACTGTTAATACTACTACAGAACTGTGTATTAGTTCCTAATAGTTATTGATGTAGGAATTCATCCAGTGTACATGACTGTGTTCTTTTGATTGTAAATAAACAAAATCAACACCTAGGCCAGATAATAGACTGCCTTCATACAATGGTTTTCAGCACAGGTGCCCCTCAAGGCTGTGTCCTAAACCCCCTCCTTTACTCTATGTATACCTATGTCTGTGTCATCACCCACAGCTCCAATCTGCTAATTCAATTTGCTGACGACACTACACTGTAGGCCTAATAACGAGGTGGCCTACAGAGAGGAAGTCATCACTCTGACACAGTGGTGTCAAGAAAACAACCTCTCCCTCAATGTCACAAAAACAAAGGAGCTGGTTGTGGATTACAGGAGGAATGGAGTCAGGCTAACCCCTATTGACATCAATGGATCTGGGGTTGAGAGGGTGAACAGCTTTAAGTTCCTCAGCACCCACATCATGGAGGACCTCATGTGGTCTGTACACACCGGCTCAACAGCACCTCTTTCACTTCAGATGATTGAGGAAGTTTGGTATGAGCACCCAAATTCTAAGGACTTTCTACAGGGGCACAATTGAGAGCATCCTGACTGGCTGCATCACTGCCTGGTATGGGAACTGTACTTCCCTCAATCGCGGGACTCTGCAGAGAGTGGTGCAGACAGCCCAGCGCATCTGTAGTTGTGAACTTCCAACTAGTCAGGACATTTACAATGACAGGTGTGTAAAAAGGGCCCAAAGGATCATTGGGGACCTGAGTCACCCCAACCACGATCTATTCCAGCTGCTACCATCTGGGAAACGGTACCGCAGCATAAAAGCCAGGACCAACAGGTTCCAGGACAACTTCTTCCACCAGGCCATCAGACTGATTAATTCACGCTGATGCAATTGTATTTCTATGTTATATTGACTTTCCTGTTGTACATAATATTTATCATAAATTACTATAATTGCACATTGCACATTTGGAAGGTGATGTAACATAAAGATTTTTACTCCTCATGTATATGAAGGATATAAGCAATAGAGTCAATTCATTGTTTGCATCCTCCAAATATTCTTTTTCATTGTAGCATTCAAGATGATTCTTGTAGTTTCTAACTTGTTGAAGTAGTGAAATCATTTCATTTTCATTTCCATTCATTTCTAGCATCTTCAAGCCTGAATGCTTGAAGATTCAAAGATTCTGAAGTTCAAAGTACATTTATTATCAAATATGTATACAGTATTTATCTGAGATTCATCTTCCCACTGACAGCAAAACCGTAGTGAGCAAAACAGTTGCGAATTGTCTTACTACTTCTGTCTTGCCAAAAATCACTGCATTTTGAACACCAACACATGCAACTGATGCTGTTTAAAAACTGTTTGCTCGAAGCAGAATGAAGTGTTCAACATCCATGCAAGTGCACGCTGCTGACTAGATGCCACTTTAAATTAATCCCGTCTGCCTATACGTGGTCTACATCCCTCCATTTCTTGCCTGTCTAAATGCCTCTTATACATTGTTACCTTATCTGCTTCCACACCTTACCACTTACTAGTCACATACTATTTTGTGCATAAAGAAACATTCTTCTATCAGATCACCCCTCAGCCTCTGGTACTCCTGCTAATATAATACAAGTCTGTCCAAACTTCTATCTAATATACTCCAATCCAGGCAACATCCTGCAGAAATCTCTTCTGCACCCTCTCCAAAGCCTCCAATTCCTTTCTGTAAAGTGCTCACCAGCATTGAATACAACATTATGAATTTCTTTAACAAGCCCATGATATTTAGTCTTAAACAAATGAATTGAAAATGCATCTCAGATTTTACAAGCAAGATAATTGTGTGGATTTACAAGATATATCCAGCTGAAGGGTCTGTTTCTGTGCTGTAGTGTTCTGGGTCTCTACAGGTCAATGTGTCCAGGCAAATTAATGGATTAGCACAGACTAGATAGGCCAAAGGGCCTGTTTCTGTGCTGTAGAGTTCTATGACATACCATATCAATGGGAAGAGGCAGCTTAATCATTCAGCATGCACTAGATGGGCCGAATGACTTATGTGCTGAAGTGTTCTATGACTCCACAGGAAAACGGGACTAAATAGATTAATGGTTTAGCATGGACTTGATAGCCTTTTCTATGTCCTGTCTTTTCTATGTGTCTGGAATTCAGAAGGATCTGCCCTCTGGAGCTTATGTAATTACAGCTCTTCAACTGATTCACTTGCCTCTTCTCTTCATAATGGCCATTTTCCTTTTTCACTCTGAGTCCTGATGTATGGTTTCCATTTGAAATCTCAAAATTTCCTTCCACCCCGCCACAAATGCTGCCCAACTCCATTTCCAAGGCTCTCTGAGGCTGTACTAAACATCAACCATCTGTATTCATTCCATTCTATATTTCCCCATGTTCACCTCTCCCACCAAATTCTACCACCCACCTGCACAGCATGAGCAACTCACTGCATCCAATTAACCTACCGACCTAAAGAAAGATAACATTAGCTTTATTTGTCACATGTGCATCGAAGCATCAAAACATACAGTGAAATGCATGGTTTGTGTTAAATCAAATCAGCAAGGATTGTAAGTGTCACCTGCCTCTGGCACCAACATAGTATGCCAACAACTCACTAACTCTAAGTGTATGTTTTTGAAATGTGGGAGGAAACTGGAGCACCCAGAGGTAACCCACATAGTCATGGGTAGAATGATCAAACTCCTTACAGGCAGTGGTGGGAATTGAACCAGGATCAGTGATTGCTATGTAATAGTGTTACTCTAACAGCTACACTGCTTTCCAGAAGACCATACATTCCTCCAGACTCCAGCATCGGAATTGAAATTATTGTCACATGTACTGAGGTACAGGCTGTGAGTGAGGACGTGGGAGGGTGTGAAAGGGGCTTGATTTTGCTTTTGTGATTTTGTTGTGTTGTTCTGCTGAACATCGTGGGCATGCTATGTTAGTCCTGGAGTGAATGGTGCCACTTCAGAATCACAATCAGGTTTAATATCACTGACATATGTTGTGAACTTTGTTGTTTTGCAACACCAGTGCAGTTCAATAACTTAAAAAACTATAAGAAATCTATATATATATAAAACTAAATTAAATTAGTAGTTCAAAAATAGAGCAAAAAGTAGTGAGGTGGTGTTCATGGGTTGGTTCATTGTCCATTTAAAAATCTGGTGGCAGAAGGGTAGAACCCTCCAGCAAATCCTTAGGTGTGCTGTAGTTAATGCAAATGAAGAAAAAACATTTCAGGATGTATACTGTATACATTTCTCTGACATTAAATGTACCTTTGAAACATTTCACTGTATGTTTCGATGCAGGGGTATTGATCTCAGAACATTTCCTCTTTTCTCTCATCTAATCCTGCATCTTCCAGGAGAGGGCAGCAGCTCCACTTTGGAATCATGAAAAACAAGGAAGAGATGACTGTAGCTGGTAAAGATCGATAATCCGTATCTATGCCTTCAGAATTGGGTTTATTATTACCAGAATGTGTCAGTATCCTGACTGGTTG
The DNA here is from genome assembly GCF_048418815.1 of Hemitrygon akajei. Taxonomy (NCBI): domain Eukaryota; kingdom Metazoa; phylum Chordata; class Chondrichthyes; order Myliobatiformes; family Dasyatidae; genus Hemitrygon; species Hemitrygon akajei. The sequence goes on along the minus strand of NC_133149.1, from coordinate 45,378,218 downwards.
CATCATGGCCTGGTATGGCCAGGAATGAAAAAGTCTTTATAAAGTGGCAGATACAGCCCAGTCTCATTCTCTTACTTCTGATCCCTCTATGAGGATTGGTATGTGTTCCTTCATCTTACCCTTCCTGAAGTCCACAAACAGCTCTTTCGTCTTACTGACATTGAGTGCCAGGTTGTTGCTGTGACACCACTCCACTAGTTGGCATATCTCATTCCTGTACACCTTCTTGTCACCACCTGAGATTCTACCGACAATGGTTGTATCCCATCAGCAAATTTATAGATGGTATTTGAGCTGTGCTTAGCCACACAACCATAGGTATACAGAGAGTAGAGCAGTGGGCTAAGCACACACCCCTGAGGTGCACCAGTGTTGATCATCAGCGAGGAGGAGTTGTTATCATCAGTCCACACAGATTGTGGTCTTGTGTTTAGGAAGTCGAGGATCCAATTGCAGAGGGAGGTACAGAGGCCCAGGTTCTGCAACTTCTCTATCAGGATTGTGGGAATGATGGTACTAAATGCTGAGCTATAGTCGCATTAGGCTTCTGCAGATCCTGAAAGAACAAACCAACTAGAAGCAACTCACTGCAGTTCCCACTTTCTGTCAGCCAATTAGCAATGCATGAATGCAGTGTTTTGTCCTTGAAAATCTGATGACATTTTTAATGGATGGTATTAAATGTAACCTCCTTCCAAGCTGTTACTGAAAAGGGTGGGCAGACACTAGGGTCAAGTTCTGTTGCAGTTGTTGTGAATTGAAATATTCAGTGTCAATCATCTAGTTCCGCTATGACTCGAAGAAAGCAATTTACTTTTGTCCAAAATAGTAAGCGTCATCACAAACCAGCATCACAGTGCCTCTACTTTCTTAGAAGTTTGGCGTGTCACCTAAACCTTCGATGAATTTCTATTGATGCACAGTGGAGAGCATCCTGACTGGTTGCGCCACGGCCTGGTGTGGAAACCCCAATGCCCAGAAACGAAAGAGTCTACAAAAAGAGCTGGATACAGCCCAGTCCATCCAGGAAAAGCCCTCCTCACCACTGAGCACATCTGCACGGAGTCCTGCCACAACAAAGCACCATTGGGAAGAATGTACAGGAGTATTGGGCAACCACCGCCACCACGTTCAGGCTCCTGAACCAAGGGGTAACTTCATTCACCTCAACACTGAACTGATTCCATAACCTACAGGTTCACTTTCAAGGACTCTACAACTCATGTTCTCAGTATTATTTTTATCTGTACAGTTTATTTCAAAACAGCAAAACATATAGTGAAGTGTATCATTTGCATCAAATCAAATCAGACTACAAGTGTCACCATGCTTTCTGCCTACACCTCACTAACCCCAGCCTGTACGTTTTTGGACTGTGGGAGGAAACCGGAGCACCCAGAGGAAACTCATGCGGTCAAGGGGAGAACGTACAAACTCTTTACAGGCAGATGCAGAAGTTGAACCCTAACTGGTGATCGTTGATGCTGTTACGCTACCGTGTTGCCCTTTGGGACTTTCCCATATCTTTGCGACATGAGAAGTTGCAGCATTCAGAGGAAACCTACATGGCCACAGGTAGAACATGCAAACTCCACACAGACAGCAGCTGAGGTTAGAATTGAACCTGGGTCTCTGGTGCTGTAAGGCAGTGGCTCCACTTCCTACACCACTGTACTGTCCATACATACTGGCAGGGAGCCCATCCTCCTGCCACCTGTTGAACTAACCTCTGAAAATTTCATTCTTCCCTTGTTGATAAGCTACTTTCTCCTTAAATAGTTCAGGGCTAATCCCTTCAGCTTTTCCTTGTGGTGGTGAATCCATGTTCCTACCATGTTCTGGATAAAGAAGTATCTGTGGCAATTTTTATTAGGTGCCTTAGCCCTGTTTTATATCCAGGATCCTTTGTTTTTCTAGTCCCTAAGTGTATACATGTATTTTACATTTATGGCACAACACAGCACAGAAGATGTAAAAAAAATTATTGAGTCCCATAGCGTAGAAATCAGTCCTTCGCTCTACAGAGTCTCCAATGATCATCCAACATATTTCCCTCCACTCCCCCCCAGTTTCTATTCCTCACCGACACATGAGAGGGCAATTTCCAGTGGTCGATTAATGTACCAACCTGCACGCCTTCGGGATGTGGGAGGAATCTGGAGCATTAGGTTCCTCCATTCAGGTCTATTCATGGCCATAGGGAGAGCATGCAAGCTCCACACAGACAGCACTGGAAGTCAGGAAACAACCTGGGATGCTGAATCTGTGAGGCAGCAGCTCTACTAGCTGTACCAGCATGGCAGATGTAAATTGGTCAGGATTCCTGATTTTAGAAGATAGGGAAATATTAGTATTTAATATTAATATTAATTAATATTTAATATTTGGCAGTGCTATGAATGCATCTGAGCATGTTCATGTTTGAATCTGAGTCCGAATTTGAGTCTGCTGGATGCTGGACTGTATTGGAGGGAAGGAGGGAAAGGGCTTGTTTTGTGGTTGTTGTTTTGATCTGTTTTATTGTGTTCTGTATTGTTCTGTTGAGCATTATGGACATGTTATGTTGACGCCCGTGGGTGTGTTGGTTGTTAACACAAATGACCTATTTCACTGTACATGTGAACATTGCAAGTCTCCACTTATTGCTGGGCATCCTGATCTTTTCCATGCTCTCAGTTCTGTGTCATCTTATAACCATATAACCATATTACAGCACGGAAACAGGCCATCTCAGCCCTTCTAGTCCGTGCCGAACGCTTACTCTCACCTAGTCCCACCGACCTGCACTCAGCTCATAACCCTCCATTCCTTTCCTGTCCATATACCTATCCAATTTTATTTTAAATGACAATACCAAACCTGACTCTACCACTTCTACTGGAAGCTCGTTCCACACAGCTACCACTCTCTGAGTAAAGAACTTCCCCTCGTGTTACCCCTAAACTTTTGCCCCCAACTCTCAACTCATGTCCTCTTGTTTGAATCTCCCCTACTCTCAATGGAAAAAGCCTATCCACGTCAACTCTATCTATCCCCCTCATAATTTTAAATACCTCCATCAAGTCCCCCCTCAACCTTCTACGCTTCAAAGAATAAAGACCTAACTTGTTCAACCTTTCTCTATAACTTAGGTGCTGAAACCCAGGTAACATGTGGTGACAATATAAGGCTACAGAGTTGTAGAATCAGATCCATGGAAACAGGCTTTTTGTCCCAACTGGTCCATGCCAACTGCGTTTCTAGCAAGCTAGTCCCATTTGCTCACATTTGGCCCTGTATTGTAAGGAATCTCAGGCTGCTGAACCAGCAGAAATGAAAGAATAGTGATTCCTGCCAAGTCTTGGATAATCTTGTGGAGAGAATAGAGAGCAAGGGGTATCCACAGCAACTGCACTAGGTAAAATAGTGCTGGCACCATTTTAGTGGTTAAAAATGATTTCATTATTTATAATTAGAGCAGGTACAGTGTTGACGTAAATTCTGATCACAAAATCCAGGCTTACAACTGAGAGCAATTTAACTAATTTATGTCTGTAATAGTACAGAACATGCTGTCTTCTGTTTACTTTGTGATCCCATTGGACAACAGAGTCATGTGATCTGGTCTCCTCCTCAAATTACATAAAATTTTTGCAGGCAGCCTGGACCATTTCCTTTGCAACAAGTCCATTACAAGTGTTTGTAGAGTGCCTACGGGATGCATTCTTGGAACAGCTTGTATGAGAACCGACCAGGGACAAGGCTATTCTGGATTTAGTGTTGTGTAATGAACAGGATTTGATAAGCGATCTTGAAGTAAAGGAGCCATTAGGAGGTAGTGACCATAATATGATAAGTTTTTATCTGCAATTTGAGAAGGATAAGGGCAGATCGGAGGTGTCAGTGTTGCAGTTGAACAAAAGAGACTATGGAGCCATGAGGGAGGAGCTGGCCAAAGTTAAATGGATGGATATCCTAGCAGAAAAGACAGTGGAACAGCAATGGCAGGTATTCTTGGGAATAATGCACAAGGTACAAAATCAGTTCATCCCCCGAAGAAGGAAGGATTCAAAGGGGGGAAAGGGGCCACAGTGGTTGACAAAGGAAGTCAGAGATTGCATTGCATTAAAAAAAAGTATGACAGAGCTAAGGTGAGTGGGAAATTTTTAAGGAACAACAGAACTTAACTAAAAAGGCAATATGGGGAGAAAAAAATGAGGTACGAACGCAAGCTAGCCAGGAATATAAAGGAAGATAGCAAAAGCTTTTTTAGGTATGTGAAGAGAAAGAAGATAGTTAAGAACAATGTTGGGCCCTTGAAGAATGAATTGGGTGAAATTGTTATGGGAAACAGAGAAATGGCAGAAGAATTTAATGAGTACTTTAGATCTGTTTTCACTAAGGAAGACACAAGCAGTCTCCCAGATGTATGGATGGGCCAAGGACATAAGGTAACAGAGGAAATGAAACAGATTGACATTAGTGATGCACCATCAATAACTCTTGGAGATGTGAGGCAAGAGATAGGCTTTTATTAGCTGGAAGAAAGCACTGTCAGCAGCAAGAGACCATCACACAACATCCTGGAGACTGAGGGAGGAGCAGCGCCTCCAATCGCCTTTATACAGGGGTCTGTGGGAGGAGCCACAGGAGCAGTCAGCAGGGGGGCATGTCCAGACAGGTATATGTAGTTCACCACAATTAGGAAGGAAACGGTGATGAGTAGACTGATGGGACTGAAGGCTAACAAATCCCCAGGTCCAGATGGTCTGCATCCTAGGGTACTAAAGGAGGTGGCTCTGGAAATTGCAGATGCATTGGTAATCATTTTCCAGTGTTCCTTAGATTCAGGACCAGTTCCTGAGGATTGGAGAATGGCTAATGTTATTCCACTTTTTAAGAAAGGAGGGAGGGAGAAAACAGAGAACTATCGTCCTGTCAGCCTAACATCAGTAGTGGGGAAGATGCTAGAGTCCATTATTAAATATGAAATAGTGGCATATCTCGATAGCAGTGATAGGATTGGGCCGAGCCAGCATGGATTTACCAGGGGCAAATCATGCTTGACTAATCTGTTGGAGTTTTTCGAGGATGTAACCAGGAAGTTAGACGGGGGAGATCCAGTGGATGTAGTGTACCTTGATTTTCAGAAGGCATTTGATAAGGTCCCACATAGGAGATTGGTGGGTAAAATCAGAGCTCATGGCATTGGGGGGAAGATATTGACATGGATAGAAAACTGGTTGGCAGATAGAAAGCAAAGGGTAGCAGTGAATGGGTGTTTCTCGGAATGGCAGGTGGTGACTAGTGGGGTGCCACAGGGCTCGGTATTGGGACCACAGCTGTTTACGATTTACATCAACGATTTAGATGAAGGCATTGAGAATAACATCAGCAAGTTTGCTGATGATACTAAGCTGGGTGGCAGTGTGACATGTGATGAGGATGTTAGGAGAATTCAGGGTGACTTGGATAGGCTGGGTGAGTGGGCAGATACTTGGCAGATGACGTTTAATGTGACTAAGTGTGAGGTTATCCACTTTGGGAGTAAGAACAGGAAGGCAGATTATTATCTGAATGGTGTAGAGTTAGGTAAGGGAGAAATACAAAGAGATCTAGGAGTCCTTGTTCATCAGTCACTGAAGGTGAATGAGCAAGTGCAGCAGGCAGTGAAGAAGGCTAATGGAATGTTGGCCTTTATTACAAGGGGAATTGAGTACAAGAGCAAGGAAATCCTTTTGTATTTGTACAGGGCCCTGGTGAGACCACACCTGGAGTATTGTGTACAGTTTTGGTCTCCAGGGTTAAGGAAGGACATCCTGGCTGTAGAGGAAGTGCAGCGTAGATCCACGAGGTTAATTCCTGGAATGTCCGGACTGTCTTACGCAGAGAGGTTAGAGAGACTGGGCTTGTACACGCTGGAATTAAGGAGATTAAGAGGGGATCTGATTACAACATATAAGATTATTAAGGGATTGGACAAGATAGAGGCAGGAAATATGTTCCAGATGCTGGGAGAGTCCAGTACCAGAGGGCATGGTTTAAGAATAAGGGGTAGGTTATTTAGGACAGAGTTAAGGAAAAACTTCTTCTCCCAGAGAGTTGTGGGGGTGTGGAATGCACTGCCTCAGAAGGCAGTGGAGGCCAATTCTCTGGATGCTTTCAAGAAGGAGCTAGATAGGTATCTTATGGATAGGGGAATCAAGGGATATGGGGACAAGGCAGGAATTGGGTATTGATAGTAGATGATCAGCCATGATCTCAGAATGGCGGTGCAGGCTCGAAGGGCTGAATGGTCTACTTCTGTACCTATTGTCTATTGTCTATTGTTACAGACTGAGACGTAGGAGAAACAGTGTCCCGATGAAGGGTCTTCACCAGAAACTGTGCTGTTCATTCTCCTCCATAAGTGTTGCATGACTTGCTGAGTTCCTGCAGTTTGTGTGTGTTACTTGAGAAAGAGAGTGTGCCTGGTTTATTCAAGGGCTCCTCACAGAGAGCTTCAGTAACACAATCCAAAGGGATGACTGCCATAACCAACCATTATTATTGTCCTCAAACAATGTTATTCAACAAGAATCTAAAAATACTTAATCCTCTGAATGAAGAAGGCTTTTCTTCGTCCTGAGTTCTTCACCCAGAGAACGCATCCCTGGTGTTAGACTCTCAAGGCAAGTGACCTTCCCTGTGACCTATCTTTGAATCTTACATATTAGTTTGAGGTGACTTCTCATTCTTCTGAACTACAGACTAGATAGGTCTATCTCAATCTCTCTTTATAATATAACCCTGAGCCTAGTTGATAATGTATTGGAACTTTATTCTCACAAGTCAAGTTCATTTTCCCTCAGTAGGGAGACCAATTCACCTGGTAGTATTTTACCAAAATCTTGCACAATTACAGTATAGTTTTCCTTCTGTTTCATTTCACCCCTTTTTCAATTTGTGGGTACAAGTATGACATTTAAAAGATTAAAGATTAACTGTGTCCTGACGAAGGGTCTTGGCCTGAAACGTCGACAGCGCTTCTCCCTATAGGTGCTGCCTGGCCTGCTGTGTTCCACCAGCATTTTGTGTGTGTTGTTTGAATTTCCAGCATCTGCATATTTCCTCGTGTTTGCAAGATTAACTGTATTCATCACATGTACATCAAAACATACAGTTGCATGTGTCATTTGCATCAAATCAATTCAGCAAGGATTGTACTGGGCAACCATGCATCTGGCATACCCACGGCCTAATAGGCTGGCTTTGGAATGTAGGAAGAAACTGGAGCACCCAGAGGAATCCCAGGGAGAATCTCCTTACAGGTAGCAATGGAAATTGAACCCCGATTTTACAGCTGGCATTGTAATAGCTGGCTAACACTAAGGTACTGTGCCACCCCAAAGGTGTAATTGCATTAGGCGAGAATTGAACCTGGGGTTCCTGAGCGAATTCTCCCATTGGCCACCAAAGCATTTGAATGGCTACATGGTAAAGGAAGGTTTGGGATATGGACCAAACACGGGCAAATGGGACCAATTAGTTCGGCAACTTGGTCGTCACAGATGAGTTGGGTCAAAGGGCCTATTTCTCTGCTAGAGGGCAATTTGCTTGTATTTATTTATGTATACATTGATATACAGTGCCCTTCCAGTCCTTTGGGCCACACCACCCCAGCAAACCCCGACTTAACCTAGCCTAATCACAGGACAATTTACAATGACCAATTAACCAATTATGTTCTATGTTCTATGTTAAGATCAGAAATTATAACAGCTTCATCAATGCACTGAGGCACAGCATCACAGCAAGTAAAGACCATAAGACCACAAGACACAGGAGCAGAATTAGGCCATTTGACCTATCACATTTGTTCCGTCATTCCAGAATAGCTGATTTATTCTCCTGCCTTCTCAAAACCTTTGACCCTTACTAATCAAGAACCTAACTCTCAGCTTTAAATATATAAATAAATAAATATTGTATATAATCTAATTAGCCAATCACATGGCAGCAACTCAATCATGCAGACATGGTCAACAGGTCAGTGACATTGACTATGGAATGATTGTTGATGCCAGATGGGATGGTTTGAGTATCTCAGAAACTGCTGATCTCCTGGGATTTTCACATACAACAGTCTCTAGAGTTTACAGAGAATGGTGTGAAAAATAAGAATCATCCAGTGAGTGGCAGTTCTGTGGGTGAAAAACACCTTGTTAATGAGAGAGGTCAGAGGAGAATGGCCAGACTGGTTCAAGCTGACAGGAAGGTGACAGTAACTCACATAACCACACGTTACAACAGTGGTGTGCAGAAGCATCTCTGAATGTGCAACATGTCGAACCTTGACGTGGATGGGCTACAGTCGCAGAAGACCATGAACATACACTCAGTGGCCACTTTATTACGTTTGTAGTCTTCTAACATTCCCAGATCTTTCCTAAAATGAGGTAACTAGACTTGAGCACAATACTCTAGGTGAGATCAGATCAGTGCTTTATAAAGGTTCAGTGTGACCTCCTTGCTTTTACTCCCTATGCATTCATATATATGACCAGAACAGTGCAAGCATTCTTCACTGCTCTTCCTCTTCAATATCTTGTGCCCCCATTTGCCCAGGACCCCTTTCAGAACACTATCTTTTATTCTATATTGCCTCTCCTCATTCTTCCAACTAAATGCATCTCTTCACATTAGCCGCATTAAGCCTCATTTATTACACACTTGTCCATTATATTTGTTTATATCTTGCTGTAAATTATCTACGTTCCTTTTGCATTTCACAATAGTGCCAAGTTTTCTGCCATTCACATTAGACGGGGTTTCACCCTAATATTAGACTGCGTACTGAGTCCCCTCCTTTACTTCCTGTATACTCATGACTGTATTGCCACCCACAGCTCCAATCTGCTAATTAAATTTGCCAACGACACTACGTTGATTGGTCTAAACTCAAACAATAATGAGGCGTCCTACAGGGAAGAAGTTATCACTCTGACACAGTGGTGTTAAGAAAACAACCTCTCCCTCAATGTCGCAAAAACAAAGGAGCTGGTTGTGGATTACAGGAGGAATGGAAACAGTCTAACCCCTATTGACATCAATGGATCTGGGGTTGAGAGGGTGAACAGCTTCAAGTTCCTCAGCATCCACATCACCGAGGACCTCATGTGGTCTGTACACACCAGCTATATTGGTGATAAAGGCACAACAGCACCTCTTTCACCTCAGACGGTTGAGAAAGTTTGGTATGGGCCCCCAAATCCTAAAAACTTTCTACAGGGGCACAATTGAGAGCATCCTGACTGGCTGCATCACTGCCTGGTATGGGAACTCCCTCAATCGCAGGACTCTGCAGAGAGTGGTGCGGACAGTCCAGAGCATCTGTAGTTGTGAACTTCCCATGATTCAGGACATTTACAAGGACAGGTGTGTAAAAAGGGCCCGTAGGATCACTGGGGACCTGAGTCACCCCAACCACTATCTATTCCAGCTGCTACCATCCGGGAAACGGTACTGCAGCATAAAAGCCAGGACCAACAGGCTCTGGGACAGCTTCTTCCACCAGGCTATTAGACTGATGAATTCACACTGTTTTGAATGTATTTCTATGTTAGATTGACTGTTCTATTTATTATAAATTATTATAAATTACTATGATTGCACATTTAGATGGAGATATAACGTAAAGATTTTTACTTCTCATGTATGTGAAGGATGTAAGAAATAAAGTCAATTCATTTCAATTCAATTCTAATGCAGATGGAAAAAATGGCGTTATTCACTTTGCTCTGATGTGAAAAACAAGCAGTCACCACCAGCTTCTGTTGCCTGTGACTGACTCAGCTTCCTATCCATGCCATCAATATACCTCTTGTTCCATGTGCTTCAATATTGTTGTTAAACCCGTTTTGTGAGATCTTATCAAAGTCTTCTGGAAGTCTATGTACACCACATCCACTACATTTCTCTCATCAACTCTATCTTACCTCTGTAAAAAAAATCTATCAAATTGGTTAAACATGATTTGCTTAACAAATCCATGCTGGCTTGCCTTAATTATTCAATTTTCCACCGTGACTATGAATTCTTACTGAATCTACGTTTCTGAAAGATTTTCCACCTCTGCAGTTAAGATGACTGGTTGAGTTTTTTTTATGCTTACTTTTTTTATTGAATGAAACATTTTCCACTCTCCAATGTTCAGGTACATCCTCCATGTCCAAAGAGCAATGAGTATCTGAAAGGGAAAATGTGTAGCTTGACTCAGATATGGATATATATTTGAGTCAATCTTGTTATTATATATATGATTAAATAAGCAGTGCAAAAAGAGAGCAAAAAGTAGTGAGGAAGTGTTCATGGGTTCATTTTCCATTCAGAAATCTGATGGCAGGGGGGGGCGGGCGGGGTAAGCATTTGTTCCTAAAACATTGAGTGTGGGCCTTCAGGCTCCTGTACCTTCTCTCTGATGGTGGTAATGATGCTAGAAACTCAGAGGGAATACTTACCACCTACCTACCTGATGCACACTATGATTTCCCCACTAACCTGACTCACCAAAGAACCCTGATCTACCAGAGCTCGTACTGCATCACTGTTAGGACTAGTGTATACAAAACCACATTATAGTCTCTGAGTCTCTCTTCAATGTGAGGTGAGTCAGCTGACTTCACTTGATCTCCACTTTAAGGATTTAAAAGGTTCTATTAGTAATAGGCTCCGCCATTGCAAATGCAATTCAGCATCTCAGACAATGTAGCTGAGACTAGGGGTTCATCTCTCTGGAGTTACACTTGAACCTTTAGCCTTATGACAGTGCTAATTCAGATTGGTTCTGAAGTTCTGACCAATGTGTTTCCTCTTAGGGTATGGGGCTAAAGAGCCATGCTGATTAAGTAGGAAGAAGCCAATAATATTAAAAAGGATACCAAAAGTATACATAAAGCATAAAAGAGAGGTGAGAGTGGATATTGGACTGCTGGAAAATGATGTTGGAGAGCTAGTAATGGGGGACAAGGAAATGGCAAGCGAACTGAGTAAGTATTTTCACTGTGCAAGACCCTAGCAGTATGGTGGAGGTTCCAGGTGTCAGGAGTCATGAAGTGTGTGAAGTTACCATTACTAGGAAGGCTCCTGGGAAACTGTAAGGTCTGAAGGTAGATAAGTCACCTGGACCAGATGGTGTACACCACAGGGCTCTGAAAGACCTGGCTGAAGAGATCATGAAGGCATTGGTAATGATTGCTCAAGAATCACTAGATTCTGGAATGGTTCCAGAAGACAGGAAAATTGCAAATGTCACTGCACTCTTCAAGAAAGGAGAGAAGCAGAAGAAAGAAAATTATAGGCCAGTTAGTCTGACCTTAGATGTTGGAGTCAATTATTAAGGATGTGGCATTGGGGTACTTGGAGACACATGATAAAATAGGCTGTAATCAGCATGTTTTCCTCAAGGGTAAATCTTGCCTGACAAATCTGTTGGGAATTCTTTGAAGAAATAACAAGCAGGATAGACAAAGGAGAATCGGTGATGTTGTGTACTTGGATTTTCAGAAGGCCTTTGACAAGGTGCCACACATGAGTCTACTTTACAAGCTAACATGGTATTACAGGAAAGATTCTAGCATGGAAAAAGCAGTAGTTGGTTGGCAGAAGGCAAAAAATAGGAATAAAGGGAGCCTTTTCTGACTGGCTGCCGGTGACTGGTGGTGTTCCACAGGGGTCTGTGTTGGGATAGAATCTTTTTACATTATATGTTAATGCTTTGGATGTTGGAATTGATAGCTCTGTTATAAAGTTTGCAGATGATATAAAGATAGGTTGATGGAAGGTAGTTTTGAGGAAGTAGAGAGGCTACAGAAGGACAGACAGATTAGGGGAATTGGCAAAGTGGAAGATGGAATACAATGTTGGGAAGTGTATGGTCATGCACTTTAATAGAAGAAATGAAAGTGTTGAATATTTTTTAAGTGGGGAGAAAATACAAAAATCTGAGGTGCAAAAGAACTTGGAAGTACTTGTGCAGGATTCCCAAAAGGTTAATTTGCAGATTGCGTCTGTGGTGAGGAAAGCAAATGCAATGTTAGCATTCATTTCAAGAGGACTAGTGTCTAAAAGCAAGGACCCAATGTTGAGACTTTATAAAGCACTGGTGAGGCCTCACTTGGAGTACAGTGATAGTTTAGAGCCCCTTATCTTTAGAAAGGATGTACTGAAACCGGGCAGGGTTCAAAGAAGGTTCATGAAAATGATCCCAGGATTGAATGGCTTGCCATGTGAAGAGCGTCTGATGGCTCTGGGCCTGTATTCACTAGAATTCAGAAGAAAGAAAGGTGACCTCATCGAAACCCATTGAATGTTAAATGGCCTTGATAGAGCAGATGTGGGGAGGATGTTTCTTATGGTGGGAGAGTCTAAGACCAGAGGACACAGCCTTAGAATAGAGGGGCATCCTTTTAGAACAGAGATGAGGAGAGATTTCTTTAGCTGGAGAGTGGTGAATCTGTGGAATTCTTTCCCATTGGCAGCTGTGGAAGCCAAGTTTTTTTATATAGGTGTATATATTTGAGACAAAGGTTGATAGATTCTTGGTTGGTCAGGACATGAAGGGATACGGGGAGAAGGCAGGAGATTGGGGCTGAGAGGAAAACAATGCATCAGCCATGATGAAATGGTATTGCAGACTTGATGCAGAATTCTGCTCCTATATGTTATGATCTTTTGGTCTTATATGCACAAGATCCACCTGATCATGCCACCCAAGCTTTAGGTCTTGCAGGCAGAGTTTAAAGATATAGGAATGAGATTAACAATCAGGAATTTAAAAGGTTTACTGTCAGTTCCACCTACTCATGATAGAAACAGGCAGATGAAGCAGAATGTGTGGCTGGAGGGAAAGATGGGAAGCCTTAACTCTGTTTTTATTTTTGCAGATCTTGCCTGACCTCCAATATTTTATTTCAGATTTTTATTTCAAATTTTCAGCATCTGTGATGTTCCATGATTTTAAATGTTAGTCTGGTGAAATTCCTAATTGCATGACCAAACATAGTGGGGAGGTGTTTTCAGAATTAGAATCAGATTTATTATCGCAGACATAAGTCGTGAAATTTGTTGTTCTGCAGCAGCGATCAGTGTAATACATAATAATTACTATAAATTACAATAAACATGTTAAAATAAATTAGTGCAAAAAGAGAGCAAAATAGTGAGATAATGTTCATGGGTTCATTGTCCATTCAGAAATCTGATAGTGGAAAGGAAGAAGCTGTCCTGAAACATTGAGTGTGCATCTTCAGACTCCAGTACCTCCTCCCTGATATTGGTAATGAGGGTATGTTCTGGGTGATGGGGGTTCTTAATGATAGATGCTGTCTTTATAAGTCATTGCCTTTTGAATATGCCCTCAATGTTGGGGAGGCTCGTGCTTATGATGAAGCTGGCTGAGTTTACCACCTTCTGCGGCTTTTTCTGATCCCGTTCAGTGGCCCCTCCATACCAGATGGTGATGCAGCCAGTCAGAATGTTCTCCACAGTACATCTGTAGGAATTTGTGAGTGTCTTTGGTGACATACCAAATCTCCTCAAACTCCTAATGAAATATAGCCACTGGCATGCCTTCTTCACAGTTGCAGCAATATGTTGGGCCCAGGATAGATCGTCAGAGATGTTGACACACAGGAACTTGAAGCAGCTCACCCTTTCCACTAGTGACCTCTCAATGAAGACTTTTAAAGCAAAGATTAGTTTTGTTATATGTACATCGAGTCATTGAAACAGACAGTGAAATTTGTTGTTTGCATCAAATCAGATCAGTGAGGATTGTGCTGAGCAGTTTGTAGGTGTCACCACGCTCCTGGCATCGACATAGCATGACCACAGCTCACTAACCCCAAGCATATGCCTTTGGACAGTGGGAGAAAACTGGAGCACCCAGAGGAAACCCATGTGGGCACAGGGAGAATGTACAAACTCCTTATTGCCAGTACCCAGTGGCAGTGGCATTGGACTGAAAACCCCTACAAAGGACTGTGAGAATGGCTGAGAGGGTCATAGGGGTCTGTCTACCTTCCATCGAGGACATTTACCAGGACTACTGCATAGACAGACAGACAGACATACTTTATTGATCCCGAGGGAAATTGGGTTTCATTACAATCACACCAACCAAGAATAGTGAAGAAATATAGCAATATAAAACCATAAATAATTAAATAATAATAAGTAAATTATTCCAAGTGGAAATAAGTCCAGGACCAGCCTATTGGCTCAGGGTGTCTGACACTCCTAGGGAGGAGTTGTAAAGTTTGATGGCCACAGGCAGGAATGACTTCCTATGACACTCAGTGTTGCATCTCGGTGGAATGAGTCTCTGGCTGAATGTACTCCTGTGCCTAACCAGTACATTATGGAGTGGATGGGAGTTATTGTCCAAGATGGCATGCAACTTGGACAGCATCCTCTTTTCAGACACCACCGTCAGAGAGTCCAGTTCCACCCCCACAACATCACTGGCCTTACGAATGAGTTTGTTGATTCTGTTGGTGTCTGTTACCCTCAGCCTGCTGCCCCAGCACACAACAGCAAACATGATAGCACTGGCCACCACAGACTCGTAGAACATCCTCAGCATCGTCCGGCAGATGTTAAAGGAGCTCAGTCTCCTCAGGAAATAGAGACGGCTCTGACTCTTCTTGTAGACAGCCTCAGTGTTCTTTGACCAGTCCAGTCACAGAGCCCAGGGCCCTTAGTATTATTTGGGATCCCACCCATCTATCCAGCATCCTCTTTGACTTTCTACCATCAGGCAGGAGACTGTGATGCATAAAAAGAAGAATGGTCAGGATGGGAAACAGTTTCTTCCCTCAGGCCATTTGGCTTCTGAACTCCCTGTCACATCATATTTGAAGTGTCACTGGTTAATCTGTTCCGTACCTGACAACATTTAATTTATGCACTTTAGTTTGTTTATTTATATGTAATCCATCTGTAGATTCCATCCTTACTTTCTTTAAGTAATGATTTGTTATGTGTGTTATGTATACTATAGTGCTTTACACTCTGGTTCAGAAAAACATTGTGTCATTTGACAGTATACATGTACTATATATAGTTAAATGACAATAAACTTGACTGACTTAATCCTGATCGGTGATCTCTGGCGCTGTGATAGCATGATGCCTACCCTGCCTACTGGTGTATGTTCTCTCGATTTCCCCCAAGCTTCTTTCTATCTCCTGCAGACACATCAGTGCACCATCTCTGTGTGTCTCCACAGTCATCCTCTGTTGGTGGCTTTGTTGTGGTCCTGCTGGTACCAATGTGTGGAGATCTTCTCCAGTGAGACTGGGGTGCACGGTAACATAGTGGTTAACACAACACTTTACAGTGCCAGCAACCCAGGTTCTAGGTTTGTCTAGGGCTGTCTATAAGGAGCTTGTATGTTCTTCCTGCGACTGCGTGGGTTTCCTCCAGGTGCTCCGGTTTCCTCCCACATTTCAAAGGTGTACGGGTTAGGGTTAGCGAGTTGCGTACATGCTACGTTGGTGCCAGCAGGACAGTGACACTTGTGGGCTGCCTCCAGCACGTCCTCGAACTGTTTTGGTCGCTGATCGAAATGATGTATTTCTCTATATGCTTTGATATTTCAATGTACATGTGATGTATGTAAAGCTAATCTTTAATCTAATTTTCTTCCTAACCACATCCCAATGTCGTTTACCCCTTCTAGCCTACTCCCTTCATCCTTCATGGTCCCAGTACACTAGGTGTTGTTAGGTGATGTAATGTGCTCTTCATCTGTGTCTTTGTCTGGTGCTGCTCCTGCAGTGATTGGGTGGGATGGGGCTGACAGTATCTAGGGGCATCCAGCAGGCCGTGTCTGCCTGAAGTATGTGCATTTACCAGGGGGAATTGAATAACAAAGAGGTGACACAAGAGTCATAGAGTCACATAGCACAGAGGCACAGAAACAGGCCTTTTGGCCCATTTAGTCTGTGCTGAACTATTATTCTGCCTAGTTCTATTGACCTGCACTTAGACTGTAGCCCTCCATAGCCCTCCCATCCATGTATCTATCCAAACTTCTCTTAAATTTTGCAATTGAACCTGCATCTACCACTTTCAATGGCAGCTACACTTGCACCACCCTCTCAGCAAAACAAATTGCCCTCAGGTTCCCCTTGGATGCTTCATCTTTCACCTTTGACCTATTGACCTAGTCCCACCCAACCTCTGTGGAAAAAGCCTGTTTGCATTTACCCTATCTATACCTCTCATAATTTTGTATACCTCTATCAAATCTCCTGTTAATCTCCTGCACTCCAAGAGACTTGTTTCTCATAGTGATTTAGAGACTCATAGACATAAAGAGAGATTAACTTTATTTGTCATGTACATCAAAACATACAGTGAAATGTATTGTTTGTGTCAAAGACCATCACAGGTTGAGGATGTGCTAGGGGCAGCCCACAAGTGTCACCACACTTCCAGCACCAACATAGCTTACCCACAACTCACTAACCTTAACCCAGTATGTCTTTGGACCGTGGGAGGAAACTGGAGCACCCAGAGGAAACTCATGTGGTCACGGGGAGAACATACACAGACAGTGATGGGATTTGAAAATGAATCACTGGGGCTGTAGAGTGTTACACTAAATGCATACTTCTGTGCCACCCAGTGACCTTCGGTCCTGATGAAGGGTCTTGGCCAGAAACGCCGACTGTTCATTCCTCTCCATAGATGCTGCCTGACTGGCTGGCTGAGTTACTCCAGCATTTTGTGTTTGTTCCAAACAATTGGTTATCTGGTGCACTGGGATAAGAAAGACACTGTTGAAATTAAAATCTATTTTTATATACTACTTCAATGATATTTCTTAAAATAATGTTACTGATGCTGGGCGGCGAGTGAAGTTTCTGAGTTGCTACTTTCAGATTTTCATATGCGTAAGGTGTCCAGTACAATTGCCCAAAAGCTGCAAACTGTAAACCTTAACTGTAAAAACTGTAACTGTAAACACATGCAAGAGATATACTGATACTACCAGAAATTAACTGATGAGGCATGTACTTACACTGGTTACTTTGCCTATGACACCTGAAATATATTATCTTTAAACAGTGAAATCTAGCATTGCACGGAGCCGAACAGGAGTTATCGTTAGCACTGCACAGACCAACCATAACAATTTGGCAATAAATTTTGTCGATGTGTTGGAGAATGCATAATTTAATTTCAGTTTACACTACCTATAGATTGATGTGCATCATTGCATTGTTTTTATTTCATTGTATGTTTTGTATTTTTTGGATAATTTCACTTGAATCTAGATTTTATTTATAGCAGAAAATTGTTTTAAAATTTTTGTTCTGCCTCATTAGAGCCATAGAGTCATAGAACACCACAGCACAAAAACAGGCTGTTCAGCCCATCTAGTCCATGCTGATTTATTACTCTGACAAATCCCATTTACCTACACCTGGACCACAGCCCTCCATACCCCTCCCATCCATGTCCATCTCCCACCCCCCATTCTCATCACATTCTACAGGGGTTGTATTGAGAGCATCCTGAACAGCTGCATCACTGCCTGGTTCGGAAATTGCACCATCTCGGCTCGCAAGACCCTGCAGCGGATAGTGAGGTCAGCTAAGAAGATCATCGGGGTCTCTCTTCCCGCCATTACGGACATTTATACTACACGCTACATCCGCAAAGCAAACAGCATTATGAAGGACCCCACGCACCCCTCATACAATCTCTTCTCCCTCCTGCCATCTGGGAAAAGGCACTGAAGCATTCAGGCTCTCACGACCAGACTATGTAACAGTTTCTTCCCCCAAGCTATCAGATCGCTCAATACCCAGAGCCTGGACTGACACCTTACTGCCCTATTGTCCTGTTTATTATTTATTGTAATGTCTGCACTGTTTTGTGCACTTTATGCAGTCCTGGGTAGGTCTGTAGTCTAGTATAGCTTTCTCTGTGTTTTTTTTATTACGTAGTTCAGTCTAGTTTTTTGTACTGTGTCATGTAAACCATGGTCCTGAAAAATGTTGTCTCATTTTTACTATGCACTGTACCAGCAGTTATGGTCGAAATGACAATAAAAGTTGACTTGACTTGACTTGACTTATCCAAGTTTCTCTTAGATGTTGAATTCGACCCTGCATTCACCACTTCCGCTGGCAGCTCGTTCCACGCTCTCACCATCCTCCGAGTGAAGAAATTCTCCCTCCTGTTCTACATAAATATTACACCTTTTACCCTTAATCTATGACCCTTAGTTCTAGTGTCACTCAAACTCAGTGGCAAAAGTTTGCTTGCATTTTCAGGGTTCACAACCTGGAGTCCACGGACCCGTTGCTTAATGGCTTTGGGTCCATGGCATAAAAATGGTTGTAAACCCCTGAACCCTATCTATATACCTCATAATTTTGTATAACTCTAACAATTCTCCGCTCACTCTCCTACATTCTAGAGCATTCTAAGCTCATTGTTGTATTTATTTTTTGTTTATTTTATTTTTCTTTAATTATTCTATTATTCATTCTGTTTACAAATGCTGTATATGTAGAAGAGGTACTTACTTTTGTGGCCAATCTCAAAAATGTTATCAGGTTTACCTGAGAGCAACTGCGCTGTTTCTTAAGTCACATTTATAAACCTATTAAAATGAAGAAGTCACTTCATCAGCTTCCTGATGTAGCAGACAAAAAGATGTCTACTGCTCATGACTGCTGCATCAGCTTGTATTTGAACAAGTGTATCTGTGTGACCACTCACTGATCTTTCGGTGAGCAGATGTGTGATGGAAAAAAAGCCTCCTGCTGTATTATTTCAAAAGCAAATATTCAAAATCTCATTAGCCTCAAGTCCTGACAATATCAATAAATACACAATGAGAACAAAAGATCTTTGACCTTTGAGCTATTCTTAGTTTATCCTCTGTGGTCTCAGTACAGGCTACATTTGTCCTTGAACGTTAATGACTCCTGCCTAGATAGCTGGCAGAATTATCTCTGAGCCAGGTGGTCCCGAGTACAATTCTCACTCTAGATATCTAAGTGTTTGTTCAGAACGATATTTGCATAGGATAGTAGGAGTAGTGGACTCTCTGAAGCAAAATTTGTTTAGCGATATATCCTTGTATTGTTGAATGTGTGACATGGTTCTAAAATTGTGGCTTTATTGACTTCAAAGGAACTGAATTCTGAGGGGTGGAATATTACAGCAACCCTGCTGCCATCGCTGATTGACACGGTTGAGAAGGCTATCTAAGTGTCTGTTATAAATTGCACTTGTACCTGCCTCTACCACTGCCTCTGGTAGCTCGTTTCATATAACCACCACCCTCTGGGTGGAAAACTGATTCTTTCAACGACTGATCACCCAGAATCCCCCAGCAGCAAGTCAAATACAAAACAGTGGAAGCACATCCAGCCACTGCAACTCATTTCTCAATATTACTTATTACTTATTTATTAATTATTATCATTATTTTTTGTATTTGCAGTTTGTCTTCTTTTGCATATTGGTTGTTGTTCAACTTTGATAATAAAATTATATTGAACTTTGAACTTTGAATCATACATCTTCTCTGTTCAACTTGCTATAGTCTTTCGGTCTATCAGTCGAGAGGGACTGTGGAACACCCTTCACAAATCCAGCTGCCCATGGGAACTGTCTCCATCTTATGTTTGTTACACAATGGCATGTTATCAACCAACTGGTCTACAACAGAGTCACTCAATGAAGACCACTGTCAAGCAGGGTGGTGTCATTTCTGCAACATTTTTCTCAGTCTTTTTCTGCACAATATTGCTGCTCACTTTCAGTAAACTTCCATGGGGTGGAGCTAATCTGTTGAACTTCTGGGAAACTATTCAACCTACACCTTCAACATCAAAATGTTTGTTGATTTGAAGACAATATTCCTTTGGGTTCATCCCCACACTCTCACCTTCTGACAAATTCTGTGCCCGTATTGACACACTTGGACTATGGGGAGGATAACCCAAATGTGCCTAACATGCAACTTTCATTGGACTCCAACAGGTAGTAGAAAATATGCCTAATTTGTACTCATTACCTCAGCCCTACTCAGTGAAGAGTTAAAAGTAACAAGCACAATATTATTCAGATCCAGGAAAATTTAACAGTTAATTTTCTCACAATGTCCCAAACTGTTGAGGGTCTTCAATGAGTATGGGGGGCGGGGGGAAATGGCTACTGTGGATGTAGTGGGCTTCTTAGAATTATGGTATTGAAAGAAAAATATTCTCTGTGAATGAGAATAATTGCTGACAGCTTTTGAGGACAGAGACATACTTGTTTAATAGAATCTAGGAATCCCAAACATCATTGTTTTTCAGATTATTACATATCAAAGTTTGGGTTTCACAAAGCATTTTATTTGAATTGATCATGTTAAACAAAGCATATTAACACTTTAAGTGTACTTTCATGTAAATGTATTAAATTAAAGCTTCACTGCTTCTCTCTCTCCAGTTATTTCCTGTCCTGATGAACACAACCAACATTTTCTGCCTTTATTTCAGATTCTCAGTGCCCAGCCTTTGTGATTTGGGTGAAACACCTAATAAACTTTTGGTCTAAACAATGACTAGAATTAAAAGGTAGGGCATGGAGTGGGTCCAATAAGCTGCGAGGCTCATTTCTGTATGAAAATATTCTTTTGGATCCTGACTGAAATCCTTTAAAATTCTTTGTCAGGTTGTGGGTGCCATTGGTAAAAGAATTTTCATTGTCCACACCTCCTTGTTCTTGACATAATTAATCAGAGTACACATACCAGAGAATCAGTCACTTTGCGGCAGAAATGAAGTTAGTTGCGTTGGTTCAGGACCCACACCTTCAACCATCAGGCTCCTGATAACATCACTCACCTCAATACTGAACTGATCACTGAACACAACCAATGGACTCACTTTCAAGGACTCTACAACTCATATTCTCAGTATTTATCTATCTATCTATTGATTTATTTGTATTGGCACAGTTTTTTTTGTACACCAATTGTTTGTCAGTCTTTGCGAGCAGTTTTTCACTGATTCTATTGCATTTCCTTGTTCTACTGTGAATGCCTGCAAGAAAATGAATCTCAAAGAAGCATATGATGCCATACATGTACTTCGATAATAAACATCAAAATCAGCTTGAAGAAATTCAACTTTAATCTGAACACTGGGAAGACATTGCACTCAATAGATACACCTGGTTGAAATCTGTTCAAGAGGGAGCTGGACCTCATGAGAACAACCTCCGCTGTGTCACAGAGAACAAGCGGCACCTGTGAGAGGAGAGACTGAAAAACGAAAAGACCCAACCACGAACCACAGCCACCACTTACTCTTGCCCACACAGCACCAGAACACATGGATCCCGGATCGACCTCTAGAGCCACATGAGGACCCACCAATAGGCAACTCCTTAGAAGAACAGCATACTCGACTCGAGTGATCACACTACTAGTACTACTACCTTGATAATAAATTTACTTTGAACTTTGAACCCAAATGACCCAGTTCAGACAACGATGGTAACTTCTCTTCCTCAAATGGAATTTTGTGAATAAATTGGATTTTTGAAGTATTATAATAACATCATCATCATCGCGGCTGTAGCTCTTATTCCAGAATTATTAACTTATTTGCATTTAAATCCACCTATTGATTAGTGGGATTTGAATTCTTATTTTCCGATAATACATATTCCCTAGTAACATAATCTCTATGTTACTGTATCCATATTGAGCAGGAGTTCACGATTGGAAAACCTGCTAGAGATGTTTGATTTGGTAACTAACAGAACAGATAATGGTATCAGAGCAGTTAACATAATGCTTTGTAGTGCCAGTGATCAGGGTTCAGTTCCTGCCGCTACCTGTAAAGTGTTTGTACATTCTCCCCGTGTCTCCATGAGTTTCCTCCGGGTGCTCTGGTTTCCTCCCACAGTCCAAAGACATATGGATTAGAAAGGGTTAGTAAGTTGTGGACATGCTACATTGTTGCCTGAAGCATGAAGGCATGACAGGCTGCTCCCAGCACATCCTTGGGCCGTGTTGGTTATTGATACAAACAACACATTTCACTATATGTTTAGATGTACATGTGACAAATAAAGTGAATCTTTGATCAGTGGGTGTGATGCATATAAACTAGAGCACATGGGATTGGGGTAACAGAATGCTTTAGACTGAGTTTGGGTTATTGGACAGTCAGAAGGGAGTAAGAATAAATGGGTTAATTTTCAGGTTGGTAGGCTGTGAATGCCATGGCAATTGTTGCTGTGGCCTTGTTTTCCTACATCAACGATTTGGATGAGGAGACCAAGTGTAAAATATCCAGGTTTATTGATGATACAACGTTGGTTGTCAGGGTGAATTCAGAGGAAGATTTAGGGAACAATCAAGGGAATGTATAGTGACTATAATGATTCAGAAAGAAAAAAAATTAAAGATTTAAATATTTAAAGGTTTCTAGATTAGCAGCTTTATTTGTCACATAAATTGAAACATACAGTGCAATGGGTCATTTGTATCAACAACCAACAGATTCCAAAGATTGTGCTGGGGGCAGCCCACAAGTGTCAGCAACATAGTATGCCCACAACTCACTAACCCTAACCGTAATCACACGTCTTTGGAATGTGGGAGGAAACTGGAGCACTCAGTGGAAACCCGTAGGCTAAGGGGAGAACGTGCAAACTCCTTACAGACAGCAGTGGGAATTGAACCCTGAATGGTGACTGCCGGTGATGTAAAACATTGCACTAACCATTCTGCTGCTGGATGTAGAGAGATTAAATAAATATGCAAGGACATGCTAGGTGGAATAAAATGAGGAAAAATATGAAGTCATTTATTTTTTAGAAACTCAGAGTTCCTTTTGAATGATGAGAGACTTACAGAAAGGCATAAGTGCTCCTATACACTAATTTTTGAAAATTAACATATAGGTTAAGCCTGCAATTAGTAGGGAAAACTCCACTCAGTGGCCATTTTGTTATGTACACCTGTACAGCAGCTCATTAATGCAAACATCCAATCAGCCAATCATGTAGCATCAATCCAATGCATAAAAGCATGCAGACATGGTCAAGATGTTCATTTGTTGTTCAGACCGAACATCCGAATGGGGAAGAAACGTGACCTAAGTGACTTTGACTGTGGAATGATAGTTGGTGCCAGACAGGGTGGTTTGAGTATCTCAGAAACTGCTGATCTCCTGGGATTTTCACACAGAACAGTCTCTAGAGTTTACAGAGAATGGTGCAAAAAATACAAAAAAAAGTCCAGTGAGTGGCAGCTCTGTGGATGAAAACACCTTGTTAATGAGAGAGGTCAGAGGAGAATGGCCAGACTGGTTCAAGCTGACAGAAAAGCATCTGGAGTTTAGCCATCTCGTGCTTAGCACCTGGTAGGGTTGCACATAGGGGTAAGGTCAAGGGGGAGGTTCCAGACAAAGGGTGATCAAACCAAGATCTCAGCAGTGGAACTGACCATAACACTATAAGACCATAAGATATAGGAGCAGAATTAGGCCATTTGGCCCATTGAGTCTGCTCTGACATTTCATCATGGCTGATTCAATTTTCCTCTCAGCCCCAATCTCCCGCCTACTCCCCGTATCCCTACACACATTAACCAATCAAGAATCTATCAACCTCTGCCTTAAACATACATAAAGACTTGGCCTCCACAGCTGCCTGTGGCAAAGCATTCCATAGATTCACTACTCTCTGGCTAAAGCAATTCCTCCTCATCTCCATTCTAAAAGGATGCCCCTCTGTTTTGAGGCTGTGTCCTCTGGTCTTAGCCATGGTGAAAGATGATGACACATCACTACAGCAGTGAAGGCGGAGGGTCCCCAGTCGCCTTCATCCCATGCCACTGGACTCTGACCCCATCTGTCAAGGACTGTGTGGTGGTTGCCCGTGCATCAGCCTCCCCACATTAAACAAAGTCACATTAAGGGAATGCACCCTAAACCAGAGTATGTGGGGCCTCTACAGCCACCTAAGGACACACCAATAGACAACTGCTAAGGAGAACATCATACTCGACTTGAGTGATCACACAATCTACGTGGAAATGAAGAAAATTTCATAATGCTTCATTTTTTGGCTTCAGGGGGAATACAGTAACATTCTAAAGATGAGATCCTGGTGTGTCAGCTACACATTAGTGGATATTTTAGTAGAATGATAAAACATGCTTAGCTATTACCAGATGGAAAATAGCCAATTTTCAGTGGTGTAAATTAGGGAGAACATTTGCATTAAGGTCAAAGTCAGAGTTGAATTTATTATCATCTGCACAAGTCCGTGTGTGCACAGGTGCAATGAAAAACTTGCTTGCAGCAGCATCACAGGGACATAGCATCATATAAGCAGCATTCACAAAGAAAAGGTCAAACATAACTTAGAAACAACTTTTACATGGAAGAACACAATTAGAACAAATAACTGTCTATTGCAGTGCTAAGAGAGTGGTCAGAGAGGTGCTATACTGAAGTGGTGATTAGGGTCGGTTCAAGGTCCAACTGGTTGAAGGGAAGTAGCTGCTGTTGAACGTGGTGCTGTGAGTCTTCAGCTTCGGTATCTCCTGTCTGATGGTAGGTGTGAGAAAATTGTTGATGGATGTTGTCTGTTTGAGGCAGTGCCTCCTGTCGATGCTATGTGACAACAAGCAACTGCTCCCTTCTGTCACTCTGGACATTTACAACTAGTTAAACTCTTTCAATGTGGGAGCTTAGATCTTTCAGCCACAGGATGGTGGAGGTTTGAGATCAGAGATTTCCTTCTCCTAGATGAGCTCCCAACCATGGTTCACGAGCCCCATCTGCCTGAAGCGACTAGCTTTACAGCACCAGTAACCCACCTTTGCCCCTTTTCCTTTCAGTAGAAATGGTTCTGCTGGGCTCAGTGGCAAGCCACATGTGAAGGCCAGGAGCTGGACTTGGTTGTCAGAGGCTATTTGAGACGCACACCATCGGGAGCATTTAATAGGTTGTGGGAGCTTATCCCCACTACTCCTGTGATGTCGCTGGTGCCAAATTGTATTGCTCTTTGATGTTCCTTTGGTTTCATCAGCTGTGTGGAGAGGGGGAGCCTGCTGCACTGGCAACAGCTTGATCTCCATGTCGCACTGCCCTGGCCTACGTATTGGCTTGCATATGACGCAACATCCATGGTTGACCCCGACTAATGGAGGGCCACTGATACGAGGTGCAGAAATTTACACACAGGAAGATCCCATAAGCAGCAATAAGTAAACTGCTGAAGGCAGCCAACAGGCCAGATGCACCTGTGGAGGGAAAGGGATGGCAAGTGTTTCAGATTGACACCTGGTATTAGGTCCTGGTATGCAGAGTCTCAACTTGAAACATTGACTATCCCTTTGCCTCTACAGATTCTGCTTGGTGCACTGAATACCTTCAGCAGTTTGCTTATTGATCTTGGTTCCAGCATTGGCTGTTTTCTTTTGCCTGCCCATACAGCAATGTCTCAGTAACCTATTTGAAAAAAATTGCTACAAGGAGTAGTGGATATGGGCTAGTACATCACGGGTAAAGTCCTCCCTACCATTGAGCACATCTACACAAACGCTGTCACAGGAAAGCAGCATCCATCATCAGGGACCTCACCACCTAGGACATGCTCTCTTCTCACCGCTGTCATCAGGAAGAAGGTACAGGAGCCTCAGGACTCACACCATCAGTTCAGGAACAGTTATCACCCCTCAACCATCAGGCTCTTGAACCAGAGAGAATAACTACATTCAACTTCACTTCCCCATCACTGAAATGTTCCCGCAACCAATGGACTCACTTTCAAAGCTTCTTCATCTCATGTTCTCGGTATTTATTGCTTATTTATTTATTATTATTATTATGCTCATTTTAAAATTATTTCTTTATATTTACTGTGAATTCCCACAAGAAAATGAATCTCAGGGTTATATATGCTGACATATATATATACTGTGATAATAAATTTTCTTTGAACTTTGAACTTTTAAACTTCGTACAAGAGCTAACTTGAACCTTAGAGTCATAGAGTGATACAGAGTGGAATGAGCTCTTCAACTCGACTGGTCCATGTTGTCAAAGGTGTCCCATCCAAGCTAGTCCTTTCTTTGAAATTGTGGCATAGATCCATTATGCCCAGCTGAGAGTATCGGTCACGCTTTACTTTGATGTGTTATCAGTAATCACACAATGGCAACTTCACATCTGACCCACATTTGTTAAACATATATACTTGCTAACACAGAAAATATGGATTTATAATCTTGAAGAAAACAAATAATTTTGAAACAAATATACAAACTAACTCTTCAAAACAGAAACCAAAGGGCTAATTGTGCGTTTGACTACCTTCCAACCATCTATAATGGTAATGCAAATTTCAGAAAATCAACTGATGGCAAGAATATTTGCATTTAAACAAATTGCAGTAGGTCAAACTACTCACCGTACTGTATTGGTTAAATGGGAAATATATATTAGAAGATCCACAGAGCATTTTGCAGTTTGCAATGTACTTAAAGTTCTGACACAGTTGCTGGAAATTTTTAGAAACAGAACCTTAAATACAACAAAAAAGGAGGCAAATATCTTTTTGATATTTTGAAAGAATCGCATTATCTGGTCAACACCATGGAAACTAGTAAGTATTACTGGACCTCTCTTATTGTTAATAATGTGTGATTATACTTGATCGGGTAAATGGGCTCATCAACTCATCTAGGAGAATGAAATCTCTGATCTCAAACCTCCGCTGTCTTGTGGCTATACCCACTCATGGGGAAGGCTTTGGGAGTAAACCCCGAGGGAAAAATCCAGAGCTGGAGTCCCTAAGGCAGTTCTACGTTGAGTTCAACACTGACTGACAACTGCAACGCCGCTGGTATTAGCTTCTGTTGTTCTTTTGGGTTCATCAGATGTGTGGAGAGGGGGAGCCTGCCACATGGGCAACAATTTGCTCTCCATATTGCTTGCATATTGGCTTATGTATACATAGACAGCTAGGATGCAACATCTGTGGTTGACCCAGTCCAACGGACAGTCTCTCTCTGATTATGCTAAACATTTTGGAAATATATGCTGTGTTAGGTAATAGAAAAGAAAAAAGTTGCTTTTTTGCTTTTGCTATGTTTAATTCTAAATGCATTTGATGTTCATAATCCACAATAAAACATGTAGTTCACTTTCTGACAGATTGATTAATCAAGTACTTCTCCTCCATGGATTTGGAACTAACAGAAATCCATCTCGATTAAACATTTAATCCCCATCCTGAATTTAGGATGATTCAAGCCTCTGAATGGACAAAACAGTCCAAGCTAAAGCAACACAACAGTGTCTTTACACAACTGTGGATCTTTGTTAAAGGCAGAATTGGCATTAACTATTGGGCAGAAGGCTGGAATTTATTCTCCATTTGCCAGATAGTCAGTTGATGTTTGAAAGATATTGGTGGGTACCAAATGGGAAAATCCATACAAGATATCCCAGTAAGGAATGAACACTCCATAGGGAATACATGATGGGTGGAAAGCTGGCAACAAATGAAGAAGGCAACCATAAAATACAGTTCATATGAACAAAATGGTCTGTTACAATTATTGACAGTCATTTTCAAGGACTCTATAATTCACATCACCATGTTCTCAGTATTATTTATTATTATTATTATTTTGTATTTGCACGGTTTGTCTACTTTTGCATATTGGTTGTTTGTCAGTCTTTGCTTGTGTGTAGATTTTCATTGATTCTATCATATCTCTTTGTTTTACTGTGCAGTAAAACGAATCTCAAGGTAGTATATGGTGATATATATGTATAGTACTTTGAAAATAAATTTAGTTTGTAATGTGAAGTTTGAGAAATTGGAAAAGTAAGCTCTTTTCTGATGAAGGGTCTTGGCTTGCAATATCAACTGTTTTTTCCCCATTATAGATGCTGCCTGACCTGCTGAGTTCCTCCAGCACTTTTTGTGTGTATTGCTATTAGAAAAGTTAAGTTAGCTCAGTTTATCTAAGATCAGATATTCATATACTTCTTATAGTTGTATGGCTGTGTTTAGAAATTACTGCAATGAAAAGTTTGTTTGTTGAAGACAATGATTTCACTTGCTGTGTTGAAAATTATTTTGTAAGTATCATTTCTCACAATTGCTGTACTATAATGTGCACTGATCTAAAAGTCAACTAAATCAAAATTATGTATTTGGTAACAAATGTTGTCTCAGTAAGAGGACATCCAGAGTCACTGCCACAGCACAAGTAAATTGTTTTTCATTTATCCCCTCAAATATGTTTTGCTCTTTTATATCAATGTGGATTAAAATTAGTTTACTATTAATAAATGGTCATGTCATTTCTACATCCTTAGCACTTTCAGAACCAGAATCAGAATCAGGTTTATGATCACAGACATATGTTGTATAATGTGTTGTTTTGCGGCAGCAGTACAGGGCAATAGATAATATATAGTACAAATTACAATGTAGAAATATATAGAAATAAATAATGCAAGAAGAGAGCAAAAATCAGTGAGGTAGTGTTCATGGGGTCATTGTCCATTCAGAAATCTGATGGCAGAGAGGAAGAAGCTGTTCCTAAAATATTGAGTGTGTATCTTCAGGCTCCTGTACCTCCTGCTTGATGCTAGTAATGAGAAAAGGGTGTGTCCCGGGTGGTGGGGGTCCTTAATGATGGATACCACCTTCTTGAAGCATCACCTTTGGAAGATACACTTGATGGTATGGAGGCTAGTGCCCATGGTGGAGCTGGCTCAGTTTACAATCCTCTGCAGCTTTTTCATTTAGGTTAAAGAATTAATTGCCATATATCAAAATCCTCTTCATTGCCTTTCAACACTCTTCATCCTATCATGCATTGCCACTTTACGCTTACACTCCACACCTCATACCTACACTGTCCTACTGTTTTCAAATGCCCGACTGCTACCTGGAAGAGTTCCTCTTGCCCACTTCATCATTTCCTGTCAGAGTCACCTTATGTAGAGGTACTCCTGCACCTAGTGTCACTTTATGGATATACAATCAGTTTACATATATATAGGGCAAACACGAGGAAATCTGCAGATGCTGGAAATTCAAGCAACACACACAAAATGCTGGTGGAACGCAGCAGGCCAGGCAGCATCTATAGGAGAAGTACTGTCAATGTTTCAGGCCGAGACCCTTCGTCAGAACTTCCCCCTCTCCCATTAAATGTATGTCTCGTGTATTTGCTATTTCTGCCTGGGGGGGGGGGGGAGATAGAATCTATTCTGTCTGCCTACTCTATCTATACCTATCATAAATTTATCAACTTCTATCAAAACTTCACTCAGCCTCTGCCTCACTACTAATTAATAGCTAATTTTAATTTCTTTAGCCAATTCATTGCCAAAGATGGCAGTGAAGGCCAAGTCATTGAGCACATTTAAAGCGTGATTAGTCAGGGTGTCAAAGTTACTGGGAGAAGGCAAGAGAATGGGGTTGAGAGGGATAATAAATCAGCCGTAATGGAATGGCGGAGCAGACTCGAAGGGTTGAATGGCCTAATTCTGCTCTTGTGCCTTATTGTCTAATCGTTTAATCTGGTGTTGAAAGGATTCTCCCATCTGTTTCCATATCTTGATAACTTCATTTTCGAAAATGCATTGAAGTAGCAAGACAATCCGAGTGTAGATTGAGACAGGTCAGAAAGTTGTGAAAGCGGTCTGTAATTAATCCAGTTTCTTTTCATGCAAAGACACCCCATTTTGTGGACAGTTTAATTAGTGTTTATATTACCTGAAGATCAGATCTACGTTTCCGCTGATAGCTGAAAAAACAACACTGCAGGAAATCCAGGCTAACTGGGAGACAATTCCTTAAGTTTAACAAATTCAGGGGCAAATGGCGAGGCTCATCTCAAACGTACACAAACAATCTGACCTGTTCTGGGAAATAACGTTGTATGATGTGCTACGATATTCGGTCGGGGTGACGTTTATCAATAGCATTTCTGACATTCGATTAAAAATTAATTATTAGTTTTCCTTGAGAAACAGTGATTTAGTCTCGCAACCTCAGCTCTGAGAACCTACATTATTCCTCACTATCATCACCGTAAATGTACAGACGAAATTTATACGGGAATGTTTGTACGGAGCTGTTATAGCAAAAAAAATCTTAAAAAGAGGATTTTGTAGACTACACCTATGTTAATATTAAATGCATATATCCAAAAGGGATAATAATTTCAAAGTTGTTATTCAATCACGCGATGCGCTTTGAATGGTGTTGGGGGAGAGGGGCTGCCGAAAATGTCTTGGGAAGCTGATCTGAACCTTCAGTCTGGTTAGTGATGCCAGTTCCTCCTGTACCTCATAAAATGTGTGTCTGTGGTCTTCTGCTGCTGTCGCCCATCCACTTCAAGGTTCATGTGTTGTGTGTTCAGAGATGCTTCTGCACACCACTGTTGCAACACAGGGCGATTAGATCAGGAACATACAGTGTTCGTTGGAAACCTTTGTTCCTCATTCTGAAATAGCATGGAAAAAGAAGGCACACTAAACCACTAAAAACATAAAGGAGAAAGGATGTATTTGCAAGAGAGTAACTTGGATTGGGACCAAATGGCCACTGTAATTGATTAATGTTGATGAGGGAAATTGATAAACACCTGTTGTAGGAATAAGAAATTTTAGTACCAGAGTGATAGAAACAAAGATATAGGAATGGAGCTGAGGCACAAATTACCCAAACTTCTTCTAAAATCTGGATCAACTCACACAAAATGCTGGAGGAACTCAACAGGTCAGGCAGCATCTATGGAGGGAAATGAACAGTTGACATTTCAGGCCGAGACACTTCATTAAAAAATAGAGGGCTATGGGTAAGCCTAGATAGTTCTAAGGTAGGGATATGTTTGGCACAGCATTACGGCTGAAGGGCCTGTATTGTGCTGTAGGTTTTCTATGTTTCTATCATTACCCTTCATTTTTTTTAGAACAAAGCAAAAGATACTGGAATTCAACATACCAGGCAGCATTTATGGAGAGAGAACCAGAGCACCCAAAGGAAAGCCACACGGTTACAGGGAGAACCCCAAAGCCCCCCACACACAAACAGCAGAAACACCAACCCTCCCCGTGCCACTTGTGCCAGCAGAAACACCGACCCCCCTCCCCACCATGCAAGCAACAGCAAAAGTCCCCGAAGAGACCTTGAGCTAGAGTCCATCAAAAGCTACCGTCCATAACCCAGAATTTCAGTATCCCAGACAGACTCTCTCTCTTTCTGTCATGGGAGGGAGAGGTTACTCCTTCACCAAGGAGAGTGGAGATCAGCAGCTTACTGTTCCGATGTTACAATCTTCTACGTCGCCTCTTCTCACCCCCCCCCCCCCCTCACACAACACACACAGACACTCACACACACACACTCGCTCTTCTCTTTCTCTCTTTCTCTATCTCTGGGAACTGTCTGAGATTGAAAGAGACTCATGATCAGACAAAAGATTACATGATCTTGTATTTGTCATGTATCTGATCACGAGAAGAGCTCTGGACTACTGTATCCCCAAAACTGCCCATTTCCATCTCCACACTAAACAATGATGCATTTGGCAGAGCTGCTGCCTCACAACCTCAGTGTTCTGGGTTCAGTTCTGACCTCTGACCTCTGTGTGGAATTAGTGTATTCTGCTTGGGTTCATGTGAGTTTTCGTCAGATATTCTGATTTCCTCCTACATCTCAAAGATATGTGTATTTTGTGTGAACATGTTGAAAATTAAATGAAATTTGTGTAGAATTAACGTAAAATTGAACACAGTGCCAGCGGCCCAGGTTCAATTCCCACTGCTGTCTGTAAGGATTTGTACGTTCTCCCCTTGACCATGTGGCTTTCCTCTGGGTGCTCCGGTTTCCTCCCACAGTCCAAAAGATGTGTGGGTTAGGGTTAGTGAGTTGTGAGTAAGCTATAAGACTAAAAGACCATAAGATATAGGAGCAGAATTAGGCCATTTGGCCCATTGAGTCTGTTGTTGGCACTGGAAGCATGGTGATACCTGCGGGCCAGCCCCACCATATCTCAGACTGTGTTGATCATTGTTGCAAACAATGAATTTCACTGCATGTTTTGATGTTTCAATGTACATGTGACAAATAAAGTAATCTCTGGATATGAAGGCCTGTTTCTGTCTTGTGTAACGTTGTTCAACTTTACCCTGCATCAGCTCCTCTGCTACTGAGCTCTCACCTATGAGTTTGCTTGTTCTTGAAGACTATTCAGATTCAGATTTATGTGGAAAACATAGAAAACCTACAGCACAATACAGGCCCTTCAGCCCACAAAGTTGTGCCGACCATGTCCCTACCTTAGAACTACCTAGGCTTCACCCATAGCCCTCTATTTTTCTAAGCTC
Source organism: Hemitrygon akajei (assembly GCF_048418815.1). Classification (NCBI taxonomy): domain Eukaryota; kingdom Metazoa; phylum Chordata; class Chondrichthyes; order Myliobatiformes; family Dasyatidae; genus Hemitrygon; species Hemitrygon akajei. The sequence goes on along the minus strand of NC_133149.1, from coordinate 45,345,795 downwards.
CATGTACCTATCCAAAGGTCTTTTAAAAGACCCTATCGTATCCGCCTCCACCACTGTCGCCGGCAGCTCATTCCACGCACTCACCACTCTCTGTGTAAAAAACTTAACCCTGACATCTGCTCTGTACCTACTTCCAAGCACCCTAAAACTGTGCCCTCTTGTGGCAGCCATTTCAACCCTGGGAAAAAGCCTCTGACTATCCACATGATCAATGCCTCTCATCATCTTATACACCTCTATCAGGTCATCTCTCATCCTCCGTCACTCCAAGGAGAACAGGCTGAGTTCACTCAACCTATTCTCATAAGGCATGCTCCCCAATCCAGGCAACATCCTTGTAAATCTCCTCTGCACCCTTTCTATGGTTTCCACATCCTTCCTGTAGTGAGGCGACCAGAACTGAGCACAGTACTCCAAGTGGGGTCTGACACACATTCCAGTGGCAACATAGCATGTCCACCATGCTTAGCAAAACACACCAAACACAGCAACACAGAACACAAGTGGCAAAACGGCAACAGCAAAACAAACCCGGTTCCTCCCTCCCACACACCCACCCATGTACATACACAGTGCTCTAACCCCAGGACAGACTGTCTTCTTTGGCCTCCAGCCTCCAAAAGGACTTGTGGATTCCAAGGTTCTGACTTTCCCATATTCCACCTTTCATAGATCTGAGCTCATCCAAACTGTGCCTTGACATCCACTTCCCCATTTATCCACCTGCTCCCTGCCCACTGACTCATGTTAGCTCACAGTGCCTCAGCTGCAGGATTCACACACTGCTTCAGAACTTTCCAGTCTTGTGCATCCTTTCCGAGGTGTTGTAAGGAAGGCGTTTCAAGAGCCCCTTCCAATATCCAGGAAGTTTGAGATACTCAGTACTTACTTCTTGCTCTGCTTTTGATTCTTGGGTATGTCAGCAAATTTCTACAGATGTACAGTTAGAGAGCATCACCATCTGGTATGGAGGCTCCACTGCACAGGGCTGTAAACTCAACCAGCTCCATCATGGGCACTCGCCTCCCCAGCTTCCAAGACATCTTCAAAAATGGGGCATCCATCATACAAGACCCCCATCACTCAGGACATGCCCTGTTCTCATTGCTACTGTCAGGAAGGAGGGACCGAAGCCTAAAGGCTCAACATTTTAGGAATAGCTTCTTCCTCTACACCATCTGATTGCTGAACAGTCCATGAACCCAAACACACAACTTCACTATTTTGCTATTTTATTATTATCTATTGCAATGAACTACTGCTGCAAAACAACAAATTTCTCAACATGTGACGATGATAATAAACCTGTTTCTGATTCTGATTCTGACCAGGTTCATCATGAAGGTCTTAAGAAATTCCCACTTGAAACTTTGATCTCTCTTTCCACCATTGGAAATGACCTCGTTGACCAAACAGATGAAGAATTTCATTTTTTTTACAGTGTCCATTGGGATATTTTATATTTAAAACACAGTGTTGATTCTTACAGAAAAGAGTTTATCTGAATCTGTTTTGGAAATGTCATTCATGATTAAGTGAAAAAAAGTTTATTATGATCAAAGCCTTTATCTACATAGAACGGTTCAGCTGAGCAAACTCTGTTAACAAAGTCTGTCCTTTTATGTAGTCAGGATCCAAATGAAACAGAAAACACTGGAAACACTAAGGAAGCAGCTGCTGAGGGAAAAATGGACTTAGAGTTAAATGTAGAAATAGAACACGGTAACAGGCTCTTTATTTATTTGGAGTTATAGCATGGGGTAGGCCTTTCTAGTCCTTTGAGCCACTCAGCCCAGCAACCCCTGACAACCCTGATTTAACCCTAACCTAATCATGGGACAATTTACAATGACCAATTAACCATCAGGCAGTTGGGGCTTGTCAGCCGTGCATGTGGTCAGGCGCATGGAGGGACATAGCTTAGAGGGATATGGACCGAATGCAGGAAATCGAGTATAGTGATCGGCATGGACTGGTTGGGTTGAAGATCCTGTATCTGCTCTGTAACTCTATGACAACAAAATGAAAATATTACAGATGATATACAACTGAAATAAGAACAAAAACTGCGCAGCAATTTGGGCAGCATCTGTGGAGATGGTAACAGTTTAACTGTGTCACCGTGGCTTAATGAGGTATTGCACAAATAGGTATGGTTATGAACCGGAGGCCATGTGAATATAAGACATAGGAGCAGAAGTAGGCCATTTGGCCCATCGAGTCTGCTCCGCCATTTCATCATGGCTGATCCAATTTTCCTCTCAGCCCCAATCTCCTGCCTTCTCCCCTGACCAATCAAGAATCTATCAAACTCTGCCTTAAATATACATAAAGACTTGGCCTCCACAGCTGCCAATGGCAAATAATTCCACAGATTCACCACTCTTTGGCTAAAGAAATTCCTCCTCATCTCTGTTCGGAAATGACACCCCTCTATTCTGAGGCTGTATCCTCTGGTCTTAAACTCTCCCACCATAGGAAACATCCTCTCCACATCCGCTCTGTAAAAGCCTTTCACTATTTGATAGTTTTCAATGAGGTCACCCCTCATTCTTCTGAATTCCTGTGAATACATGTCTAGAGCCAAGAAACGCTCTTCATATGACAGGTCATTCAATCCTGGAATCATTTTCATGAACCTCCTTTGAACCCTCTCCAGTTTCAGCACATCCCTTCCAAGATAAGGGGCCTAAAATTGCTCACAATACTCCAACTGAGGCTTTTTTTTAATAAAGTTTCAACATTGCATCCTCGCTTTTATATTCTAGTCCTCTTGAAATGAATGCTGACATTGCATTTGCCTTCCTCACCACAGACTCAACCTGCAAATTAACCTTTAGGAAATCCTGCACAAGGGCACCCAAGTCCCTTTGTATCACCGTTTTTTTTTGTATTTTCTCTCCATTTAGAAAGTAGTCAATTCTTTCATTTCTCCTACCAAAGTGCATATCCATATACTCCCTGACACATTATTCCATCTGCCATTTTTGCCCATTCTCCAAATATTCCTAAGTCCTTCTGTAGCCTCTCTACTTCCTCAAAACTACCTGCTCCTTCACCTATCCTCATCAAGGTGGAACTGTGTTCTTTCCTTGGCTTTTCAGTGTTTCTACCTGATTCGGAGAGTGATCAGCAAAAGGACTGGGAAGCAAAGCGATCTGGGCTGCATTGGCCTAAAGGATAGAATTTCAACCAATTTTCAGAAAGGAAATAAATAAATATTTGAAATCAAAACATTTTTGGGAACATGGGAAAAGATTAATTTGACAGATTTTTCATAGCAAAATTTGACAGGAGAATTACCTGGAGCGGAGAGGATTAGTGTACAAATGAAAAGAGAAAAAGAGATGGTAAATTTTGTTAAAATCTACAATCAGATGTATAAATGTTAGTTAGCTTTTTTTTTACATCCTTTAGGTATAAACTTTGCTGGGATGGCCATCAGCAGCACAGCCTGAAGGTTGGGCAGGACGATAGTGACCCCACTCAGAAGCTTAAGAGCTCCTTATCATTGTGGGTGCTGAGCTGTAGGTGGTGGGGATAATTCTGGTCTTCTTGTTGTCACAGGCTGTGTTGCCTGTCAGTTTCAGGATTTCAGCATCAGGTACTCCAGGGCTGCACCAGTGCCAATCTGCTCAGCATAGTGACTCATCCGTAAGAGCTGATGGAATCAACCCACTGGGAACTGAAAACTATTGTCTTGGCTTTGTCACGTCCTTTTCCTCTGGTTTTACCTTGCCCAGACATCTTCCCAGTGCTCTTCAACAATGTTAAATGTGGCAGCATTTTGACCTGAAACATTGATAATTCCTTTCCTCTCACAGATCCTGCTCAAGCTGGCTGTTTGTTACTCCAGATTCCAGTATCTGTGGTCTCTTGTTTTTATAGGTATAAAAGTTAGGAATTTAACTCGGGTTAATTACCCAACTGTCAAATCAACTGGTGAGATCGTGCTTAGCAGAGATTTTAGGCCATTTGACATTTGTGTTGGATATCATAAAACTTCAGGCTCTGAATTAAGAAGAGTATTTAGGAAATTTATTGAACCTTCTGGGAGTGAGGGAAATTAAATTTTGTATCCTGTTCTTCCAAAAAGGAAGACAGCATTTTGTCTGCTAATTTAAAGATCAGACACCTGTATTGTAGAACTTACATACAAGAGTCTACAGTTGTGTTAGCTTGACCCATCTTAGTAGAAATCAAAGTCCAAACTTTGCTGAAAATATATGTAGTGTTTGTAAAAATATATCTGCTATATTTTTAGCAGTTGGTACTTAACCCCTTTTATTTAAAAAAAGCAAAATGTGGGTTCTTTTAGCTAGTGAAGTTTTGTTAAATAATATCAATTCACACATTTCAAAATGTATTTATTATCTTGATTTTTTTCCTGTTTCCCTAATTTTTGAATCCACCCATTTCATTCATTCTGCTCTTTATTTTTTTCTACACAGGATTTGATATTGAATTCACCCATTTAGCCCTTTATTTTTCTATCATCCATATGCCTATCTAAGAGTTTCTTAAATGTCCCTATTATATCTGCCTTCACCACCACCCCTGGCAGGGTGTTCCACGCACCCAACACTCTCTTTGTAAAAAATCTACCTCTGACATCACCTATACTTTCTTACAAACACCTTAAAACTATACCCCTCTTGTATGAGCCATTTCCATCCTGGTATGTGCAAATTATGCAAAGTGGAGTGCTTCAGATATTCCCAATGCATCATTTAACATTGTATTTTATTTACTGTTAATATGAGGCATTGTCAAAGTACAACACAAGTTTGACTGTTGACTATTGAACTGCATTTGTAGCAGTTTGTGTCAGCTACAATTAGTTTAACTGAAAAAATATTGGAGATTAATTAAGTGAAACTGAGCATGCTGTTGGTGCTGGCCTATTGAAAAATAAATGGAAACTTTTATTTTAACAAAGGTCATAGCCTTCTACTAAAGACATCCTGAGACTGTTTATTTTTAGAGAAAGTGCAGAGGAGATTTACCCAGATGCTGCTTGGATTAGAGAGCACGTACTGTATGAGGTTAGTTTGAGTGAGCTAGGGCTTTTCTCTTTGGAGTGAAGGAGGATGAGAGGTGACTTGATAGAAATGTACAAGATGGTAAGAAGCATAGATCAAATGGACAGCCAGAGACTTTTTTCCAGGGCAGAAATGGCTAATATGAGGAGGCATAATTTTAAGGAGGAAAGTATCATGGGGGGAGATATTGGAAATAAGTTCTTTACAGAGAGTGTTGGGTGCATGGAAAGTGTTATAAGGGGTGGTGGTAGAGGCAGATAAATTTGGAATATTTAAGAGACCCTTAGATAGGCACACGGATGAAAGAAAAAATTAGGGTTATGTGGGAGAGAAGGGTTAAGATGACCTTAGAGTAGGTTAAAAGGACAGCATGGCCTGTACAGTGCTGCACTGTTCTAAGCCACAGATTGCGGGTGCTGATTAATGACTCTGTCCCTACTCAGAGTAAAGGGAGAACCAAGTAAAAAATGACAGGATTTCTGCAGATGCTAGACCTCCATCTCCTCTGTTTTCCCCTGCTTTTTCAATTCTGTCTTTTGCCCTCTTCTTTTCCAGTCCTAATTAGTGGTCTCGGACCAAAACATCAACTTCATTTCCCACCATAGATGCTGCTCAAGCTATTGTGTTCCTCCAGTATATTGTGTGCATTGCAAGGTTTGTGTCAGTAAATCAATAATTTCTAGACCAGAAGCTGGGAGTTTGACTTTCTACATAGTGCATTTACTAAATCTGGAATAATATTATATCCTCTTTCATGTCCATTGGAAAAATAGTCACTCCAAAATAGCTTATGAATTAAAACCACATACTCACTGACTAAGTGAAAACAAAGGGGCATATTATGAGCCCAAGTTTACAAGATGATGCATATTTGCACAGATTTTGCATTGGTGTTTATTATTTATTTTTCCCCTATCAGGATAAGCATGCTTATTCTTAGTAAATCCATTTCTTCAGAAGAAAACACTTCCTTTTGTTTTATTAATGCATTTGACAATAAGTACCTTAACATAAACTGGGCTGATATTTGAATAAAATCCTTAACAAACAATCTCCAGGTGCAGGTGGTGGTTAACAGCCACAGGTCACCGTGCTCTACCTTTAAAGGGTGCTTTGTGCATGAGCAAGTGGTGGCTTATTTTAGATATGTTTCACAATTGGCTGAAGATGACATCATAGAACAAAGGTTTCAAACATTTTTTCCCTGATCTGTTTTCCCCTTTTGATTTACTCCTTTCTATACACTCAGTGACCACTTCATTAGGCACACCTGCTCATTAGTGCAAATATCTAATCAGCCAATCATGTGGCAGCAACTCAATGTATAAAAGCATGCAGACATGGTCAAGAGGTTCAGTTGTTCTTCAGACCAAACATCAGAATGGGGAAGAAATGTGATCTAAGTGCCAGACAGGGTGGTTTGAGTATCTCAGAAACTGCTGATCTCCTGTGATTTTCACACACAACAGTCTCTAGAGTTTACAGAGAATGGTGTGAAAAACAAAAAAAAGTAGTCAGCAGCAGTCCTGTGGGTGAAAACATTTTGTTAATGAGAGAGGTGAGAGGAGAATGGCCAGACTAGTTCAAGCTGACAGGAAGGTGACAGTAACTCAATTAACCACACGTTACAACAGTGGTGTGCAGAAGAACATCTCCGAATGCACAAGACATCAAATATTGAAGTGGATGAGTTACAGCAGCAGAAATCACAAACATACACTCTGTGGCCTCTTTATTAGATACAAGAAATACCTAATAAAGTGGCCACTGAGTGTATTTTCCCGATCTATTTCCCCTTTGAGTCACTGCTTTCTCGTGTATGCATGAAAGTTCATGTTACCATCTACTGCAGGAGAGTGATATTGCAGCATCAGTTAAGAGAAAACAGATATAATTTCAAAATTCAAAGTTCGGAGTAATTTTATTAATAAAGTACCTATATGTCACCATATACTACTTTGTGATTCATTTTCTTGCAGGCATTCACAATAATTACAGAGGAATACACTAAAATCAATGAAAAACTACACACAAAGACTGACAAACAACCAATGTGCAATTGAAGACAGTGTGCAAATAAAAAAAGTAAATAAATAATACTGAGAACATGAGTTGCAGAGTACTTGAAAGTGAGCATATTTACATATGTTTTTTTTAATATTTTGATATCTGTTTCTCTGAAGCTTTCAGTGAAGGGCTTTTCCTGTACTGTATGGCTCCATCACTTTATGACTCTACTGCACAGTTCCTGGATCACTGGCCCTTCTGTAAACAATTCCAAAACTGTCCACTGCAAACTTTCTCTGGTTGGTCAGGCTGCTCACTAACTCAGCATCCCACTTGCCCGCGAGCTGAGCTTTGGACTCCATATTCTCTCCATCATAAAGATTATCAGTTATACCATGCCTGTCTGCATGGGAAGCACAGTGGTGTACCTGGTTAAGCCTGAGATCCAGGTTCAATCATGACTTTGGTCTGCTTATGAAGAGTCTGCATCTTCTCCCTGATGGGGATTCCCCAGTTTCCTCCCCCATCCCAATGATGTGTGAGTTAGTAGGTTCACTGGTTGCTGTAAATTTCTCCTAGTGCTTAGGTGAGAGGTAGAACCTGGGTGGAATTGCTGGGAATGGGAGGAGAATTGGTTACAGACAAAATTAGTGACAAAATGGGATTGCTCTGTATGTTGGCCTTGATTCAATGGGCTGAACAGTCTCTGTCTATGCTGTGAGAAAATATGAAATGTGCATATACCACTCAAAATCTCATCCATGTCTTTGTTAGCTGTGGACTTAGCTATACTCGCTTGTTAAGGTTTCATAATGCTGCACAGTGGGGTTTAAACTGGAGTTGCAGGGAGATGGGAGCCAGAGTGCCAGAACAGTTAGTGGAGAGGTTGTGGAGGCAGATGTTGGTAAGACCTCAAACAAAGTCAGTAATCAAAAGGTTGAGCATGGTGCGACAAAATCGAAAAGGATAAATACAAGACTGAAGGTGTTGTGTCTGAATGTGTGCAGTATATAGAATAAGGGAGATGAACTTGCAGAACAGTTGTAGATTGGCAGGTATGATGTTGTAGGCATCACTGAAGCATGGCTGAAAGATTAAAGATGGGAGCTTAATGTCCGAGGGTACACATTGAATTGGAAGGACAGACAGGAAGGCAGATGGGGTGACGTGGCTCTGTTGGTAAAATATTAAATCAAATCATTAGAAAGAGGTGACGTAGGGTCAGAAGGTGTTGAATCATTGTGGGTAGAGCTAAAGAACTGCAAGGATTAAAAGACCCTGATGGGAGTTGTATACAGACTTCCAACAGTAGTAAGGATGTGGCCTACAAATTAGATGAGTAGATGCATGTCGAAAGAGCAATGTTATGACTTTCATGGGGGATTTGAATATGCAGGTAGATTGGGGAAAATCAGGTTGGTGCTGGTTCTCAAGAAGGGAAATTTCTGGAGTGCCCACGAAATGGCTTTTTAGAGCAGCTCATGGTTGAGCCCACTGGAGGATCAGCTGTTCTGGATTGGGTGTTGTGTAATGAACCGGAAGTGATTAGAGACCTTAAGGTAAAAGAACCCTTAGGGGCATGTGATCATAACATGATCAAATTCACCCTGAAATTTGAGAAGGAGAAGCTAAAGTCAGATATATCAATATTCCAGTGGAGTAAAGGGAATCACAGAGGCATGAGAGAGGAGCTGGCCAAAATGGATTGGAAAAGAACACTGGCAGGGATGATGGCAGAACAGCAATGGCTGGAGTTTCTGGGAGCAATTCGGAAGGTGAAGGATAGATACATCCCAAAGAGGAAGAAATATTTTAAAGGAAAGATGACACAACCATGGCTAACAAGAGATGTCAAAGCCACCATAAAAGCCAAAGTTAAGTTGCACATCTTTCCTACAGCCCTCACTCCCATCTACACAGGGAGCAAGAATCTCAGACCTGTTTGACAAACTCAAGAGCTGAGGCTTCTCCAGCACTGTCTTTTGGATCCCACTACCCATCACGCTCACAGTCACACCCTCCTGTCCCTGAACACAGACAGAATTTGAGGCAGCTAATCTATTGGGTGTGACTACCTTCTGAAACAGAGAATCCAGGTAACTCTCCCCCTCCCTGATGTGCCACAGTGTCTGAAGCTCAGATTCCAGGTCATCAACGTTGAGCCTGAGTTCCTCGAGCAGCCAACACTTGCTGCAGATGCGGTCATCAGGAACCACAATGGGGCCCACCAGCTCCCACATCATGCAGCTACAGCACATCACCTGATCCTGCATCATCCCTACTTTATTTAATTAGCTGTAATTTGGCAACTTTCTATTCAACCACTGCAAAAGCCTTACCTGTGCCTCCGTTCAGGGAGCCATTCAAGAGGGGGGAGAGAAGAGAAATGTAGTGATAATTGGGGATAGTTTACTCAGGAGAATAGACTGAGTTCTCTGTCGCGAAGATGGAGCATCCCGAAGGCTGTGTTGCCTGCCTGGTGCCCAGGTTCGGGTCATCTTATCTGACCTGCAGAGGAATTTGCAGTGGGAGGGGAAAGATCCAGTTGTCATGGTCCATGTGGGTACCAACGACATAGGTAGAATGAGGAAAGAGGTTCTGCTGAGGGTTTTTGAGCAGCTAGGGACTAACTTAGAAAGCAGAACCAAAAAGGTAGTAATCTCTGGATTACTACCTGAGCCACATGCTAATTGGCGTAGGGTCAAGAAGATTAGAGAGTTAAATGTGTGGCTCAAGGATTAGTGTGGGAGAAGTGGGTGTGAATTCATGGCAAATTGGTACCAGTATTGGGGAAGGAGGGAGCTGTACCGATGGGACTGGCTCCACCTGAGCCGTGATAGGACCCGGATCCTGCCTGGTAAATCGCATAACTAGGGCTGTGGATAGGGCTTTAAACTAAATAGTAAGGGCGTGCGTTCAACAGATTGGAGAAGTATGGATAAAGTAAAAGATAGAAGTGTGGATAAAGATAAAGGAAAAGTTAAAAAAGAGAAAAGTAAGAGTGGAGTGCAGAAAAGTCAAATGCATAAGAGACAAAGATTAGTTGATTTTAGAGGCACAGTGAGTATTTGGGCACTTTATCTGAATGCCCGTAGTATTTGCAACAAGGTCAGTGAACTTGTGGCACAAACCAGTCTAAAGGGGTATGATTTAATGGCCATTTCAGAGATGTGGTTGCAGGGTGGAGAGGATTGGAATTAAATATCCAAGGATATCAGGTAATATGGAAGGATTGGCAGGAAGGTAAGAGAGGTGAGGTAGAGCTCTTAATTAAAGATGAGATCAGGATGATAGTGAGAGACGATATAACATCTAAGGAGCAGAATGTGAGATTAGGAATAGTAAAGGAAAAAAAAACATTGGTGGGAGTTGTCTATTGGCCACTGAATAATAACATTACAGTGGCACAGGCAATAAACAGAGAAATATCTGAGGCATGTCAGAATGGAACAGCAGTTATCATGGGGAACTTTAACTTGCACATAGATTGGGTGAATCAAGTTGGTTGAGGCAGTCTTGATGAGGACTTCATAAAATGCATCCGTGATGGCTTTCTTGAACAGCATGTTACTGAACCTACAAGGGAATGTGCTATCTTAGATCTGGTCCTGTACAATGAGACAGGTAAAATGAATGATCTTGTAGTTAGGGATCCTCTTGGAAAGAGTGATCACAGTATGATTGAGTTTATCATACAAATGGAGGGTGCAATAGTTCAATCTAAAACTGGTGTATTTATGCCTAAACAAGGGAGACTACAGCGGGATGAGGGAGGAGCCGGATCGGATAGACTGAGAACACAGGCTATATGATGGGACAGTTGAGGAACAGCGAAAGACTTTAAAAGAGATTTTTCACGGTGCTGAACAAAAGTATATTCCAGTTAAAAGCAAGGACAGTAAGGGTGGGGAGAGCCAGCCTTGGATAACTAAGGAAATAAAAGAAGACATCAAACGAAAAGCTCGTGCATGCAGGTCGCCAAGAGAAGTGGGAAAGTGGACGATTGGGAAAACTTTAAAAAGCAACAAAGAACCACAAAGCGAGCAATAAAGAAAGGGAAGCTAGATTATGAAATTAAACTGGGACAAAATATAAAAACAGATAGTAAAAGTTTTTATAATTATATAAAGCGGAAAAGGGTGGCTAAAGTGAATGTAGGTCCCTTGGAGGACAAGAAGGGGGAATTGATATTGGGTAACGAGGAAATGGCCGAGGCTTTGAATGACTACTTTGTGTTGGTCTTCATGGTGCAGGACACGTCTAACAAGCCAAAGAGAGATGTTATGGATGTGAAGGGACCTCGGTACAATAGCCATCACTGAAGAGGTAGTGCTGAGCAAACTTGTGGTCATGAAGATAGACAAGTCCCCTGGTCCTGATGGAATGCATCCCAGGGTACCGAAAGAATTGGCACAAGTTATAGTAGAGGCTTTGGTGATGATTTACCAAAATTCTCTAGACTCTGGGCAGGTTCCGGCAGATTGGAATACAGCAAATGTCATGCCACTGCTCAAAAAAGGATGCAGGCAAAAGGCAGGTAACTATAAACCAGTTAGTTTAATATCTGTAGTTGGGAAAATGTTTGTAGCTATCATGAAAAAAGAAATAGCGAGGCGTCTGGAAAGAAATGGATCCATCAGGCAGACGCAGCATGGATTCAGCAAAGGCAGGTCCTGTTTGACACACTTACTGGAGTTCTTTGAGGATAAAACAAGCACAGTGGATAGAAGGGAACAAGTGGACGTTATTTATTTGGATTTCCAAGAGGTGTTCGGTAAGGTGCCGCATAATAGACTTATCCATAAGATAAGGATGCATAGATTTGGGGGTGATGTATGAGCATGGATAGAGGATTGGTTAATTAATAGAAATTAGAGAGTTGGGATACATGGGTGTTACTCTGGTTGGTAAGCAGCGGTGAGCAGTGTGCTGCAGGGGTCGGTGCTAGGCCGGCCAGCAATTGTTCATGATATACATTAACGATTTGGAAGAGGAGACCAAGTGTAGTGTATCTAAGTTTGCTGATGATGCTTAATTGAGTGGAAATGCAAATTCTGTTCTTGAACTACAGTTCAGCGTTCAACAACATAATTCCATCCAGGTTTGACAAGAAGCTGAGAGACCTCGGCCTTGACCCTGCCTTGTGCAGCTGAATCCTGGACTTCCTGTCAGATCACTGGCAGGTGGTAAGAGTGGGCTCCCTCACCTCCACCCCTCTGACTCTCAACACAGGAGCCCCTCTAGGCTGTGTCCGAAGCCCCCTCCTTTACTCCCTGTATACCCGTGACTGTGTCACCATCCACAGCTCCAATCAGCTAATTAGATTTGCTGATGTCACTACACTGATTGGCCTAATTGCAAACAATAACGAGGCGGCCTACAGAGAAGAAGTCATCACCCTGACACAGCGGTGTCAAGAAAACAACCTCTCCCTCGATGCCACAAAAACAAAGGAGCTGGTTGTGGATTACAGGAGGAATGGAGACAGACTAACCCCTATTGACATCAATGGATCTGGCATCCACATCACCGAGGACCTCACGTGGTCTGTACACACCAGCTGTGTGGTGAAAAAGGCACAACAGCACCTCTTTCACTTCAGTTGGTTGAAGAAGTTTGGTATGGGTCCCCAAATCCTAAGAACTTTCTACAGGGGCACAATTGAGAGCTTCCTGACTGGCTGCATCACTGCCTGGTGTGGGAACTGTACCTCCCTTAATTGCGGGACTCTGCAGAGAGTGGTGCGGACAACCCAATGCATCTATAGTTGTGAACTTCCCACTATTCAGGACATTTACAATGACAGGTGTGTAAAAAAGGCCCATAGGATCATTGGGGACCTGAGTCATCCCAAACACAAACTGTTCCTACCATCCGGGAAACGGTACCGCAGCATAAAAGCCAGGACCAACAGGCTCTGGGACAGCTTCTTCCACCAGGCCATTAGGCTGATTAACTCATGCTGATTTGAGTGTACTCTATATTACATTGACTGTTCTATTTATTATAAAGTACTATGATTGCACATTGAACATTTAGATGGAGATGTAAGTAAAGATTTTTACTCCTCATATATGTGAAGGATGTAAGAAATAAAGTCAATTCAATTCATTTCAAATTGTACAGAAGATACGGAGAGTCTGCAGGGAAATATAGATAGGTTAAGTGAGTAGGCAAGGGTCTGCAGATGGAGTACAATGTTGGTAAATGTGAGGTCATCCACTTTGGAAGGAAAAATCAAAGATCAGATTATTATTTAAATGGTAAAATATTGCACCATGCTGCTGTGCAGAGGGACTTGGGAGTGCTTGTGCATGAATCACAAAAGGTTGGCTTGTAGGTGTAGCAGCTATCAAGAAGGCAAATGGAATGTTGGCCTTAAATTTAAAAGCAGGGAGGTCATGCTGCAACTATACAGGGTACTGGTGAGGCCGCACCTGGAGTACTGTGTGCAGTTCTGGTCTCCATACTTGAGGAAGCATACACTGGCTTTGGAGGCAGTGCAGAGGAGGTTCACCAGGTTGATTCCAGAGATGAGGGGGTTAGACGATGAGGAGAGATTGAGTCACCTGGGACTGTACTTGCTGGAATTCAGAAGAATGAGAGGAGATCTTATAGAAACATATAAAATTATGAAGGGGATAGATAAGATAGAGGCAGGAAAGTTGTTTCCACTGGTAGATGAGACTAGAACTAGGGGACATAGCCTCTAGATTCGGGGAGTAGATTTAGGATGGAGATGAGGAGGAATTGATTTTCCCAGAGAGTGGGGAATCTGTGGAATTCTCTGCCCAATGAAGCAGTGAAGGCTAGATCAGCAAATATATTTAAGACAAGGTTGGATAGATTTTTGCCGAGTAGGGGAATTATGGGTTATGGTGGAGGTGAGTCCATGGCAGGTCAGCCATGATCTTATTGAATGGCGAAGCAGGCTCAACAGGTCAGATGGCCTACTCCTGTTCCTATTTCTTAAGTTCTTACATATTTTGCATCAGTTTTCACTGTGGAAGAACGAGTAGTCTGGTGGAAGTTCCAGATGCCGGGGGCATGAAGTGTGTGATGTTACCATAACTAGTGAGAAGGTTCTTGGGGTACTGAAAGGTCTGAGGGTAAATAAGTCACTGGACCAGATGTTGTACACCCCAGGGTTCTGAAAGAGGCGGCTGAAGAAACTGTGGAGACATTAGTAATGATCTTTCAAGAATCACTGATTCCTGGAATTGTTCTGGAAGACTGGAAAATCACAAATGTCACTCCACTCTTCTCAAGAAGGAAGAGAGGCAGTAAAAAGGAAACTACAGGCCAATTAGTCTGACCTCAGTAGTTAGGAAGACGTTGGAGTTTATTATTAAGGATGAGTTCTCAGGGCACTTGAAGGCACATGATAAAATAGGCCGTAGTCAGCGTGGTTTCTTCAAGGGAAAATCTTGCCTGGCAAATCTGTTGGGAATTCTTTGAAGAAATAACAAGCAGGATAGACAGAGGAGAATTGGTTGATGTTGTGTACTTGGATTTTCAGAAGGCCTTTGACAAGGTGCCACACATGAGTCTGCTCAACAAGCTACAAGTCCATGGTATTACAGGAAAGATTCTAGGATGGATAAAGCAGTGGCTGATTGGCAGGAGGCAAAGAGTGGGAATAAAGGGATCCTTTTCTGACTGGTTGCCAGTGACTGGTGGTGTTCCACAGGGGTTTGTGTTGGGACTGATTCTTTTTCCATTATATGTCAATGATTTGGATGATAGTATTGATGGCTTTGTTGCAATGTTTGCAGACAATATGAAGATAGCTGGAGGAACAGGGAGTTTTGAGGAAGTAGAGAGATGACAGAAGGACTTAAACAGGTTATGAGAATGGGTAAAGAAATGGCAGATGGAATACAATGTCAGGAAGTGTATGGTCATGCACTTTGGTAGAAGAAATGAAAAGGAAAATGAAATTTCTAAATGGAGAGAAAATACAAAAATCTGAGGCGCAAAGGACTTGAGAGTCCTTGTGCAGGATTCCCTAAAGGTTAACTTGCAGGTTGAGTTTGTGATGAGGAAGACAAATGCAATGTTAGCATTCATTTCAAGAGGACTGGAATATAAAAGCAAGGATGTAATGTTGAGGCTTTATAAAGCACTAGTGAGGCCTCAGTTGGAGTATTGAGAGCAGGTTTGGGTCCCTTATCTTGGAAATGATCTGCTGAAACTGGAGAGGGTTCAAAGGAGATTCGCGAAAATGATTCCAGGTTTGAATGGCTTGTCATATGAAGAGCTTTTGATGGTTCTGGGCCTGTATTCACTGGAATTCAGAAGAATGAAGGGTGACCTCATTGAAACCTATTGAATGGTGAAAGGTTTTGATTGAGTGGATGTGGAGAGGATGTTTCCTATGGTGGAAGATTCTAACACCAAAAAACACAGCTCAGAATAGAGGGGCGTCCTTTCAGAATGGAGATGAGGAGGAATTCCTTTAGCTAGAGGGTGGTGAATCTGTGGAATTCTTTGCTACAGGCTGTGGAGGCCAAGTCTTTATCTATATTTAAGGTCGAGGTTGATAGATTCTTGATTGGTCTTTAGCTCTGGAATCCCTCTACAACCTTTCTCTGGATCTCCACTTCTCCAGTTATAAATGCATCTTGTTTCCCTAAGGAAGCTTGCACCAAATGCACAAACTTGACTAAAGTTAAAATATTCCTCATTCTCACCACCTGTACTCCAACAGACACACCAGGTCTCATTGCTGTAGCCATCTTATGAAACACGTATTTTTACAGTGCTGCTAGAAAGTTTGAGAACCCTGTAGAATTATCCTAATGCCGTTCAGGGAATAGTGTTCCAAATTTCAATTTATATGATTTGGAAATATGGTTTGTCCCACTCTCGTTAGGGAGGAGGCCACGCCAGAACCATCAGACTCAAAAACAGTTATTTTCCCTAAGTAGCAAGGCTGATCACTCCCTCCACTTCCCCAACTCCCACTACTTTATCATTTCCTGTCAGTCACCTTTTGTATCGACACTCCTGAATCTAATGTCGCTCTATGGACATAAAATCAATCTTATGTATTGATATTTATTGTGGTTTTTATTATTGTGTGTTGGATCCGAAGTAACAATTACAGTATTTTGTTCTCCTTTACCCTTCTGAACTGGAAATTACACAAAGCAATTCTGAAACTTGAATCTTAATTGATAATTACGATATCTTTTGTACTGAATGTGTCTGTATTATTGAGTACATTATTCTACACAGCTGTGACATTGCATTTATTGTATATTGAAATCATTTTCTCAACACCTGTTAATAAACCAAAACCTACTTATCCAAAATGCTAACAATCTTCTTTGGAAATAATTCCAGTATTGTTGATGGACACTTCAAAGCACATGCCACATCATTTTTAGGAATTCTGTGTATTCAAAGCTCAAGGTAAATTACGTTAAAAATATGTGTATGTTATAATATCCTACCTTGACATTCATTTTCTTTCAGGCATTTAGAAGAAAAAAAGAAATAAAATACAATTTAATGAAAACCGACACATTAACAAACACTGAGAAACAACCAATTTGCAAATGAAGATAACACATGCAAATAAAAATAATACTGAGAACATGAGTTGTCAAGTCCTTGAAAGTGAGTCTGCAGGTTGTAGAATCAGTTCAGAGTTGAGGTGAGTGAAGTTAGTTCAGAAGCTAGATGGTTGAAGGGTAATAACTGTCCCTGAACCAGTGGGTGTTGAGGCTCGTGTACCTTCCTCGTGATGGGAGCAGAGAGCAGAGAGCATGGTCTGGATGGTGGTGGTCTTTGATCATGGATGCTGCTTCCTTGCAGCAACGCTCCTTGTAAATGTATGAGGTGGAGGGGAGGGCCTTCCCTGTGATGCGTTGAGCAGTGTCCAACATCTTCTGAAGACTTTTCCATTCCTGGACACTGGTGTTTCCACAAATAAATGGGAAGATGAATGAGATACAAGAAATGAATACAGCAGGAAGTTTTGTAAAGGGAACATGAGACAATAATGGGTGGCAATGGAAGTAAAAGACAATCTAAAAGCAAAAGAGAGGCTATATGAGACAGTTAAGATTATTGGGAAGTTAGAACAAGGAAAACTTTTCAAAAACCATAGGAAGGCGACTAAAGTAATCATAAGGAGGGAAACAAAGAAATATGAAGGTATTTCATATTTCACCTCATCCCTACGCTGACACACTCCTCTCCACAGTCCCTCACCACCCCCTCCATCCCCCATTCACTGTCACTCCACACCTCATCCCTACACTGACACACTCCTCTCCACAGTCGCTCACACCCCCTCCATCTCCATTCACTGTCACTCCACACCTCATCCCTACACTGACACACTCCTCTCCACAGTCCCTTACCACCCTCTCCATCCCACATTCACTGTCACTCCACACCTCATCCCTACACTGACACACTCCTCTCCACAGTCCCTCACCACTCCCTCGATCCCCCATTCACTGTCACTCCACACCTCATCCTTACACTGACACACTCCTCTCCACAGTCCCTCACCACCCCCTCCATCCCGCATTCACTGTCACTCCACACCTCATCCCTACACTGACACACTCCTCTCCACAGTCCCTCACCACCCCCTCCATCCCCCATTCACTGTCACTCCACACCTCATCCCTACACTGACACACTCCTCTCCACAGTCCCTCACCACCCTCTCCATCCCCCATTCACTGTCACTCCACACCTCATCCCTACACTGACACACTCCTCTCCACAGTCCCTCACACCCCCTCCATCTCCATTCACTGTCACTCCACACCTCATCCCTACACTGACACACTCCTCTCCACAGTCCCTCACCACCCCCTCCATCCCCCATTCACTGTCACTCCACACCTCATCCCTACACTGACACACTCCTCTCCACAGTCCCTCACCACCCCCTCCATCCCCCATTCACTGTCACTCCACACATCATCCCTACACTGACACACTCCTCTCCACAGTCCCTCACCACCCCCTTCATCCCCCATTCACTGTCACTCCACACCTCATCCCTACACTGACACACTCCTCTCCACAGTCCCTCACCACCCCCTCCATCCCTCATTCACTGTCACTCCACACTGTCACTCCACACCTCATCCCTACACTGACACACTCCTCTCCACAGTCCCTCACACCCCCTCCATCTCCATTCACTGTCACTCCACACCTCATTCCTACACTGACACACTCCTCTCCACAGTCCCTCACCACCCCCTCCATCCCCCATTCACTGTCACTCCACACCTCATCCCTACACTGACACACTCCTCTCCACAGTCGCTCACACCCCCTCCATCTCCATTCACTGTCACTCCACACCTCATCCCTACACTGACACACTCCTCTCCACAGTCCCTTACCACCCTCTCCATCCCACATTCACTGTCACTTCACACTGACACTCCACACCTCATCCCTACACTGACACACTCCTCTCCACAGTCCCTCACCACTCCCTCGATCCCCCATTCACTGTCACTACACACCTCATCCCTACACTGACACACTCCTCTCCACAGTCCCTCACCACCCCCTCCATCCCCCATTCACTGTCACTCCACACCTCATCCCTACACTGACACACTCCTCTCCACAGTCCCTCACCACCCCCTCCATCCCCCATTCACTGTCACTCCACACCTCATCCCTACACTGACACACTCCTCTCCACAGTCCCTCACCACCCCCTCCATCCCCCATTCACTGTCACTACACACCTCATCCCTACACTGACACACTCCTCTCCACAGTCCCTCACCACCCCCTCCATCCCCCATTCACTGTCACTCCACACCTCATCCCTACACTGACACACTCCTCTCCACAGTCCCTCACCACCCCCTCCATCCCCCATTCACTGTCACTCCACACCTCATCCCTACACTGACACACTCCTCTCCACAGTCCCTCACCACCCCCTCCATCCCCCATTCACTGTCACTCCACACCTCATCCCTACACTGACACACTCCTCTCCACAGTCCCTCACCACCCCCTCCATCCCCCATTCACTGTCACTCCACACCTCATCCCTACACTGACACACTCCTCTCCACAGTCCCTCACCACCCCCTCCATCCCCCATTCACTGTCACTCCACACCTCATCCCTACACTGACACACTCCTCTCCACAGTCCCTCACACCCCCTCCATCTCCATTCACTGTCACTCCACACCTCATCCCTACACTGACACACTCCTCTCCACAGTCCCTCACCACCCCCTCCATCCCCCATTCACTGTCACTCCACACCTCATCCCTACACTGACACACTCCTCTCCACAGTCCCTCACACCCCCTTCATCCCCCATTCACTGTCACTCCACACTGACACTCCACACCTCATCCCTACACTGACACACTCCTCTCCACAGTCCCTCATCACCCCCTTCATCCCACATTCACTGTCACTCCACACCTCATCCCTACACTGACACACTCCTCTCCACAGTCCCTCACCACCCCCTCCATCCCCATTCACTGTCACTTCACACTGACACTCCACACCTCATCCCTACACTGACACACTCCTCTCCACAGTCCCTCATCACCCCCTTCATCCCACATTCACTGTCACTCCACACCTCATCCCTACACTGACACACTCCTCTCCACAGTCCCTCACCACCCCCTCCATCCCCATTCACTGTCACTCCACACTGACACTCCACACCTCACACCTACACTGACACACAACTCTCCACAGTCCCTCACCACCCCCTCCATCCTCCCCATACACTGACACTCCACACGTCATCCCTACACTGACACATTCCTCTCCACAGTCCCTCACCACCCCTCCATCCCCCATTCAGTCACTTCACACTGACACTCCACACCTCATCCCTACACTGACACACTCCTCTCCACAGTCCCTCACACCCTCTCCATCCCCCATTCACTGTCACTCCACACTGACACTCCACACCTCATCCCTACACTGACACTCCTCTCCACAGTCCCTCACACAACCTCCATCCCCCATTCACTGTCACTCCACACTGACACTCCACACCTCATCCCTACACTGACACACTCCTCTCCACAGTCCCTCACCATCTCTCCATCCCCCATTCACTGTCACTCCACACTGACACTCCACACCTCATTCCTACACTGACACACTCCTCTCCACAGTCCCTCACCACCCTCTCCATCCCCCATTTACTGTCACTTCACACTGACACTCCACACCTCATCCCTACACTGACACACTCCTCTCCACAGTCCCTCACCACCCCCTCCATCCCCCATTCACTGTCACTTCACACTGACACTCCACACCTCATCCCTACACTGACACACTCCTCTCCAC
Source organism: Hemitrygon akajei (assembly GCF_048418815.1). Lineage (NCBI taxonomy): Eukaryota > Metazoa > Chordata > Chondrichthyes > Myliobatiformes > Dasyatidae > Hemitrygon > Hemitrygon akajei. The sequence continues at coordinate 45,325,408 of NC_133149.1, read as the reverse complement.
AGTCCCTCATCCACACCTCATCCCTACACTGACACACTCCACTCCACAATCCCTCACCACCCCTTCATCCCCATTCACTGTCACTCCACACCTCATCCCTACACTGACACACTCCTCTCCACAGTCCTACACTCCCCCTCCATCCCCCATTCACTGTCACTCCACACTGACACTCCACACCTCATCCCTACACTGACACACTCCTCTCCACAGTCCCTCACACCCCCTCCATCCCCCATTCACTGTCACTTCATACTGACACTCCACATCTCATCCCTACACCGACAAACTCCTCCCCACAGTCCCACACCATCCCCTTCATCCTCCATTCACTGTCACTCTACACCTCATTCCTACACTGACACACAACTCTCCACAGTCCCTCACCACCCCCTCCATCTTCCCCATTCACTGTCACTCCACACTGACACTCCACACCTCACACCTACACTGACACACACCACTCCACAGTCCCTCACCACCCCCTCCATCCTCCCCATTCACTGTCACTTCACACTGACACTCCACACGTCATCCCTACACTGACACATTCCTCTCCACAGTCCCTCACCACCCCTCCATCCACCATTCAGTCACTTCACACTGACACACCACACCTCATCCCTACACTGACACACTCCTCTCCACAGTCCCTCATCACCCCCTCAATCCCCCATTCACTGTCACTTCACACCTGATCCCTACACTGACACACTCCTCTCCACAGTCCCTCACACCCTCTCCATCCCCCATTCACTGTCTCTCCACACTGACACTCCACACCTCATCCCTACACTGACACTCCTCTCCACAGTCCCTCACACAACCTCCATCCCCCATTCACTGTCACTCCACACTGACACTCCACACCTCATCCCTACACTGACACACTCCTCTCCACAGTCCCTCATCATCTCTCCATCCCCCATTCACTGTCACTCCACACTGACACTCCACACCTCATTCCTACACTGACACACTCCTCTCCACAGTCCCTCACCACCCTCTCCATCCCCCATTTACTGTCACTTCACACTGACACTCCACACCTCATCCCTACACTGACACACTCCTTTCCACAGTCCCTCACCACCCCCTCCATCCCCCATTCACTGTCACTTCACACTGACACTCCACACCTCATCCCTACACTGACACACTCCTTTCCACAGTCCCTCACCACCCCCTCCATCCCCCATTCACTGTCACTCCACACTGACACTCCACACCTCATCCCTACACTGACACACTCCTCTCCACAGTCCCTCACCACCCCCTCCATCCCCCATTCACTGTCACTTCACACTGACACTCCACACCTCATCCGTATACTGACACACTCCTCTCCACAGTCCCTCATCCACACCTCATCCCTACACTGACACACTCCACTCCACAATCCCTCACCACCCCTTCATCCCCATTCACTGTCACTCCACACCTCATCCCTACACTGACACACTCCTCTCCACAGTCCCTCACCACCCCCTCCATCCCCCATTCACTGTCACTCCACACTGACACACCACACCTCATCCCTACACTGACACACTCCTCTCCACAGTCCCTCACACCCCCTTCATCCCCCATTCACTCACTTCACACTGACACTCCACACCTCATCCCTACACTGACACACTCCTCTCCACAGTCCCTCACACCCCCTCCATCCCCATTCACTGTCACTTCATACTGACACTCCACATCTCATCCCTACACCGACACACTCCTCCCCACAGTCCCACACCATCCCCTTCATCCTCCATTCACTGTCACTCTACACCTCATTCCTACACTGACACACTCCTCTCCACAGTCCCTCACACCCCCTTCATCCCCCATTCACTGTCACTCCACAGTGACACTCCACACCTCACACCTACACTGACACACAACTCTCCACAGTCCCTCACCACCCCCTCCATCTTCCCCATTCACTGTCACTCCACACTGACACTCCACACCTCACACCTACACTGACACACACCACTCCACAGTCCCTCACCACCCCCTCCATCCTCCCCATTCACTGTCACTTCACACTGACACTCCACACGTCATCCCTACACTGACACACTCCTCTCCACAGTCCCTCACCACCCCCTCCATCCCCATTCACTGTCACTTCACACTGACAGTCCACACCTCATCCCTACACTAACACACTCCTCTCCACAGTCCCTCACCACCCCCTTCATCCCCCATTCACTGTCACTTCACACTGACACTCCACACCTCATCCCTACACTGACACACTCCTCTCCACAGTCCCTCATCACCCCCTTGATTCCCCATTCACTGTCACTTCACAGTGACACTCCACATCTCATCCCTACACTGACACACTCCTCTCCACAGTCCCTCATCACCCCCTCCATCCCCATTCACTGTCACTTCACACTGACACTCCACACCTCATCCCTACACTGACACACTCCTCTCCACAGTCCCTCACACCCCCTCCATCCCCCATTCACTGTCACTTCACAGTGACACTCCACATCTCACACCTATATAATCGTATTTTCTTTCCAAATGTCTGGCTTCTACTGGGAGATTTTGTCAATTCATCATTTCCTATCAGATTACCTGTTTTTGCAGATTCTCTGACATCTGGCGTTACTTTATGTGCATAAAATGTTTTTGCTGTGCATGAGCCAATTTTCTTGTCTATACAAACATATTGCACAGTTATTTGTACATTGTGTTTCATGGGATTGATTCTGTATGTGTATTTGTTGTGGATTATGCGCTCCTTTTATGCTTTCTGTTGCATTGTATCCAAAGGAACAATCATGTCCCCTCGAGTCCTGCAGAACGACAATATAATCTCGAATATTGAAACTTTCCAGCTGTACTGAATATGCGAAGGAAGTTAATTTTTTATGCAGAAGGTTGTTGGTGTCGGGGTTGGTTGTGGAAGAAGATATGAAAATTTTATTTATTTTTCTTTTAGATTGCACATGAATACTCAGGTCAAGAAAAGGTATGGTTTATTAACAGGCATTAGTTTAATTTGACATTGTGTGCTGTACTGTTCGTTGTTACAATTGACAAGGACATTTTTCAATTCCCTATTTCTGTATTTTGATATTATTGTGGCTCTAAAACGATATTGTAGAAGTAATAATGGTCAGGAGAAATACTTTGCATTCTCTGTCTGCTCAAAGTGTAATCTGTTATTGGCTCTGAGTCCTGGAGTTTTATCATATGTTGATACCGGTAGTTTAAACCTGTTCTACAGCTGAAGGCATAGCCTTCTTATTAGCACAATAAACAATGAGACTGCCTTTCTTTCTCTGGCAGAGATAGAAAGCCACAAGTTCAGGAAATCTGAAATATAAACAGAAACAGATATGTAGAAGAAATTTCAAAGCACTAGCCAGACGGTTGAAAAGACATCAATTAATACAAATTATTAATGGCCCATGTCACTATGCTTATTGAATTTGCTTAGATGTTAAATATATAATTTTTTATTATTGATGGTTCTAATAATGACTTGAAAACATCACAGCAAAGTGTAAATTACTGTACATCATGACATTGATTGCATGTAAAGGTGTTTTCAAACAGTATGGGTTGCAGCCAAACTGGGTGCTGTTTTTTCTGCGGCTTGGATCCAGTAGTAAACACTTTATATTTACTGTGCTTTAGAGGTCTGCCATGAGGAAATGTGTAACAGAGAATGCAGGGATGCAACCCGAAACAAACATCGACTTCTGCTGGAGATCTTTAGCGCAAATTGATTTGGGCAAAGGCACGTCAGTAAATGAATGTTGCCAGCTGGCACATTCCAGGGCGCAGGAGTTTGTGCCGAGGGGCACGTGGAGCAACTCAGAATCAAGTTTATTATTACTGAAACAATACGTGAAATTTGCTGTTTTTCAGCTGCAGCATGGCGCAAAGATATAAAATTCTCTAAATGATAATGATAAATAAACCGTGTAGAGTTGATGTTCGTCGGTTCATGAACCATTTAGAAATCTGAATGCAGAGGAGAATCATTGAGTGTGGGTCTTTAGGCTCTGTATCTCCTGGTAATAATGAGAAAGGGGCATGTCCCAGTTGGTGAGGGTCCTTAGTTATGGATGTGGCCTTCTTGAAGCAGCATCTCTTGAAAATGTACTTGAAGGTGGGACGGATTGTTACCAAGATGGAACTGGCCGAGTCTACCACCTTCTGCAGCTTCTTGCATTGGAGTCTCCGTAGCAGGTGGTGATGTAACCAGTCAGGATGCTCTTCACCACACACCTATAAACATTTGTAAGGGTTTTAGGTGACATACCAAATCTCTTCAAACTCCCAGTGATGTAGAGCCACTAGTGTGGCTTCTTTGTGACTGAGGAGAGACCCTCCGAGATGTTGATTCCCAGAAGCCTGACCTTTCAATTGCTGATCATTCCGTGAGGAGTGGTGCATGCTCTCCTGATTTCCCCTTCCTAAAGTCCACCATGAGTTCCTTGCTCTTGATAATGTTCAATGCAAGTTTGTTGTTGAGATGCTATCCAACGAGCCGATCTATCTCGCTGCTATGCACCGGATGGAAAGTGTGCAAGGAGCCAGCTGGATTCGAACCATTGGCTTCGAAGCCGGTGCTGGTGCCACTACATCACTGGCTGGCTAAGGAGGGAATAGGTGGAAGAGGTAAGGGACTGAAGAAGAAGGAATCTAATAGGAGAGGACAGTGGACGATGGGAGAAAGGGAAGGAGGAGGGGCACCAGAGGGAGGTAATGGGCAGGTGAGGAGAAGAGAGGGGAGCCAGAATGAGGAATGGAAAAAGAGAGAAGGAGGGAAGAGGGGAGAAATTACCAAAAGTCTGTGAAATCGATATTCATGCCAAGTTAGAAACATAGAAAACCTACAGCACAATATAGGCCCTTCGGCCCACAAAGTTGTGCTGAACATGTCCCTACCTTAGAACTACCGAGGCTTTACCTATAGCCCTCTATTTTTCTAAGCTCCATGTAGCCATCCAGGAGTCTCTGAAAAGACCCTATTGTATCCGCCTCCACCACTGTTGCCGGCAGCCCATTCCACACACTCACCACTCTCTGTGTAAAGAGAGTGAACTTAGTTAATGAATCAATGTTCGGGCTAATGAAAATTAACTTTTCACTGTTTTAAAGGTTTCTGGGGTATCCAATACAGACTGTGTTTTGAAAGGTTTGTGAATTGACTTTGCCTTTGAGGGATAGCTTGGAAGTCTCACCATTCTGGTTCAGATCTGACACTCAGATCTGGATCAGACACTCAGAAGGGACTTTTGTGATAAAGAGCTGTGAGATGTTCCTGAGATAGGGCCGCAGTGTCCAACCTGCAAGGCCTGCTGGCATCACACCTCACAGAAAACACTCAAGGGATAGCTCTACCAGCCCTTTGATTCCAGGGCAGTCAGTGAGGCTGAGATAGAGTTTAGGGTGACTACTGTGGGCAGTGGGCCTAATCATATACAATCCAGCATGCTGAGGCTCCTTTCCTTGGTACTAATGAAAGATGGGAAACAAATATATGGACAGGTTCATGGATGACAGAGTTTAGAGGGGTATGGGCCAAGTACTGCCAAATGGGATTAGCTTGAAACTGCACTCAGTGGCCACTTTATAAGGTAACCAGGTACACCTTGTTAACGCAGATATCTCATCAGCCAATCATGTGGCAGCAACTCAATGCATAACAGCATGCAGACATGGTCAAGAGGTTCAGTTGTTGTTCAGACCAAACATCAGAATGAGGAAGAAACGTGACCTAAGTGACTTTGACTGTGGAATGGTTGTTGGTGCCAGACAGGGTGGTTTGAGTATCTCAGAAACTGCTGATCTCCTGGGATTTTCACACACAGCAGTCTCTAGTGTTCATAGAGAATAGTGCAAAAAATACAAAAAACACCCAGTGAGTGACAGTTCTGTGGGTGAAAACACCTTGTTAATGAGAGAGGTCAGAGGAGAATGGCCAGACTGGTTCAAGCTGACAGGAAGGTGACAGTAACTCAAATAACCACACGGTACAACAGTGGTGTGGAGAAAGGCATCTCTGAATGCACAACACATTGAACCTTGAAGTGGATGGGCTACAGCAGCAGAAGACCATGAACATACACTCAGTGTATATCTTTGTCAGTATGGGCAGAAGAAGGGCTTTTTTTCTGTGCACTACAGCTCTGTGCCTTTAAATCATTTTGATCAAGGTGTTGAAACCAACAACCCACCCCACTTGCTCTCCATCCACAAACAGGTGACTATAAAAGGTATATAGAAAGTACAGCTAACATGTAAATTTCTGCACCTGTCCTGAGCTGAGGTGTCTCTGTATTGCTTACAGCTGTCTTCAATCTGTTTGGTTAGGAAGGGAATTACTGTCCAATGTTCCCATTCCTGATTAGTCTTCCATGATCCTTGCCTGATAAGAAGAATACATTTAGTTTGAGCTTAGCTGATCACCACAACAATATTTTCCTTTACCAAAGTATTTGCTCCTATATTTGTATGTGTGCATTGCATTTGCGTACATCTCTGTTAATGTTTATATGCTTGAAGCTGGTCACAGCCTTTGCATTCAGAGCAGGATACAGGATACGTGAAGGAAAGGGTTCACAATCAGGTTTTCTCTTTATATTTCATTTTTATATATTTTTAACAGTTCCATCAGAACATTCAAAACGTGTTTATCAGGGAGTCCGTGTCAAGCACACAGTTAAAGATCTGCTGGCAGAGAAACGGTCACGACAGAGTAATGTGCCCTTCAAATATAATGTAAGTATATGAATGGATGTTCTTAGATCCTTTTTTACAATCGTGTTTGGGCTAAACTGTGAACAAGGATCGCATACAAAATGCTGGAGGAGCTCAGCAGTTCAGGCAGCATCTACAGAAAGGAATTAACAGTCGAAGTTTCAGGTCCTGATGAAAGGTCTTAGTCTGAAATATTAACTGTTTATTCCCCTCCATAAGTGTTATCTGACCTGCTGAGTTGCTCCAGTATTTTGTGTGTATTGCCCTGGATTTCTGGACAACTCTGGACAATGTCTTTCATGCTCTGCATGCCACCTTGGCTGAACAGAGGAGCACTTTCAGTAACAGACTACTACAACTGCACTGCTCCAAAGAGCGGTATATGAGGTCATTCTTACCCTCAGCCATTAGGCTCTATAATGAGTCAACTCATAGCTGGGGCAGTGATGACCCCTCCTGTTAGACTGAGTTAACTTATTTTTTTATTTTTTCTTACTTCTCTTCTAATATTCATATATCCGTGCACGTGTAATGCTACTGTAAAACTGTCATTTCCATTGGGATCAATAAAATATCTACCTATTTCCAGCATTTGCAGAATCTCTAGTATCTGTGAACAAGGAAAAAAGCTTCTGTAAATCTTCTGTATGCTCCTGAATCTTTCATTTTAATTTCAGATTTAGGTAGATCTAGATGTTAAAACTAGAAGTACAAAAGAATTAATAACATTGTCTTGGCTAATTTATTTTTGAACTTGGATTTATTCACTTTATTTCATTTCTGTGGAGTTGAATTTGAAATCACGTCATCAGGTATAACTTTTAACTTATCAGCTATTTCCAGGAGCTAGCTGTCTTCCATGTGAGCAGTTAAGTCACTCGTAGAATCATTGAATGTTCTGGAAAGACAATAAGACCATAAGACATAGGAGCAGAATTAGGGCATTCAGCCCATCGAGTCTGTTCTGCTATTCTATCATGGCTGATTTATTATCTATCTCAACCGCACTCTCCTGCCATCTTTCTGTAACTTTTGATGCCCTAATTAATCAAGAACTTATCAACTTCCACTTTAAATATACCCCATGATTTGGCTTCCACAGCCACCTGTGGCAAATAATTCCACAGATTCACCACTCTCTTGCTGAAGAAATTCCTCCTCATCTCCGTTCTAAAGGTACGCCTCTCTATTCTGAGGCTGTGCCCTCTGGTCTTAGACTCAGCCCTATAGAAAACATCCACGCCATCCAGGTTTTTCAATATTCAGTAGGTTTCAATGAGATCCCCCCCCCCCCCCCGTCATTTTTCTAAACTCCAGCGAGTACAGGCCCAGAGCCATCAAACACACCTCATGCATTAGCCTTTTCATTGCCAGAAACATCCTTGTGAACCTCCTTTGAACACTCTCCAATGCCAGCACATCTTTTCTTAGATAAGGGCCCAAAATTGCTCACTGAAAGAAGGTGATCATTCAGCCCATTGAATCCATGCCAATGCCGAGTGAAGGGATTGTTTCAGCTCTATCCTTCCGCTGTCTCTCCCTGTAACCCTGTACATTATTATCTCTCATGTGCCTACTGAGATTCCATCAGTTATTAAGGTGATCGATTTTGGATCAACTATTTTCTGCATGCTTCCCCATCTACTGTGCCCCAAAGTAAAAATCTGCTGAAGTTTAAATGGTAATATATCTATAAGTAAAAAGCGAAAGGATGACTTTAAACTATTTTACAAATAATCCCTTGGGGGAAATGCACATCAAGCCATTTAAAAAAAAATTATTTGGAGGTACAACACAGAACAGGCCCTTCTGGCCCCAGTGAGCCACGTTGCCCAGCAACCTGCCGATTTAGCACTAGCCTAATCACAGGACATTATCAAATATGTGCTAAAGTCTTTAATATTATGATTAAATATGAACTAAAATAAAGTTTCTGGTAAATGATTGTTCAATTTCAAATTGATAAATTAATAACATCATTGGAATGGAAAGCATGAATAATTATTTTCTTTAGGCTGGGCTATAAGTGGGGGTGACGCCAAAGAGGTGAGGTAATTTGAGGCAGAGGTTTCTTACAAAAATGTCTCATCATCTGAATATTTATATGTTTGGTTTTATCTTTCTTCATCTTCTACCAACTGAGATCAGGCTTTTGATGAATTAATTTTCATATTTGTCACAGTAAGCCGGTGAAGCATGCAGTCCCAATACCAGGAAGAACAACTTCTCGCAAATGACATTCAAATTTCTCTGTGAAATTTGGTTGTCCCCTCCCAAAGGCTAGTTCACCAGATCTAGATACTGGGACTGATATGCAAACTCCCTGCTGGTTATACTGGCAAGAAGGTCAGAATATTGCCCCAAGTAAATTGTACCTTGGGGTCACTTGCCAACAATGTATTTATGTGCAAGGAACTGCTGTCAGTTGTTGGCACAGGTGAATGGCTTCCAACTAAAGGAGCTGCTATTCCCTAGGGTACAGCAGGATTGTGGTAATGTATTCCTTCAACCACATCATTTATTTGAAGGAACAGAAGACAAAGACTTCACTTCCATTGTGACCCGAGGCCTCAGACTGTTTACAGCAATCAAATGACGTGGTTGGCCTTAGAAAGGGTGGGAAGCAGATTTACTTTGAAAGGAGGAAAGTTTTAAAGTCTATAAATGCAAGACATTCTGCAGTTGCTGGAAACCCAGACAAACACACACAAAATGCTGGAGAAACTCAGCAAGTCAGGCAGCATCTATGGAGGGGAATTAACAGTTGATGTTTTGGGCTGAGATCCTTTGTCAGGACTGTCAATGTCAGATTTAAGGTCATGAGAGTTGGAACAGTGTGTGTGTGTGTATGTGCACTATGTTTGTCTTCTTGCTTTGGGCTTCCTTGCCATAGGATCTCACTCAATTGAGACTATACAGCTGCTTTGCCAGATTAAAATAATTCATCTACAAACATTTATGACTTTTCAAAATGCAATAACAGAACCAAAGATCAATATGTTGTGCATTCAGAGATGATCTTTTGCACACCACTGTTGTAATGCTTGGTTACTTGAGTCACTGTTGTAGGATTTTGTAAATAAAACAAGTGAGTCATTTTGTGCGCTAAACAAAACCTGCAGCCCTTTACTTCCATTACTACTAAATCAAAAGCAGTCATCTTACACTAATGTTGAAAGTTCAAAGTAAATTTAATATCAACGTACATATATGTCACCATATACAACCCTGAGATTCACTTTCTTGCGTGCATACTCAATAGATCTATGGAATAGTAACTATAATAGAATCAATGAAAGTCTCCACCAACTTGGGCATTCAACCAGTGTACAAAAGACAACAAATTGTGCAAATAAAAAAGAAAGAAATAATAATAATAAATAAATATGCAGTAAATGTCAAGAATATGAGATGAAGAGTTCTTGAAAGTGAGTCCATCGACTGTGGGAACATTTCAGTGGTAGGGCAAGTGAAGTTTCCCCACAGGTTGAAGAGTCCGATGGTTGAGGGTTGGTAACTGTTCCTGAATCTGGTGGTGGGAGTCTTGAGGCTCCTGTACCTGTAGTTGCGGAACTGTGGTGCCCAACCCCGTGCTTTGTGACTAGGGGCTTGGTGATGTTTGGGAATTCACCCAGCAGGTGAGTGATTTCAGACAGAGTTACTGTGGGCACAGCATAACAACCAAAATCCTTTGTGTCCACAAGCTGGCATTTCTTTAAAAATAAAACAAGGATAGTGATTGCTCAGGAGAGACAGCATGTGGTCTGAAGGTCTAATATCACCCAGGCCAGTTTGGCGCACTCAGACTCAGATAGTCCAAAAATCTGTGATAGTTGAGTTTTCAGAGTTACATATTTATCATGTACAGGTGGGTCTTCTAGTAGATTCACCACTCTGGTTGCAGTGATGCTACAACATAGTAAAATTTGGTATTGTCCACGGTGATTTCTCGCAGCGCAAACTGGGCTTACACCTGCGCAAACTACGCGGTATCATGCTGTTTCCAAAACTCTGACTGTTTCAAAGCAACTGCATTGGTCGACAAATTGTTGAGTAACTCCGGAGACATCAGAGAACGTCAGGGTCATCGATGTAGGATTTTGTGAATAAAATATGCAAGAGTCATTTTATGTGCTTAACAAAAGCCACAGCCCTTTACTTCCATTACCAACAGACCAAAAGCTGTGGCCTTAGGCTGACGTCATTGCACCAGACACTGTCTCTTAAGGTGAACACAACTCAATGACAGTGTTTGTGAATCACGTAGAACAGCTTCTATTATAAATCATTTGTGTCAACTGTCACCCATTGCATTACCCCATACTGTCGCCTTCTTGTCAGCTTGAATCAGTCTGGCCATTCTCCTCTGACCTCTCTCATTAACAAGGTGTTTTTGCACACAGAACTACCGGTCACTGGATGTTTTTTGATTTTCACACCATTTTCTGTAAACTCTAGAGACTGTTGTGTGTGAAAATCCCAGGATATCAGCAGTTTCTGCGATACTCAAACCACCCCGTCTGGCACCAACAATCATTCCACAGTCAAAGTCACTTAGATCACATTGCTTCCCCATTCGGATGTTTGGTCTGAACAACAACTGAACCTCTTGACCATGGCTGCATGCTTTTATGCATTGAGTTGCTGTCACATGATTGGCTGATTAGATATTTGCATTAATGAGCAGGTGTACAGGTGTACCTAATAAAATGGCCATTGAGTGTAGTTTCTTAAGGAAATTATTTTGTTGTGTTAAAGGTGCTATATAAATGATTTTTTTTTTATCATTTATGTAAAACAAAAATGATTTGTTATCCCCAAATGACTTGTTGGTTTACTGTCATTTTAATAAACATATAAAAATTGCAGACTTCATATTCCTGTGTTGATTCAAAGACATAGCTTTTTGTTTGCATATCACATCTACCCTAGTAGCCATCCTTTTCTTCATAAATCAAGTCACCAAGTTGGAGGAGTGACACCTTATATTCCATCTAGGTAGCCTCCAACCTGATAGCATAAACATCGATTCCTCCTTCCAGTAATATTTTCTCCACCCCCTTCCCTCTTCTTCATGTTCCTTCTGAGTATAAAATTGTGTATAAAATTCTAAAGGGATTGGACAGGCTAGATGCAGGAAGATTGTTTCCGATGTTGGGGAAGTCCAGAATGAGGGGTCACAGTTTCAGGATAAAGGGGAAGCCTTTTAGGACCGAGATGAGGAAAAACTTCTTCACACAGAGAGTGGTGAATCTGTGGAATTCTCTGCCACAGGAAACAGTTGAGGCCGGTTCATTGGCTATATTTAAGAGGAAGTTAGATATGACCCTTGTGGCTAAAGGGATCAGGGGGTATGGAGAGAAAGCAGGTACAGGGTTCTGAGTTGGATGATCAGCCATGATCATACTGAGTGGCGGTGCAGGCTCAAAGGGCCGAATGGCCTACTCCTGCATCTATTTTCTATGTTTCTATGTTTCTGATCCCTCTTACTTCTTTTCATTATCTGCCTATCACCTCACTCTGTTACCCCTCCTCCTTCTCTTTTTCCCATGGTTCACTCTTCTCTCTTATCAGAATCTTCCTTCTTCAGTTCTTTCCTTTTTGCATCTTTCACTTCTCAGCTTCCCACTTCATCCCCTCTCTGCCACCCACCTAACTTTTGCCTCACCTGGTTTCACCTACCACCTGCCAACTTGCCCTGCTTCCCCTCCCCCACCTTCTTATTCTGGCTTCTTCCCCCTTCCTTTCCAGTCCAGATGATGGATCTTGGCCTGAAGCATTGACTCTTTATTCCTTTCTATATGTGCTGCCTGACCAGTGAATTCCTACAGCAGTCTGTATGTGTTGTCATCTTGTTTGCTTGAAACCTAATTTCTTCAACCAAACTTTGGTTTACCTCCCCTAATATCTCCTTATAATACTCCTGTTAAGTCCCCCGAGTTTTGACTTCATTAAAAATACCATATAACTACAAGTTGTGTAGGGAGGTGTAGAATTAAATCCTTCCTTTTCCCAGTCTTTTCTTCCCAGGGTGCACAAGTTTCACAGTTCTGTACATCTCTGGGGTGATCACTTCTTGGTAATTCCTGTGAAGATTGATACTAGAATTGGAATTGGTTGTTATTGTCACATGAACTGAGATGTAGTGAAAAGCTTATCTTGCATATTCTTTGCATGTTAACAAAACCCATTTTCCCTCGGGATCAATAAGGTATGTCTGTCTGTCTGTCTGTCTTCATACAGATCAGTCATCATCATCATTACGCAAACACGAGGAAATCTGCAGATGCTGGAAATTCAGACAACACACACAAAATGTTGTCCTGACGAAGGGTCTCGGCCCGAAATGTCAACTGTACTTCTTCCTATAGATGCTGCCTGGCCTGCTGCGTTCCACCTTCATCATCATCATGTGCTATGTCGTATGATGTGAGCGATCATGGACTTTCCATGACCATGATTGTACTTGGCAAATTTTTCTACATAACTGGTTTGCCATTGCCTTTTTCTGGGCAGTGTCTTTACAAGATGGGTGACCCCAGCCATTATCAACATTCTTCAGAGCTTGTCTGCCTGGCATCAGTGGACGCATAGCCAGGACTTGTGATATCTACCAGCTGCTCCATGGCTTCACGTGACCCCGATCGGGGGGGGGGGGGGTGGGGTAGATAGTACAAAGCATTTCCCTATGGCAGACTGGAGGACATGGGATTAAGGCTTGGAGTAAGAGTTTTAGAGGGGATCTAATAATGCATTTTTTCACTCAGAGTGCTTGCAATCTGGAATACTCTGCCTGAGAAGGCAATGGAAGAGCACTTGATTCACCAAGGCTATGAACCAAGTACTAGCAAACGGGATGAAGTGTAGATAGAATTTGGTGGTTATATGGATAAGGGGCCTATTCATGAGGTGAATGATCCTAGAATTCTATGACTAATATTAAAGTAGTATGCTGTGGGAGAATGTCTGCTCAAAGTTAATATACGCTGGGGTTAAGTTGATAGTTTATAACACTAAACCATGCCCTGTAAGTGCTGGGGAGGTAGGATGTACATTGCCCTCTGGTTGGAACTGGCCAACATTTTCTTCTTTCCAATGAAGTTGGAAGAGAAAGCTCGCTCTTCTCAGAGTTCAAGAAGTTAGATTTCTACTGGCATTGGGTCGTCAGGCTCGATATAAAACTCCTGACGAAGGGTCTCGGCCCGAAACGTCGACTGTACTTCTCCCTATAGATGCTGCCTGGCCTGCTGTGTTCCACCAGCATTTTGTGTGTGTTGCTTGAATTTCCAGCATCTGCAGATTTCCTCATGCTTTTGATATAAAACTGTTATTCTGCTGCTGATTTGCACTGTTTTTACCAGTACTATAAACTTCATGAACCAAAAGAATGTTTTGTTCCTATTAGACTGATCAGGTAAAACTGAGCACCATGCCATTTGTCAATAGTTAATTTTCATTCATCATCGCTGTTTGGCTGCTTGGCTTTTGTTGTCTGCCCCAGGCATTTCTTTTCTGTCTGTTGATAAGACAGGTCTTCAAACTAAATATTTGTCTTTTTATGTCATATCTTTTACATGTTCTTCTCATTTTCCAGGTGCAAATTCCTACCGTACATATGTCCTCAGAGAATGAGTGATGCTCAGATTTCATTCACTAAAGGACCCTTATTTCTAAGGTTTTGGAGGTGCTGGAAATCCAGAGTAACACACGGGAACACAGCAGGTCAGGCAGCATCAATAGAAAGGAATGAAGAATCAATGTTTTGGGCCAAGATCAATGTTTCATGTTCTGATGAAAGATCTCAGCCCAACATGTTAACTTCTTTTCCACAGATACTGCCTGACCTGTTGAGCTCCTCCAGCATTTAGTGTGTGTTGTGGAAAAGGTTCCTGTTTCTTAAACATCAAAGATGCAAGCAAGCAAGGAGGAAATTTTGGCATGTAGGGACAGTTGCTGTAGTATTCAACATGAAACAATTTGTCATTGTATTTATAACTGTAAACAAGGCCATCAATTCTTTTTGCAAGAACTTTGAGGAAACACACACTGATCACATATGAAGCGCCAGTACCATTATACGCTTACTTTTTAACTTGTGTTGTAAATGCACTCTATTATTTGTTAGTTTATTTGTTGTAATATTACTTTATGTGTTATGTGTGAGTTATATGTACTGTGTTGTGCACCCTGGGCCAGAGGAACATTGTTTCATTAGTGGTATGCATGTGTACGATTGAATGACGATGAACTTAACTTGAGCAGTTCTAATTTTTATATTGCTTATATTGCATCAGAGAGTACATTTTGGAATTACTTGAACAGCTGTAAAGTGCTTTGGGGCATATTGACAAGAACATGAGAGGTGCTATCAAAATGCAAATCTTTTATTTGTTTTGCTACAAGATCAAGAACATAGACACTTTAAGTTGAGTTGTATTCCTCTCTTCGTAGACCTGCTTTGCAACTGTGGCCTTGCAGTACTAGCAGCAATCTGAAGTTTGCTTTTTCATTTTTACAGCAATGGCCCAGATGATGGGAATTCTTGATAGATTGCCTTCTTGTCAATGTCAATGCTGTCTGTGGTGGGGAGGGCTGTGCCTACGATGGACCAGCTGTGTCCACTAATCTCTGCAACTTCTTGTGTTAGAACAGAACACAGGGCACTATAGCACAGAACAGATCCTTCGGCCCACAATGTTGTGGCAAACCTTTAACCTACTCCAAGATCAGTCTAGTCCTTCACTCCTACATAGCAATCCATTTTTCTATCATCCCTGTGCCTAAGAGTTTCCTAAATGCCTCTAATGTATCTGCCTCTACTACCACCCCTGGCAGGGCATTCCACACACCCACAACTCTCTGTGTAAAAAAAGCTTACCTCTGACTCCCCCCTCTATACTTTCCCCCTCCAATAACCTTAAAATTATGCCCCTTAGCCATTTCCATCCTGGGAAAAAATCTCTGGCTATCAACTTGATCTATACCTCTTATCATCTTGTATACCTCTACCAAGTCACCTCTCATCTTCCTTTGCTTCAAAGAGAAAAGCTTTAACTTGTTCAACCTTTCCTCAAAAAACATGCTCTCTCATCCTGGCAGCTTCCCGGCAAATCTCCTCTCCAAAGCTGCCACATTCTTCCTATAATGAAGAACTAGAACTGAACAAAATATTCAAAATGCGGTCTAACCAGGATTTTAAGGCAGGTCACCCATAGAGGATAGACTAATGCCCAGGTATTTCAAGCTGCTAATTCTCATCTCACTCATTCTTTTGCATGTAAGACTGGTGGCATCCAATACTCAGGCCAATTTTCCCAATGGCTCTTGTGCTTTTTCCAATAACATCACAATTGGTTAAGCTTGTTCTAGAGATTTTCACTTCAAACACTTTCTTGGTCCATGCTTCAATCACTTCCTTTAATTCTCTAAACTGCCAGTGAAACCATTTCCCTAGTCCGGCCTAATTGATCATCCCTGAATTCCATCACTATATCATATAATCATATAACAATCACAGCACGGAAACAGGCCATCTTGGCCCTCCTAGTCCGTGCCGAACTCTTAATCTCACCTAGTCCCACCTACCCGCACTCAGCCCATAACCCTCCACTCCTTTTCTGTCCATATACCTATCCAATTTTACCTTAAATGACACAACTGAACTGGCCTCTACTACTTCTACAGGAAGCTCATTCCACACAGCTATCACTCTCTGAGTAAAGAAATACCCCCTCGTGTTTCCCTTAAACTTTTGCCCCCTAACTCTCAAATCATGTCCTCTCGTTTGAATAAAATGTCTCTGGTGCTTGTGTCTTAAGTGCTGCAGTCCTTTAGCCCTGTAATTCTCTTATATAAGATATTTTAAAAACGGGTGGCATGATAGCATAGCGGTTAGCGTAACGCTATTACAGTGCCAGCAACCCAGGTTAAATTCTGCTGCTGTTTGTAAGGAATCTGTATGTTCTCCCCATGACCACGTGGGTTTCTTCCGGGTGCTCCGGTTTCCTGCCACATTCCAAAGGCGTACAGGTTAGTAGGTTAATTGGTCACATGGGTGTAATTGGGTGGCGCAGACTCATTGGGCTTGTTACTGTGCTGTAACTGTAAATAAATAACACCTACCTGGAGGATTTAGTCATTGATTTATGAGATATAGCAGAATGCTCATTAAATGTAATGACTTGAACTGTATAAGCAGTATGTAAGACAAGCTATTTTTATATTGGTGCATGTGACATAATAAACCAATACTTATAACAAAAAAAATTGAAATTAAAAAAATCTGCAGATGATGGAAATCTGAAATAAAAACGGAAATGTTGGACATGCTCGGTAAGCCAGGTAGCATCTGTGAATGGTTAGAATTTGCTGCTCTCTCTTACTCTCCCTCTTTCTCTTCCCCTGAGGCTGAATGCTGTCATCAATACTCTAATGAATTTCTACGGATACAACAGTGAAAATACCCTGCCTGCTTGCACTGTGGCTTGATACTGCAATATCAATACCCAGGAATGCAAGAGGAATTGCAGCTACACCATACTCAGTTAACACTCTACTACACTTCTCCACTAGCAAAATTCACCCAAAGAGACTCAGAATAAGAATCAGAATCAGGTTTAATATGTTGTGAAATTTGTTGTTTTGTAGCAGCAGTACATTGTAATGCATAATAATAAAAATCTGTGAATTACAATAAGAATTATGTATAAATATGAATTTAATAAGTAGTGCAAAAAAGAGCAAAAACAAAAATAGTGAGGTAACCACTGTCGTGCCTTCTTTGTAACTGCATCAATATATTGGGCCCAGGATAGATCCTCAGAGATGTTGACACACAGGAACTTGAAACTGCTCACCCCTTTCACTTCTGATTTCTCAATGAGGACTGGTTTGAGCTCCCTTGCCTTCCCCTCCCTGAAGTCCACAATCAATTCCTTGGTCTTACTGATGTTGAGTGCCAGGTTATTGTTGTGACACCACTCAGCCAACTTATCTATCTCACTCCCATATGCCTCCTCATCACCATCTGAGATTCTGCCAACAATAGTTGTATCATCAGGGAATTTATAGATGCCATTTGAGCTGTGTCTAGCCACACAATCATCGTTGCAGAGAGCGTAAAACAATGGGAAATGAGAAGAAGGCATGTCCTGGATGATGGGGGTCCTTAATAACAGATGTTGCCTTTTTGAGGAATTGCCTTTTGAATATGTCCTTAATGCTGTGGAGGCTAGTGTCAATGATGTAGCTGGCTATATGAAGCATATGATTAAGCTAGAGAGAGTGCAGAAAAGATTCGTAGAAATGTTTCCTGGACTGTTGAGCTTGAGCTATAAAGAAGGCAAATGCAATGTTAGCATTCATTTTGAGAGGACTAGAATATAATACCAAGGATATAACACTGAGGCTTTATAAGGCATTAGTCAGACAGCACTTGGAGTATTGTGAGCAAGTTTGGGCCCCTTATCTAAGAAAAGATGTACTGGCATTGGAGAGGGCCCAGGAGAGGTTCACGAGAATGACTCCAGGAATGAAAGAGTTAACGGATAAGGAGTGTTTAATGGCTCTGTGCCTGTATTCGCTGGCGTTTAGAAAAATGGTGGGGGGGGGGGGGTCTAATTGAAAAATATAGAATATTGAAAGGCCCAGATAGAGTGGATGTGGAGAGGATGTTTCCTATAGAGGGGGGAGTCTAGGACCCCAGGGTATAGTCTCAGAATAGGGTGATGTCCCTTTAGAAAGGAGTTAAGAAATTCCTTTAGCCAGAAATTCACTGTCACAGACAGCTGTGAAGGACAGGTCATTGGGTATATTTAAAGTGGAGCTTGATAGGTTCTTGATTAGACAGGGCATTAAAGGTTACTGGGAGAAGGCAGGGGAGTGGGATTGTGAGAGATAATAAATCAGTCTGGATGGAATGGCAGAACAGGCTCAATAGGCCAAATGGCTTAATTCTGTTCCTCTGTTTTATGCTTTTTACGGAGATGTTAGCTAGACTGGGATTACTTGCCTTGAATGAATGACCTTCTTGAGATTTATTTGATCCTGGGAGGCATAGGATAGGGTAAATTGTCTCAGTCATTTTGTCAGGGTAAGGGAGTCTAAATCTTGAGGGTATAGGTTTAAGGTGAGAGGGAAAACATATAATGGAGATTACAGGATCAAGTTTTAACGCATAAATTGGAGAGTATCTGAAATGAGCTGCCAGCGGATACAATTACAACATTCAAAAGACATTTGAACAGGTGCCTAGATGAAGGTTTAGATGGATACAGGCGAAAGGCAGGTATATGTAATGAATGTAAATAGATATCCTGGTTGCCACGTACGAGCTGGGCTGCAGCATCGATCTATGAATCATAAACCCTTGAAGAAGGCAGCACAATGACTCAGCTGGTGCCTCGATTTCAGTGAGTCACATTCAGTCCTGATCTTGTCTGTATGGGGTTTGCATATTCTCCCTCTGACAGTCTGGCCTTTCTCTGGGTGCTCCAGTTTCCTCCCACATTCCCAAAGACATACAGGTCAGGAAGTTAATTAGTCAACGTGGGCCCACCTTTAAATAAATAGGAAAGTAAATGTGGTCAATCCATAAAACAATGAAATTCATCAGGATTAGATAAAGTGAGATTTTATGAAAGAAAAATTTTATTATTTTTATTCAGAGATACAGCATGGTGACAGGCCCTTCTGGCCTAATGAGCCCACAATTAGCATTTGTTACTGTGTTCAGTAACATTGAGCCTCCACATCCAACACATCATCCTTTGCAATTTCTGCTTTCTCCAAAGGGATCCTACCACCAAATGTATCTTTACCTCACCTCCCCCCCCCCCCCACTTTCCACAAGGATTTCCCCCTCCATAATTCCCTTGTTTACTTGTCCCTCCCCACTAATATCCCTCCTGGCACTTATCCCTGCAAACAACCAAAGTGGTACACCTCCTCCCTCACCTCCACTCAGCACTCCAAACAGTCCTTCCAGGTGAGGCAACACTTCGCCTGCGAATCTGCTGGGGTCGTCTAGTCTATTGTCTCTGGTGCTCCCAGTGCAGCCTCCTCTACAGAGGTGAGACCCATCGTAAATTGGGGACCGTTCTGTCAACCACCTCCATTCCATCCGCCACAAGTGGGACTTCCCAATGGCCAAACATTTTAATTCCCATTCCCATTCTTGTTCCGACATGTCAGTCCATGGCCCCCTCTTGTGCCATGATGAGGCCACACTCAGGGTGGAGGAGCAACACCTTATATTCCGTCTGGGTAGCCTCCAACCTGATGGCATGAATATCGATTTATCTTTCTGGTAAAGAAAAACTTTTCCTTCCCCACTCTGGTCTCTTACCTCTTCCCACCTGCCTATCATCTCCCCTTGGGTCCCCTCCTCCTTCCCTCTCTCCCATGCTCCACTTTCCTCTCCTATTAGATTCTTTCCTCTCCAGTCCTTGACCTTTTCCACCCACCAAGCTTCAGATATTGCCTTCTAGCTAGCCTCCTTCCCCTCCCTCCACCTTTTTATTCTGGCATCTACCCCCTTCCTTTCCAGTCCTAAAGAAGGGTCTCAGCCTGAAATGTGCACTGTTTATTCATGACCTGCTGAGTTCCTCCAGCATTTTTAAGAATTAGTATTTGTCAAGCACTTTTAACATAACAGAGAGTGTGGAACACAAGCATAGCAGTTAGCACAAAACTATTACAGTGCCAACAACCCAGGTTCAATTGCTGCCTCTGTGTATAAGGAGGTTGTATGTTCTCCCCATGCCTGCATGAGTTTCATTCCAGCTCTCCAGTTTCCTCTCAATTTCCAAAGACATATGGGTTGGCAGGTGAATTGGTCACCCAGGTGTAATTGCATGGCAGGACTTGTTGGGCCGGAAGGCCCTTTACTGTGGTGTATCGCTAAATAAATACATAAATAAATTAAAATAAAAATCATCAACTCTTCTAGGTAGCTGTAAAATATCCCATGGTGATATTTTCAAGACAATCAATGGATGAATGAATGGATCCTGGAAATTAGATTCCCTGCCAATCTCAGATTCATATTTATTTATCACATGTACATCAAAACATGCAGTGAAATGTATCATTTGTGTTAACAACCAACATAACCTAAGGAAGTGATTGGGGCAGCCCTCAATTGTTGTCACACATTGCTGTGTCAATGTAGCATGCCCAAAATGTTCTGCAATCATAATATGACATCAATATTTGGGGAGCAAGCAGTATGCGATTTTTATACCACGTTTCTGCATTAAGACTGTGACTACATTTCAAAAGTCATTAGCTGATGCATTAGGGTCATCCAGCTCAGCAAAAAACATTATATAATTGCAAATCTTTCTTTTTTTAAAAACAGGGGCGTCATCATGAAGCACGATTTGACAGTGACCCTCATAAGGAGATATTGGAACAGATGACCAAGAGCCTGGTCAAAGAGGTAGGTTCTAAAGTGTGTTTCAGATGAGGTGGGAGAAAACTTAGTGAGTTGATTCTAGGTCCGTTGCTAAATTCCAATTCTTTTAAAATTCATTTTCGGGTTCTGGCGTAGTTCTTTGTGAACCAAAATAGAAATGCAAAAAAGAAAAGCACAGAGTAATAGTTCAGACAGTGTTGGTAGATTAGGCTATAGGGACCACATAACAACCTCCTGTTTCTATACTGCTATATTCTGACATTTGTGTGAGGGCACAATTCCAGAACTTACAATCAGAGGCCTGTACACCTTCTCGTTAATTCAAATATCAAACAGCCAATCATGTAGCACCAACTCAACATATAAAAGCATGCAGACATGGTCAAGAGGCTCAGTTGTTGTTCAGACCAAATGTCAGAATGAGGAAGAAATGTGATCTAAGTGACTTTGATCATGGAATGATTGTTGGTGCCAGATGGGGTGGTTTGAGTATCTCAGAAACTGCTGATCTCCTGGGATTTTCACACACAGCAGTCTCTAGAGTTTACAGAAAATAGTGCAAGAAACATGTAGTGAGCGGCAGTTCTGTGGATGAAAACACCTTGTTAATGAGAGAGGTCAGAGGAGAATGGCCAGACTGGTTCAAGCTGACAGGAAGGTGACAGTAACTCAAATAATCACACGTTACAACAGTGGTGTGCAGAAGAGCATCTCTGAATGTTCAACATGTCGAACCTTGGAGTGGATGGGCTACAGCAGCAGAAGATTTCAATGGATTCCAAGGTGTATCTATTAAAGTGGTCACTGAGTATAGATTCTAGATAATGAAAACCTGTCATTTGATGCTGAACTGATTAAAATCAGAAATAGGCAAAAGACCAATAGCTCAAAATTTAAAAGTAACTGAAATCTATTGAGCTAGTGATGAAACCAGTGCATGCAAAGCAGACAACTCTATAACCATCTCGTGACTTAGTCCACCTCTTTCCCACCCTGGCAGTAATTGAAAATGAAGCATACTATGAGATTCAGCCATATCAGTGCCTCTTCCAGCTTGTGTTGAGATGTGGGATTAGAATGGTTGCTGCTGGACTCAGGTGCTACAAGATTGTGTACCACTGCTGGGCTCATATCCAGCAGGTCGCATGTGGAGGGCACAGATACCACAGTTAAAGGTTGGTTCCGTTGAATCATGATGTGAATTGGTTGGATCTGTCTGTAGATACATTTCTCTGCTAATTTTACAGTTATTGATCTGCTTACGGTGAAGACAATTTCAGGACCGCTCTATCACTTTTATCTCTGAAATCCTACTCCAACAACATTTCCTTTGCTTCTAATAACAATAGCAGCTTCCATTTATATAGCTCCTTTAATCTTGCAAAAATGTGCCAAAGATCTTCAGAATTATCAATTCTAACATTTTCTAACAATTAGCTTTCAAATTCTGATCTTTGATATTATGTTGTCTGTTGAAACTTTCCAACCCTGACCATGACCCCAGTCTATTCTCCCTTTGTTCTCCCTCTGAGATAAAAATGGGAGATTGAAAGATCTGAACTAATTCATTGAGATTCACGAACAGATTGTCTTCTAATCTGGAGAGCATTTAGCTCCAACCCGTGACTGATTCATGTTTTTCCTAATGCTGGCTCCTGATGTCAGGTGACAGACAGCTTATCATAGAACCCCCTCTCACAATAAATGCAACTTGTTTGACAACTGTTACCTCAGCCAGATAATAAGTTCATTTCCTTAAGGAGAGCAGAACACAAGGCAAATAAGTGTCAAAAGCTCCTAGTGCTCAGCCAACAACATCTAAAGGTATTAACTGTTGCAGCATGCAAATTGTGCTGTTAATATTTTTGCATAAAAATGATTCCAGTAGAGGAGGAGAGGTAGAGCTAGCTTTAAGGGAGTGAGCTGTCACTGAGGCAAACTCCCACTTGATCTCTTTATTTCTCCTTTTAGGGAGAATGATGATCACTGAGGGAAGTGGCAGGGTCCTCAGGAACATTGATGTACGGAGGGATCTCAGGTT
Organism: Hemitrygon akajei; assembly: GCF_048418815.1. Classification (NCBI taxonomy): domain Eukaryota; kingdom Metazoa; phylum Chordata; class Chondrichthyes; order Myliobatiformes; family Dasyatidae; genus Hemitrygon; species Hemitrygon akajei. Next base: position 45,302,219 of record NC_133149.1, on the reverse strand, counting down.
GCAATTGCATTTCTCTCTGAAGATAGCGACACAATAGGATAGGGTGGTAAAGAAGGAGTGTGGTATGTTTGCTATCATTGCTTGAGTTATTGAGTATAAAAGTTGGCAAGTCATGTTGCTGGTATATAAAACATTGATTGGTTTGTATTTGAAGAATGGTGTGTAGTTCTGGTTGACACACCATAGGAATGCTATGGAGGCTGTGGATATTCTGCAGGTGTTCACTAGGATGTTAACTAGATTGGAGAGTATTAGCTCCAAGGGGAGGTTGAACTAATTTGCATTGTTTACTTGGAAGCATTGGATGCTGAGTGACAATCTGATGGAAGTATATAAAATCATAAAAGAATAGCTTCATTTGTTACTGTATACTGAAATGTGTAATTTGTGTCAATGACCAACACAGGTTGAGGATGTGCTGGAGGCAGCCACAAGTGTCGCCACACTTCTGGCGCCAACACAGCATGCCCACAACTCACTAACCTTAAACTAGCATGTCTTTTGAATGTGGGAGGAAAATAGAGCATATAAACCAGAGCTTACTCAGGGAGAACATACAAATACTGGGGAGTTACAAGGACAGCATACAAATACCTTACAGACAGTTACAGGAATTGAATCCTAATCTCTGTAAAGCGTTACGCTAGCTGCTACACTGCTGTGCTGCCCACATAAGAGATACAAGTAGGAAAGGTCAATAGAAAGTCTTCTATTCAGGAAGGAAATATCAAATACAGAAGAGCAGAAGCTTAGGGTGACAGATGGAAAGATTACAGGGGATGTGCAAGGCAAGGTTTTACACAGACAGTGGTAGGTCCCTAGAATCAGATTTATTATCACTGATGTCTGTCATGAAATTTATTGTTTTCTGGCAGCAGTACAGTGCAAGATGTAACAATATTACTTAAGTTACAATAAATGAATAAAAATACAAAAGAGGGAAAATGAGGGAGTGTTCATGGGTTCATTGTCCGTTGGTGGTAGAGGGGAAGAAACTGCTCCTGAATCATTGAGTGTGGGTCTTCATGTCCCTGTACATCCTCCTGATGTTAGTATTGATAAGAGGGCTTGTCCTAGATGGTGAGGGTCTTTACTAATGGATGCTACCTTTCGAGGTGTTGCCAGGGAAGGCGGCAGAAGCAGACAGAAATGTTTAAGAGGCATTTAGATGGACACATGTAGAGGCAGGGAATAGATAGATGATGGAATTAGATAAAATTGGTTTCAAAGTTGGCACAGACATGATGGGCAGGAAGGCCTGTGCTGTGCTATACTGGTCTATGTCTGCCTTCCACATTCTATCACACAGAGAAAAACTTTGGACTTTTATCATGTTGGCTTCCCCTTGTTTTGGTCAGAAAGTCCATCTTTGATCACATTCACGCCAGGGAGACATTAAGTAAAGCCTCCTTAAAAATATAAAAAGATTGGAGGTGTTGCTGAGTTGTATCATTGCTGGGCACCATGGTAACATAACGGTTAGCACGATGCGAGTACACCTTGGGGCGATCCAAAGTTCGTAGTTCAATTTGAGCGTCGTCTGTAAGGAGTTTGTACATTCTCCCCATGAACATCGTGGGTTTCCACCCACAATCTGAAGTCACACAGGTTAGTAGGTTAATTGGCCATTGTAAATTGTCTTGTGATTAGGCTTGGGTTAAGTAGGTGAGTTACTGAGTGGTGCGGCTTGAGGGGCGAGAAGGGCCTGTTCCACACGGTGGCTCAATAAATAAATAATAAATAAAACTGGAATGGGAGACTCTGCTAAGTTGATGATCATTTGTACTGAATGTACTGTTGATTACATTTAACAATAAACTCTCCTTCCTCTTTAGACAGGAACTAATTCCTCTCAATCATCAGCTTATGTCCAAATGCCTGGTAAGTGGAATTTCTGCCAAATATTTGCGAAGTGTTCAATGGGATGAAAGGGTTTGGGTTCTGTCTTCTGTGCTTGCTGCCTCCATGAAGGTGATTAAAACTTCACACCAAATAAAACAAAAATTCTGAAAGTACAATATAATGTTTGATCTTACTGTTCATTCCCTCTTCTATTGAATAGTGACATTTCGTTTCTGGATGTTAATGTGCTGCAGGTTTAAAAAAAAGCTATGTGTCAAGAAGCAAACTTGGCAATGGTCCTGTGAAGCGTCACAGTAGCGTGGCAGTTAGTGCGACATTATTACACCTTGGACCATCAGAGTTCAATACTGATGCAGTCTGTACGTTCTCCCCACGACTGTGTGCATTTCCTCCAGGTGCTCTGGTTTCCTCCCACAGTCCAAAGATGTTAGTAGGTTAATTGGTCATTGTAAATTGTCTTGTGATTAGGCTAGGGTTAAATCAGGTAATAATGAGAAACAGATGAGAGATGAAGTACTCAGTGATACAGGGGCCGGAGTAGAACAGGAGCTCATGACAATACAAACCACAGACTGACAGCTAGTGGGAAACACACAAAAAGACAGAGTTCAACTGGAGGTACTGACAATCTCTCATTATATTGTACACCTCTATCAAATCTCCTCTCAATCTTCTACATTCTAAAGAATAGAATCCTAACCTATTCAATCTTTCCTTATAACTCAGGTTCTCCAGTACCCGGCAACAGCCATGTAACTATTCTCCGCAGTCTTTCAATTTCATTGATACCTTTCCTGTAGGTGGATGCCAGAACTGCAGACGATACTCCAAATTAGGCCTCACCTACTATGTCCCAGTGAATTGTTGAGGCAGACAAGAAATGATCCAAGTAGTCTTTACTTTTTATTAAGTTGCTAACTCTTGCTCATGATTAGAATAAGGTTAACATTTATGTGGTAGATGTGGTGCAGTAATTCTACCATAAAACTGCTAGTAATTCTGTTGTGTCTTTTCCAGTAATTATCATTTATTGAGCCTTGGCTTTCTCTCTAATACTCATTTTAACTGTAACACATTGTTCAGGTTGTTATAGCTGGAAGAAGTAGTGTGGACAAGTCCCACCATCTATTAAATGCTCCCAATGGTGTGCATTTCAAATAGACTCTGATAACCAAGTCCAGCCCCTGGCCTTCACATGTGGCTTAGCTACTAAGCCCTGCGGAACTGTTTCTACTGACAGAAGAAGGGGTAAAGGTGGGTTACTGGTGCCTTAAAACCAGTTGCTGTAGGCAGATGGAGCTCATCAGCTGTGGTTGGCAGCTCATTTAGGAGAAGATAAACTCTGATCTCAAGCTTCCGCTGCCTTGTGGCTGTACCCACTCATGGGGAGGGCTTCGGGAGTAAACCCTGAGGGAAAAATCTGGAGCTGGAGTCCTTAAGGCAGTCCTACACTGAGTTTAATGCTGACTGGCAACTCCTGTGACACCACTGGTGCCAAACTGTATTGGTCTCTGTCATTCCTTTGGGCTCACTTCCGGTAAGATGGCGATTGCTTAGCTGCTCCGAACTTTTGTTCCGTTACTGTCGCTACCTTTGCACTAAATGTCTCCATTTTATAAAGCTTAGTTAGGAATTATTTCGGTATCTCTTACTTGCCTGTGAATATATCTAACCTACAATGTCTAGCAAGAGTTCTAAATCCGGGAGAAAAGAAACTACGACCTCGTCGGACGTGACGCTTGAAGGCGCTTGAAAATCTCCAAGACGAAATCTTAAAGGAAATTAAAACCGCTTTCAAACAGTTAGAAGAGAAACTGGATCGGATCAACGATAAAGTGGACAAACATGTTGAACACTTATCTCGCATCGATTCGACTTCTGAAGCTTTAGAAAGTCAGGTTCGATACTTGGAGACTCTCTGTTCCAGCTTAGAGGAAAAATCTAATAAACTTCTTTCCAAAATGGTGGATCTCGAAAATCGCAGCAGACGCTGCAACATCAGAATTCTGGGATTACCAGAGGCAACTGAGAAGGGGTCAACCGTGAAGTTTTTCGCCGAGTTTCTCTGTGAGATATTTGGGAAGGATCTGCTTCCGAAGCTGCCCGAGCTCGAACGGGCACACAGAGTCTATGTTTCCCCCGGAATTCTGGGCTCCCGTCCGCGACCAGTAATCTTGTGTTTCCATCAATACCAGGTAAAACACAGTCTGATTGTGGAGGCACGTCGCAGAGGCTCTTTTTCTTTCCAGGATACAACCATTCGCTTTGTGGAAGATTTTGCACCCCAGACCTTAAAGATGCGCGCTGAGTATAAAGGCGTAATGAAAGTGCTTTTTGATCGTGGTTTCAAACCTTCCTTTCGTAATCTTGCTGACCTAAGAATCAAGTTTAATACCGGGGAATTCAAGTGGTTCAAATCAGCAAGGGAAGCTGAAGCGTTTGTGGCAAGTCTTCCGGCTATCCAGTCATCTTCGGAATCTGATCGGGCCTCCTAAAATGGTGGATAAGTACTCCTCGTAGTAAAATTACTTTCTCCGGACTCGGAATTCACTTGAATCACTCAGACATTATTCACTGAAACTCTAAAGGCTGTTGACAATCTCTCCCGGGATTTGGTGTGTGTGTAATCTATTTTTACCTCTGTATAACTTTACCTACAGAGTTCTACAACTAATTCTAACTTGTTTTGGAGGTTTGAAGTCTTTAGTGAAGGCCTCCCTGTTTGTTGGTTCACAGTTCAACTGCTGATTTATTTTTCCTCTGTTTTAAATATTTATTTATTTTATCTTTTTCTTTTCTTCACCCCCTTTTTTTTTCCATTCTCTGAATTTTTTTTTCTCCCTTCTCGGTAAACGGTTGATAAATACTCGTCTTGAATTCCTTTGGGCTCGCAGGTGCGTGGAGAGGGGGAGCCTGCTACATTGTCAACAGCTTGCGCTCCATATTGAACTGCCCAGTTGATGCACCATCAATAACTCTCTCTGAGACGTAAAGGCGAGGTATTGGCTTTTATTGACTGGAAGAAGGAACAAGCAGTGGTTGACCACCAGACTACATCCTGGAGACTGAGAGGCCGGGCTCAGACCTCAATCGCCCTTATACAGGGGTCTGTGGGAGGAGCCACAGGAGCAGTCAGCAGGGGGCGTGTCCAGACAGGTATATGTAGTTCACCACACCAGTCTTGCGTATCACGTTGACAGCTGGGATACAACATCCGTGACTAACAGAGGGCCTCATTGTTAAGACAATGTTAGTCATATGCAATAAATAAACCTACACTAGTGGAGATGATTCATACATTACTGACATTGACTAAGAGTGCAACACAGCTTCAATAGGTCAACATCAGATTGCAATATCAGGAGGTGAAGCAAGTTTTTCTTATCATCAAATACACCAATACACTTCCACTCTCATATTGTTGAAAGTATACTGACTGGTTGTATTATGGTCTTCTATGGCAATTTGAATGCACAGGAACAGGAGACTAGTGGACTCAGCTCAATGTATCATGGGCACATCCATCCTCACCATTGGTAGTATCTAGATGTGGTCTTGCCTTAAGAAGGCAGGCATCATCAAAGATCCATCACCTTTCAAGAACCACTTGATTTTGGTATGGTCCCGGAGGACTGGAAGATTGGAAATGTCATTCCACACTTTAAGAAGGGAAGAGGACAAAAGAAAATAAATTATAAGCCAGTTAGCCTAACCTCAGAGGTTGGGAAAGTGTTTGAGTCTATAATGAAGGAAGAGGTTTCAGGGTACTTGGAGGCTAATACTAAGTCAAAGTCAGCATGGTTTCTGTAAATTGGAAATCTTGCTGACAAAATCTGTTACAGTTTGAGGAAGTAACAAGCAGAGTGGACAAAGGAGAGGCAGTGGATGTCATTTACTTGCATTTTCAGAAGGCGTTTGATAAGGTGCCACACATGAGGCTGCTTAATAAGATAAAATCCCATGGTGTTACAGGAAAGATACTGGCATGAATAGTGGAATGGCTGACGGGCAGGAGGCAGTGAGTGGGAATAAAAGGGGCCTTTTCTGATTGGCTGCCAGTGACTAGTGGTGTTCCTCAGGGGTCAGTATTGAGACTGTTACTTTTCACATTGTTTGTCAATGATTTGGATAATGGAATTGATTGCTTTGTGGAAAAGTTTGTGGATGATTCGAAGATAGGTGGAGGGGTAGGTAGTGCTGAGGAAGCAATGTGATTGCAGGACAAATTGGAAGAATGGGCAAAAAAGTGGCAGATGGGACACAGTGTTGGGAAATGTATGATAATGCATTTTGGTAAACGGAACAATAGTGCAGACTATTATCTAAATGGGGGAGAAGGTTCAAACATCAGAGATGCAGAGGGACTTAGGAGTCCTTATGCAAGACTCCCAGAATGTTAGTTTACAGATTGAGTCTGTGGTAAAGAAGGCAAATGCAATATTAGTATTTATTTTAGGGGGAATAGAATATAAAAGCAAGGAGATAATTCTGAGACTTTATAAGGCATTAGTCAGGTGGTACTTGGAGTATTGTCAACAGTTTTGGACCCCATATCTCAGAAAGGATGAGTTGTCATTGGAGAGAGTCCAGAGGAGGTTCACAAGGATGATTCTGGGAATGAAGAGGTTAACATATGTGGAGTGTCTGGCAGCTTTGGGCCTGTACTCACTGGAATTTAGAAGAATGGGAGGGGATCTCATTGAAACCTATCGAATGTTGAAAGGACTAGACAAAGTGAATGTGGAGAGGATGTTTCCTCTGGTAGGGCTTTCCAAAACTAGAGAATACTGCATCAAAATTGAGGGGTGACATTTTAGAACAGAGGTAAGGAGGATTTTTTTTTAGCCAGAGAGTAAAAATTAAATATGTGGAATGATCTGCCACAGACTCCGGGGGAGGCCAAGTCCATGGGTATATTTAAGGCGGAAGTTGATAGTTTCCTGATCCGTCAGGGTATCAAAGGATATGGTGAAAAGGTAGTGTGTGGCGTTGAGTGGGATCCGGGTCAGCCATGATGGAATGGCGAAGCTGAATGGCCTAATTCAGTTCCTCTGTCTTATGGTCTTATCCCCATCATCCAGATGGCCATGCCATCTTCTTGGGCAGGAGGTACAGAACCTGCATTTTCGGACAACCAGATTCAGGAACTACTATTTCCCTTCAACCATTCAGTTATTGAATCAACTGGCAAAGCCATAATCACTACAGCTTACAAACACTATGAAAATGTTGACCTCTGTGTGCTTAAGTGGACTCTTTCTTTCCAATTGTGTATAATTTATGTTTCTCTTGTGAATGTTGTGTATCTGATGGCCTGTCCCTGTGATGCTACTGCGAGTAAGTTTTTCATTGCACCTGTGCACGTATGGACAGTGTAGTTCCATTTAAAGTACGTTGTGTTATAACAGTAAAATGATTTGCTTACTGCATGAGATCAATACAGATAAATGATTTGTGCAAGTTCATTTCCTCAAAGTGCAAAAGCTGCAGAGAAAAAAATGACAATAAAATAATTAATTTATAATGACCTCATATGCAAATCACTTCAAAAGAAATATAAGTATATTTATACCATCAGGAGATCTAACAATATATTTATATATTTATTGAGCTACAGCATGGAACAAGCCCTTCTGGCCCTTGGAGCTGCACTGCCCAGCAGTCCCTCGATTTAACCCTCGCCTAATCAGAAGACAATTTGCAATGACCAATGAACCTACCGACCAGTACGTCCTTGGACTGTGGGAGGAAACCAATGCATTCCACATGGAGAATGTACAAACTCCTTGCAGACAGCACTGGAATTGAACTCCGAACTCTGATGCCCTGAGCTGTAATAGCGTTGTGCTAACCTCCACGTTACTGTGGTGCCCATACCAATGTTCAATGCTATAATAAATGAATAATAACTTAATAGTTATTATTTCCCATGTTATAATATGGGAAAGGACATATATAGAAAGGACTATTTTTGTGACCATTCATAAGACCATAAGACACAGGAGGAGAATTAGGGCATTTAGCCCATTGAGTCTACTCCACCAATCTGTCACAGCTGTTTTATTATCCCTCTCAACCCCATTCTCCTGCCTTCTCCTCATAACCTTTGATGTCCTTACTAATCAAGAACCTATCATCCTTCACTTCTAAATGTATCCAATGACTTGGCCTCCACAATCATCTGTGGCAATGAATTCTGCAGATTCACCACCCTCTGGCTAAAGTAATTCCTCCTCATTTCTGTTCTAAGTGGATGTCCCTCATTTCTGAGGCCGTGACCTCTGATTCTAGACTCCCCCACTATAGGAAACATCCTCTCCACATCCACTCTGTCGAGGCCTTTCAATATTTGATAGGTTTCAATGAGTCCCCCCCCCCCCACCCACCCATTCTTCTAAACTCCAGTGAGCACAGGCCCAGAATCATCAAACACCCCTTATACATTAACACTTCCATTGTCAGGGTCATTCTCGTAAATCTCATTGTGGCCCTCCCCATGCCAGCATGTCTTTTCTTAGATAAGGGGCCAAAACATTAATTTCATTAGATGTTTTATAACATAATATGAGACATAACCAAGCATGGTGTGTTCATACTTCAGTAATACCAACATGATTTTTTCTGATCTATACCCAAACACTCTGGGCTGAAACTGCTCACCTACTTTGAAAAGCCATGTTCCACATGGGAAAGATGATCCAGACAGTAGATATTCCTCTTTAGATGTTAAATGGGAAGAACACAATCCCAGAACAGAATTCTCACAGGAGGAGAATGATTTTTGCTGGAGAATTTCATTAAGAGGCAATAATATCGGACCTTAACTGAAGAGGCACAGTGTTGCTCGATGCAATGCAGCTGCTTGAGAGCACCAGGGTCTTGGGTCCCATCCTGACTTCCTGTCCTTCTGTGTGTAGTTCTGTTCATCCACCTACAGGAACAATAACAATAAAATTGAAAGAGTACAAAGAAAATTTACAAGGATGTTGCTGGAACTTGAGGACCTGAGTTATAAGGAAAGGTTGAATAGATTTGAACTTTATTTTCTGGAGTGTAGGCAATTGAGGAAAGATTTGATAGAGGTATACAAAATTATGAGGGGTGTAGATAGGGTCAATATAGGGTCATGCTTTTCCATTGAGGTTTGGAGAGACTACAACCAGAGGTCATGAGTTAAGCATGAAAGGGGAAATGTTTAAGAAGAACATGAGAGGGCACTTCTTTACTCAGAGGGTGTTGAGAGAGTGGAATGAGCTTCTAGCACAAGTGGTGGATATGGCTGAATTTCAATATGTGAGATAAATTTGGACAGGTGCATGGATGAAAGGGGTATTGAGGGCTATGATCCTGGTGTGGGTCCATGGGACCAGGCACAACAAGAGTTTGGCATGGACTGATTGGGCTGAAAGGCCTGTTTCTGTGCTGTAGTGCACTATAATTCTATGACCACATGGGTTTCCTCTGGGTGCAATGGTTAACTTCCACATACCAAAGACATATTGGATGTTCAGCTAAATAGCTACTGTTTATAATTCCCGCTGTACGTCAAAGTTCGAAGTTTATTTATTATCAAAGTACATATATGTCACCATATACACAACAGGACGGACAAACAACTAATGTGCAAAAGACAACAAACTGAAAATACAAAAGAAAATGATAATAGTAATAAAGTAATAATAAATAAATAAATAAATAAATAAATAAGCAATAAATGTGGAGAACATGAGATGAAAAGTCCTTGAAAGTGAGCCCATAGGTTCTGGAACAGTTCAGAGATGGGGCGAGTGAAGCTGAGTGAAGTTAACCACTTTGGTTCAAGAGCCTGATGTTTGAGGGATAATAACTGTTCCTGAACATGATGGTGTGGGTCTTGAGGCTCCTGTACCTTTTCCTGATGGCAGTGTGAGAAGAGAGCATATCCTGGTGGTGGGGGTCCCTGATGAGGAATGCTGCTTTCATGTGACAACGTTTTGTGTAGATATGCTGAATGGTGGGGAGAGATTTACTCATGATGGATGGGGCCGTATCCACTACTCTTTGTAGGATTTTCTGTTCAAAGGCATAGTTGTTTCCATACCAGGCTGTGATGCAACCAGACAATATACTCTACACCACACATCTGTAGATGTTTGTCAAAGTTTTAAACGTCATGCCGAATCTTCACAAACTCCTGAGGAAGTAGAGGTACTGTCATCCTTTCTTTGTAATTCCACTTACCTGCTGGGCCCAGGACAGGTGCTCCAAAAAATAACACCTAGCAATTTAAAGTTTCTGACCCTCTCCACCTCTGATTCCACAATGAGAACCAGCTCATGGACCTCCTGTTTCTTTCTTCTGAAGTCGGTAATCGGCTCCATGGTCCTGCTGACATTGAATGAGAGGTTGTTGTTGTGGCTCCACTCAGCTAGATTTCCAATCTCTCTCCTCTCTGCTGATTCATCACCACCTTTGATTCAGCCTACAACAGTGATGTCATCAGCAAACTTAAACATGGCATTGGAGTTGTGTTTAGACTCACAGTCATAAATACAAAGTGAGTAGCAGGGGGCTAAGCACACAGCCCTGTGGTGCACCTGTGCTAAATGGAGATTGTGGAGGAGATGGTGTTGCCAATCTGAACTGACTGGGGTCCCCTAGTGAGGAAATCGAGGATCCAATTGCACAAGGAGGTATTGAGGCCAGGGTTTTGGAGATTATTGATTAGTTTTGAGGGGATGATAGTATTGAATGCTGAGCTGTAGTCTATAAAGAACATCCTTGTGTATGCATCTTTGCTGTCCAGACATTCCAGAGTTGAGTGAAGAGCCAATGAGATGGCATCTGTGAGGACCTGTTGCTCCGGTAGGCAAATTGAAGCAGATTCAAGTTGCTTCTCAGGCAGGAGTTGATATGTTTCATCACCAACCTTCATCACTGTGGATGTAAGTGCTACTGGATGATAGTCATTGAGGCAGATCACCACGTTTTTCTTAGGCGCCAATAAAATTGAAGCCCACTTGAACTGGCTGCTAATGCGTGGATCCCTCAGACTGCCAAAGTGATATATTAAAGATGTCAGTGAACACTCCAGCCAGTTGATCAGCACAGGTCTTTAGTACCCCATCTGAGCCGAATGCTTTTCGTGGGTTCACCCTCCTGAAGGCTGCTCACACATTGGCCTCAGAAACTGAAATCACAAGATCATTGGGGGCTGTGGGAGCTTGTGAAGGTCCCTCCACATTTTGATGGTCAAAACGAACATAGAAGTTATTGAGCTCATCTGGAAGCAAAGCCCTGCATGCTATGTTGCTTGATTTAACTTTATAGAAGGTGATAGTATTCAAGCCCTGCCACAACTGTTGAGTATCCTTCATTGATTCAAGTTTGGTCCAGAATTGCCAGTTCGCCAGTGAGATGCCTTTCCGGAGATCGTACCTGTACCTTTTATAATTTTTGTGGTCACCAGTCTTGGATGCCTCTGATCTGGCCATCAGCAGACTGCAGATCTCATGGTTCAGCCAGGGCTTCTGGTTGGTGAGGACTCTCCCCAATGATTTTGTGGGCACACACTCGTCTACGACTGTTTTAATAAAGTCGGTGGATTCATTCAGATCCACAGATGAGTCTTTGAACACGGCCTAGTCCACTGACTCGAAGCAATCCCGTAGCCGCTCCTCTGCCTTCCGTGACCACATCTTTGCTGTCCTCATCTCTGGAGCTTTGCTCTTTAGCCTTTGCCTGTATGTAGATAGGAGGACAGCCAAGTCAAATCAAATCAAGTTTAATTATCATTCAAACCATACATAGATACAGCTGTATGAGACAGCATTCCTCCGGGGCCAAGGTGCACAGCATTCAAAATAGCGAGGAACATAACTCAAAATAGCAAGTAACATAATTTAAAATAGTAAGCAAAGAAGCATATTCACTTAAAAAAGCATGTAGCGACAAGGCCCTGAGCGACAATGTCCAGCAATCGATGGTAGGCTCTAGACAGAGCACAGATGCATGCAATCCAGCCTGTCATTCCACCACTTGAACATGGGATGGCAGCATCAACAGGAGAGGCCAGAGGCCAGGCCCCAGCTGAGCTCAGATACCATGCTGTAAATACCTGGTCTGCAGCAGAGGCAAGCCCGAGGCTTGAGGCCTAGTCCTCACTACAACTGAGGCTACACAGCTCCATGTCATTTGTCCCTGCACTAGGCCTGCGGTAACTTACATTATCACTGTCCAACAGAGTCTTGCAGTCGCAAGTAAAGTGTCTGAGACAATCTCCTATGGTTGAACTGCACCAACTTCGAAGCTTCCGAGTAGTGGGCAGCATCACGGTCTGCTGTCATGTCAGCTCTTCATGTACCCAAACCAGCTCCTCTGACATCCTAACTGTCTCCTTCTCCAACATCCTGGCCAGCCCTGTCGACTCCTAGGCCAGCTCCACCGCCAACACCTGTTCGGCTACTCTGATCAATGAGCAGCTCACTGATGGAGTGGCCTGCAGTACCCGGTATTCTTGGAGTAGAATTGTCTTTAGATCATAAGAAATGGATTTTACAAAGAAAAAAGTACCTTTGGTTGGCCCCCCAGAGGCTGCTGTGTTCACACGCACCGCCATCTTACTGGAAGTGATCAAATGTCCCAAAATGCAGTCTAGGCATGGAATGGTTGGCATTCCTAATCGTAGTTTAGCAGTGGTTTAGTGAAGTACATGTTGATGGGCAATGTGAAGGAACAAATTACATTTGCCCTATCCTGTTGACCCAGTTGCCCCAGCACCAATTCCCTTGAGTGTCAGGCCAACATCTACCCCTTCATTGATTATAAGCTTAAAAAACAACCCCAGATCAATTTCTACCCTTGTATGTGCTTCCATATGCATAGTTTATTCTGACAAATTCAAACTACCCAGAACAGTATCTGGAATTCTCACCAATATCTACAACTAAACAGGATAAAAAAAAGCAATGCATCCTTCAGTTCAATTAAATAAGGGTCCTCTAGCTAGTGTTTTCAATTGCCAGTTAAAATCATCACGATGATATGAGGCATAGATAGAATGGATAGCCAGAGACTTTTTCCCAGGGTGGAAGTGTCTAATATGAGGGTGATTGAAAGTAGGTATTGACGGGATGTCAGAGGTAAGTTCTTTACAGAGAGTGGTAGGTGCATAAAACACCTTGCCATGGGTGGTGGTAGAGTCAGATATATTAGGGGCATTTAAGAGACTCTCAGATAGGTACATGGATTGTAGAAAAATGGAGGGCTGTGTGGGAGGGATGGGCTAGGTTGATTTTAGAGTTGGTTAAAAGGACAGCACAACATTGTGGGCTGAAGGTCCTGTGCTGTGCTGCAATGTTCTATATTCTATATTTAAAGCACTTTATGATTGTTATTAATGTTGACTTTTATTGACCAGCTGGAATGAGAAATAACATGTTTTGATTCTGTTGGAATAGGTTCCCATGTTATACCCAGCTACTATGGTGTAAGAAGACCTTATCTCTCTGATTCGGACCTGCCTCATTGCCCTTCATCCAAACATTACTCAGCGGATGTGTACTCACCTTCACTGAGCAGCAAGTCCTTTGGGTGTGAGCCACCAGCCATCACTGGGTATCAACATCTGCTTGATCCATACATCACAGAAACATTCGGAGATTACCGCACACCGACCTTTCCAACTGCAACAAGTTCCATTTTTGCACCTCAGCCTCTTGCACCTCTCATTCCTCCTTTTCCCAATGAGTCACCCCATTTCCTACTGGTATGTAAATCTCCATTTTGCTTCTTGTTTGTGACTAACCTGTAGTATTGTGCAGTTAGGTTGACCAAAAACTTTTGAAGTTGTGTTTGAACTGAGACAATTCCTTGCCCTTATCTCAATACATAAAAACAACTATAAAATAAAATATATAAAAATAAATAAATAGTGCAAAAAGAACACAAGATGTGGAGGTAGTTTCATGGATTCATTGGCTGTTCAGAGATCTGTTGGTGGAGAGGAACAAGCTTAATCTAAATTGATGAGTCTAATACATTTACTTAGTTATGCACTTAGTTATGTACTTGATTTTCTATTAAGCTTGTAACTCAAGGTAAGTAATTAACAAGATTAGTGATTTTAATGCAAGGTGATGCTGATTACTGGGTGGTTTGAATAAACCAACTGGCATTAAGCTGAAATCTTTGCCAGGGAAATCTGAAATTCCATGAACGTGCACACAAGATATTCTGCAGATGCTGGAAACCTTGAGCAAAATGCTGGAGGAACTCAGCAGGCCAGGCAGCATCTATGGAGGGGTGTAAATAGTCAACGTTTCAGGCTGAGACCGTTCATCAAGACTGCAAAAGAAAAGTTAAAAGTTCAAAGTTAGGTACAGAGGAGATGTCAGGGGTAAGTTTTTTATGCAGAGAGTGGTGAGTGTGTGGAATGGGCTGTTGGCAACGGTGGTGGAGGTGGATACGATAGGGTCTTTTAAGAGACTCCTGGATGGCTACACGGAGCTTAGAAAAATAGAGGGCTATGGGTAACCCTAGGTAGTTCTAAGATAGGGACGTGTTCGGCACAGCTTTGTGGGCTGAAGGGCCTGTATTGTGCTGTAGGTTTTCTATGTTCTAAAGTAAATTTATTATCAAGGTACACCACACCTTGACAGTGTGAATGTCACCACACTGTATACTACCCTGAGATTTATTTTTTGTGGGCATACTCAATAAATCCATAGAATAGTAACATAACAGAATCCATGAAAGACTAAACCAGCTTGAACATTCAAAAAGTGTGCAAAAGACAACAGACTGTGCAAATATCAAAAGAAAGAAATAATAATAAGTAAGTCATTGAGGGTGGTTACCATATTCTTCTTAGGCACCGGTATAAGTGAAGTCTGCTTCAAGTAGATGGATACCTCAGAGGTTAAAGATCTCAGTGAACACTCCAGGCAGTTGATCGGTACAGGTCTTCACTACTTGGCCAGGTACCCTGTCTAGGCCTGATGCTTTTTGTGGGTTCATCCTCTTCGAAGGCTGCCCACACATCGGCCTCAGAGGCTGAAATCACAGGGTCATTGGGAGCTGTGGGAGTTTGTGATGGTTCATCCATGTTTTGATGGTCAAAGCAAGCATAGAAAGCATTGAGCTCATCTGGAGTCAAAGCCCTGCTGTCGCCTATGTCACTTGATTTAACTTTGTTAAGAGGTGATGGTATTCAAGCCCTGCACTTTCTTTTTAAATCTTTTTATTAATTTTAAACAAACATAAATGAAACATGAATACAGAGAGTTTGAAAGTACATAATTAATAGGTTAAGTATACATTCATATAGATGATAATCCATATATAATAACCTCCCAAACTCATAGTAATTACAAAAAAGGGAGTAAAAAAGAAGAAAAAAAATCCCTGAAAAAGAAGAAAAGGAAAAAAACCTAACCAACACGGGCCATTGCATTATGTCAAATATACACAGTAGCATCAATAACTCCGCACCTCCATCCAAATAATTAAGGATAATAGAAGCAGGGTTTAGGAAAAGTCAGTTTAACTAATATGAAAATGTTGGATAAATGGTCTCCAAGTTTCTTCAAATTTAACTGAAGAATCAAAGACAACACTTCTAATTTTTTCTAAGCTCTAACAAGAGATAGTTTGAGTAAACCACTGAAATATAGTTGGAGGATTAATTTCTTTCCAGTTCAATAGGATAGATCTTCTAGCCATTAATGTAACAAATGCAATCATCCATCGAGCTGAGGGGGATAAACAAATATTATCCACCATTGGTAAACCGAAAATTGCAGTAATAGGATGCGGTTGCAATTTGATATTCAGAACTGTTGAAATAATACCGAAAATATCTTTCCAATAATTTTGCAAACAAGGGCAAGACCAAAACATGTGGGTCAATGAAGCTACTTCAGAATGACATCTGTCACAGGTTGGATTAACATGGGAGTAAAATCGAGCAAGTTTATCCTTGGACATGTGAGCCCTATGTACAACCTTAAATTGTATTAGGGCATGTTTAGCACAAATAGAAGAGGAATTGACTAATTGTAAAATTTTCTCCCACTGCTCTGTGGGTATAAGACAATGAAGTTCTTTTTCCCATTCCTTCTTAATTTTTTCTGATACTTCTATGCCACAACAATTGAGCATCCTTCATTGATGCAAGTTTAGTCCGGAATTGCCACTTCGACCATGAGATGGCTTTCTGGAGATCATACCTTTTGTAATTTACTTGGTCCCCAGACCTGAATGCCTCGGATCTGGCCCTCAACAGATTGAGGGTCTTCTGGTTGGGGAAGACTGAATGATTTAGTGGCAACACACTTGTCTACAACTGTTTTAAAGTATATTACAACCATGGTGTATTCATTCAGATCGCTAGATAAGCGGTTGAACACGGGTGAGTCCACTGACTCAAAGCAATCTGATAGCCAGCTGCTCTTCTGCCTCCCGCAACCACTTCTTTGCTGTCCTAATCTCTGGAGCTTTGCTCTTTAGCCTCTACCTGTATGCAGATAGGAGAAGGACAGCCAAGTGATCTGATTTACCAAAATGCAGTCTGGGCAGGAACAGTAGACTTTCTTTATCTTTGTATAACAGTGGTCTGGTATGTAGGGACCTCTGCTGCTATAGGTTATATGCTGATGGTAATTGGGCAGGGCTTTCTTCAAACAAGCCTGGTTGAAGTCTCTGACTGATTTGAAATGCATCAGGATGGACTGTTTCTTGTTTGGAGATGACATCACGCAGTATCTCAAATTCTTGATTACAGTTGGCTGCTGGTGGTATGCAAGCTGCCACCAAAATTACGGAGAACTCCATAGGTAAGTAGAATGGACAGCATTTGACTGTTAGGTGTTCAAGGTTAGGGGAACACAAATTCAACAAAACTGCCACATTGGAGCACCATGGAGAGTTTATCATGAAACACATACCTTTTGCTTTCCGGCTCAACAGTTAGGTCCGTTCTGTAAACTGAGAAACCTTCAGGTCTGATGGCTATATCTGGCTTGCTGGAAGAAAGCCAGGGTCAGAAGTCAGAATAAGAAGATGAGGATGAGGAGAAGGAGTACAAGCTAGCAATGGTAGGTGAGACCAGGTGAGGGAGAAGGTGGACTGGTGGGGGAGGGGTGATGAAGTGAGAAGCTGGGAGGAGATAAGTGGAAGAGGTAAAGGGGTGAAGAAGAAGGAATCTGATGTGAGAGGAGAGTGGATCATGGAAGAAAGGAAAGGAGGACACCAGAGGTAAGTGATAGGCTAGTGAGGAGAACAGAAGGGATGAGAGAGGAACCAGAATGGGGAATGGAAAAAGAGAGAAGGGATTGGGAGAGAATTTGATTTTCATGTCATCAGGTTGAAGGCTACCCAGATAGAATATGAGGTAGCCATGGACAGATATGTCAGAATCACTCACCTTTCCCCTCACCTACCAGCTTATACTTCTTTCCCTCCTGCATTTTCTTACTCTTGCTTCTGTTCCCAAAATGTTCCCAAGACATTTTGCGGGCAGCTCATAAAACTATTCTACTAAATATACCTCTTCTCAGCTACCATCCCTGCAATCCACAGCCAGTAATTTTCCTTTGGGGGGTGTGCTTTTGAACCACCTGAACGATTTGGATTTTTTGCAGTCACTTGAAGGATTTGGTGATCTAGGCTCTGCAGCCACTGGGCTCCACCCACCTCAGTGCTGAACTGACTCATTTAGCACATTGGATGTTTGTTAGTTTTTGTGTTTCTTTGTTTTCTTGCTGCCAGAAGATGAATCTCAAAGTTGTATATATTATACAGTGCCTTGAAAATGTACAAACCTTTGCTCATAGAAATGAGTATTACAACCAGACATTTTTTGATCAATTTAACTGAGAATTTTTACTTGTGAATCACACACTCCTTTTTTTCCCTCACAGTCAAGCCCAAACAACATAGAAAATTATGAAGCATAGAACACTAAAAATTCAAAAACTGAAACGTCAGCAGTTCAACAGTTATCATCCCCCTTTGCTCAGTACTTGTTGAACCACCTCTCGCAGCTATTCCAGTATTATCTTTTTAGATAAGTCTCTATTAGTTTTGCACAATGTGACGGAGCAAGAGTTGTCCATTCATCCTTGCAAAATTGCTCAAGCTGTGCCAAGTTAGTTGGGAAGTGGTGGTAGTCAGCAGTCTTGAGGTCTTACCAGAGATGTTTGATTTGGTTAAGGTCAGGACTCAGAATCGGCCACTGAAGGACATCAATTTCCTTAAGTCGATTCCTCTGGTAGTGTGCTTTAAGTTTTTGTCCTGCTGAAAGACTAATTTCCTCCCCAGTTTTAGCCTCTAGCAGAGGCTAACAGGTTTTTATCCAGAATCTCTCTGTATTTAGCAGCATTCATCTTCCCATCAATCCTGACCAGATTTCCAGTCCTTGCTACTGAAAAGCATCCCCATAGCATGATGCTTTACAGTTAGGATGGTGTTAGCTGGCTGATACGCAGTATTAGATTTATGCCACAGGTACCCCTTAGTGTTGAGGCTAAAAAGTTCCACTTTAGTCTCATCCAACCACAAGACCTTCTTCCACATCTTTATAGTATCTTCTAAGTGATGTTTGCAAAGTCTTTACGGGCAAGGATAAGCTTTTTATTAAGCTAGGGCTTTATAGGTTACAGGGAGAAGGCCACTCACTCAGAGTGACTGGTGTCACAGTAGCCTCTCGTACAAGTGCCATTCCTCTCTGGTGACTAAGTTTAGAGACTGCCCTGACCTAGGCAGTGTGGCTGTAGTTTCATATTTTTCCACTTGTCCACAATGGACTGTACTGAGCTCTGGGGTATGCTCAGTGCCTTTGAGGTGGTCTTGTACACTTCCCCGGATTTGTGTTTCTCTATTATCATTTCCCTGACTTGTCTCGAATGCTCCCTTGTCTTCATTTTGGTTTGGTCTGTTGAAAATCCACCATACTGTTGGACTTTACAGAGAGAAGGGGTACTTATCCTTATGAGTTCATTGAAAACAGGTGATCCTCCAATTTTCCACATTGATAAATTGAGTGAGCTTGTAAGGTAATATGCAGTATTGCACTTGAGGAAAGTTAGTTTAGCAATTACAAAAGGGGTGACTACTTTTTCAGCTCAATTTTGGTTTTTAATTTTTAATTGTTGACAGGTTTTGGAATTTTTCTTTTGATTTGACATGATGCAGAATGTTTTGTAGATTAGCTCAAAAATCCTATTTCAGTATATTTTAAATTTAGAAAATGAGACAGTAAAATATAAAAATAGTTGTAGGGGCTGAATACTTTTTCAAAGCACTGTACATACTTTGAGAATAAATTTACTTTGAACTTTGAACTTTTCTGCCCCACTTCCTTTCCAGTCCTGATGAAGGGTCTCAGCCCAAAATGTCAACGGTTTATTCCCCTCCATAAATACTGCCTGACCTGCTGAGCTCCTGCAGCATTCCATGATGATATCTCTGCCTTCTAAACTGAAGAAAAGTCATCGGAGCAATTTATTGCAACCTGTAACTGAACTCCAATCAGGAACACAATGCCATTAGC
Organism: Hemitrygon akajei; assembly: GCF_048418815.1. Lineage (NCBI taxonomy): Eukaryota > Metazoa > Chordata > Chondrichthyes > Myliobatiformes > Dasyatidae > Hemitrygon > Hemitrygon akajei. The sequence goes on along the minus strand of NC_133149.1, from coordinate 45,282,826 downwards.
AATCTAGTTGAATAGGCTTATTCCCGAGGGAAGTGAATTGATGTATAAAATGCTCAGAAATATGAGGGTGATAAGCTTCTGCAAAGCTGAAAGAGAAGGCACAAGCCACACAGAACAACCCAAAACAATCAAAATAATTTTACGAGTGCGCAGGGTCTGTAAATCAGTAGTGTGATCTAATGCGTAGTTGAATCTGAGTAAGGAACATTCTGCAAAATGACGACAGTGGTTGAAGTGCTGAAGAAACGTTAATGACCCCAGGCAAAATCATGAAGTGTTTTTAGATATACAGCACATCCTTCAATATATTTTAGATACTTAAAACATTAAAATATTTGGCAGATGAATCATCTCTGATGATATTGGTAAATACAATTCAAAAACTTAACTTTGTATCTGAATGTCCATGCTACTTGTGGAGAGCTACACACCTGTTGAATGTAGTGCAATGGTAGAGATATTCAAATATTCACCTGTAATATGTCATTAATTGTCAAGAATATCCTGCACATCCTGCCTTAAGTCATCAGGTGGCTAATTATGGGAGCTTGCTCTTTGCCAAAGCCAGGAACCACATCAAGGGAATAATTGAGCCTTTGCAATTAACAGTTGAAGACAGTAAAGTATTACAGTTGTATTAAATTATAGCACAAAAACACCAACTTGTCTGTAATGGGTCCAAGTCTCCCTATCAAACCTTATATCCTCTTGTTGCTCATAGATATTCTTTTTCCATTTAAGTGTGTCCTTCCAATTCACTGCAAAATACTGGGTAAATGCAGGGTAAAATGTTTCTCCTGAATCCCCCATTGGAGTTGAGTGATCACCTTGCTTTAATGTCTTGTGGATGATGCACTGTCTCTACAGGAAATGCAGCAATGTCAAAGTCAAAGTAAATTTATCATCAAAGTACTGTATCTACACTACTGTGCAAATGTACTTGGGCTCATATACATATAAAATAGAGAGGGAGGGAGAGGGAGAGGGAGAGGGAGAGGGAGAGGGAGAGGGAGAGAGAGAGAGAGAGAGAGAGAGAGAGAGAGAGAGAGAGAGAGAGAGAGAGAGAGAGAGAGAGAGAGAGAGAAAAAAAGCATCAGGGTGCCTAAGACCTTTGCACAGTACTGTATTTCTCAACATGGAGCAGGGAGCGAGTTTGTAAACCTGGCGGGAGCAAAGGATGTTGGGAATGGAGAGGGTGGAAGGGGTGTGGGACAGCTGGCAGAGAAGGCGTGCCAGGGGCAGATGTGGCAGGGGTCCAGACCTCACCACACCCAGCCCTTAAGCATCAGGCAAGGTCATTTGATCCAAACAACTAGTTTATTGATCATTACAGAATGTCTCTCTGGTGCTTCCCGCTCTCTCCCCTCTCTCTTCCCCTCTCCCTGCCCCCTTCCCACTCTCCATCCACTATAGAGACCCTTATCAGAATCAGGTTTATCATCACTCACATATGTCATGAAATGTGTTTTTTTTGCGGCAGCATACATTAAATTACTCCAGTTCTGTGTAAGAGTATTAGGCACTCTAGCTATATAAATGTGCACAGTACTGTTATGTGTCACCATATATGGACCTCACTTTCAAGATCTCCATGTTCTCGATACATTGAATATTTATTATTATTATCTTGTTTGTTTCCTTCTTGTATTTGCACAGTTTGTTGCTGTTTGCACACTGGTTGCTTGTTCGTCTTGCGTGCAGTTTTTTTGATTCTCTTGTGTTTCTTGTGTTTACTGTGAATGCCCACAGGAAAATGAATCTCAGGATATGTACTTTGATAATAAATTTACTTTCAACTTGAGATTCATTCTCTTGCAAGCGTTCACAGGAAAATAAAGAAATTGCAATAGAATTTACAGAAAACTATGCATAAATAAAGGATGATAAACAACCAGAAGAAGACAAATAAATAAGTAAGTAACTAATACTGAGAAGATGAATTATAGAGTTTTTGAAAATGAGTTCATAAGTTGTGGAGTCAGTTCAGTGTTGACGTGAATGAAGTTATCCACACTGGTTCAAGACCTGAGGCTCCAGTACCTCCTGCCCAATGGTAGTGGTAAGAAGAGAGCATGGGTTGGATGATGGGGGCCCTTGATGATGGATGCTACTTTCTTGTGGTAGTGCTCCTTGTAGATGTGCTCAGTGATGGGGAGGGCTTTGCCTGTGGCGGATTGCACTGTATCCACCATTTCCTGTACACTTTTCTGATCTTGGGCATTGGTGCTTCCATACCAGGCCATGATGCAGCCAGTTCGGATACTCTCCACTGTGCATCAATAGGAGTTTAAATAATGGACACAAAATGCTGGAGGAACTCAACAGTATCTGTGGAAGAAAGTACAGTCGAAGTTTCAGGCCGAGACCCTTCAGCAGGACTCGTAGAAGATTGTCAGTTTTAGATGACATGCTGATCTATGCTAACTTCTCAGAATGTAGAGGCACTGTCAGGCCTTTTTTGTGCTGGTCCTCTGATATAATCATGCTCATGCCCTCTCCTAATGAAGTCTGGCCATTGCCCCCCAGCTCCAGTGATTCAGGTTCAATCCTGTCCTCTCATGCTGTCTGCGCAGAGTTTTCGCATTTCCCTATGATTGTGTGGGTTGGCTTTTGCATGTTCTGATTTCCTCCCATATTCCAAAGATCAGTTGATAGGTTGAAGATTAATTTTTAAAATTTTGCTTTATTTTTCACATGCACATTGAAACATCAAAACATACAGAGAAATTCATTTGTATCAATGAATGACCAACAGTCTGAGAATGTGCTGGGTGCAACGCAAATGTTGCCACGCTCCTGGCATCAACATAACAGGCCTACAACTTACTAACCCTAACCCATGCATCTTTGGAATGTAAAGAAGTAAGACAGGCCAGAGGATACATTTCTAAAAAGGGCACAAGAACAGAGAGATGTGGGAGTATATATTCACATTTGCTAAAAGCAGAGGGATTTTGGGGTTCAAGTTCATAGATCCCTGAAAATGTCTACACAGGTTGATAAGGTGGTTGAGAAAGCTTATGGCATGTTTGCCTTTATTACTTGAGGCATTGAAGTTCAAAAGTTCATAAAGTGCTCTTGCTTTGTTCTTCAGAGAGATTCCTGGGACAGCGTACAAGAAAATGTTAGCCATGGCACCGCAATTTGTGACACGCTCCAGCAGATGCAGGCAACAGTCGCTAACTGTCAATCACAGCACCATGGCAACCACTCCATGCCCGACACAGAGTCTGCCTCTTCATCTCAGTACAAGAATGTCGCTCGGAACAGCGGTGAGCCGAGCCAGAGCTCCCAGCCCTACTCTCTTCACCCGATGGAGGAGATGCACTTCAGTTCTGGTTACCCAGTCACCTCAGCCTATGGGTGTGCCCCATTCATGACTGTATCCTCTGAACTAGCCGCCAAGACCATCCACCTCTCATCTGAGGAATCAGCCGACACCACGCCCACCTCCCTGATTGACATGTCCTCTTGGGCAAAAGAAGATGGCAGCACCAGCTGGCCTTTGTATGAAGTTAGGCGGACCTACTAAAACGCCTTGGCAGCCTAAAATGTTGTAAATCTAGATAGATGAAGGGTTGGAGTTCTTTATGTCAGGCTGTAGTGTGTGCTTTGAGGGAGGAATATTTAAAAATGAATCCATTATTAGTCTTGATTAGGAAATGAAGTGTGATTCTTGGACAAAGAAGTTGCACTATACCTGATGCAGCCAAAGAATATGAAGTAATTAGTTTAATCAGATCTAAAGATGTGTGACATTAATATGCATTTCAATTACATTGTCAATGTATCTTGTACAGAGCACAGGTATGTGAACCTGGCTCAAACCAGTAACAAATGTTAAAAGTTATTTTAAAGAATTGAGAAGTTTAAAAATAATTAAGAATTTATTGCTTTTAAGCATTGTTAAGTGAACTCAGTTAACTAAAGTGTATGCCATTTGTTTTACTATTCTGCTTTATTGCCTTTCCTCTCCATTCAACTTAGTGATTTGCCGTTTCTACACCAGGTTCAGCAGGTATAGATTTCCCAGGGTATATGGTGAGGAAGTGTAGACATTTATAGTTTTTCTAACTCTTAGACTACTCCAAAGTCAAAGCAGAGTCACAGAGTCATAAAGCAGTTCAGCACACAAACAGGCCCTTTGGCCCATCTACTCCGTGCTGAACTATTAATCTGCCTCGTCCCATCAACTCACACCTGGACAATAGCCCTCCATACCCCTCCCATCCAAACTTCACTGAAACTGGAGGATCTGAGTCCACTGGTTGCTCATTCCACACTTGCACGATCCTCTGAGTGAAGAAGTTCCCCATCATGTTCCCCTTAAACGTTTCTCCTTTCAACCTTCACTCATGACCTCTAGGTCTCACCCAGCCTTGGTGGAAATGCATTTACCCTATCTCTGCCCCTCATAATTTTGTCTACCCCTATCAAATCTCCCCATATCTACACTCCAAGGGACTTTTGCCAGAGTCAACAAAAAAAAATCCGGAAATCACCTTTGACCCTTCATGTTCGCACAGTATTTGGAGTCATAGAGTCATACAGCATAGAAATAGGCTCATCAGCCCAACTTGATCATAGAGACCAAGATGCCCATCTAACCTCATCCCATTTGCTTGCATTTGGCCCATTTCCCTCTAAATCTTTCCTACCCATGTACCTGTCCAAGTGACTTTTACATGTTGTTGTTGCTGTTGTACATGACTCAACCACCTCCTCTGGCAGCTCATTCCATTTACTGCATGAAAAATTTGCCCTCTCGACCCTTCTAAATCTTTTCCTTTTCACCTTAAACTTATGCCCTCTAGTTTTTGATTAACTGTGTGTATACTTGGTGATATTCTAGCACAGAGTGGGAAATGGCTGGTATTTCTCAGGAAAATCAGGTTTGCGTCAAGATACTGTGTGGGCCAACATGTGGACAGTTTATCTCAGTGTGGTAGTTTCATAGAATCATAATGTCATAGAACACTACAGCACAGAAGCAGGCCTTTTGGCCCATTAGTCCATGCCAAACTATTATTCCTGCCCAGTCCCATTGTCCTGCACCTAGGCCATAGCTCTCCGTACCCTTAATTTGTACCCCTCAATTTTCCTGTTCACTTAGTTTCAAATAATTGCAGAAATTTCATATGAAATTATTATTATTGAGAAAAAATGACTTCACAGAGCTAAAGTTAGGAAAATGGAAATTGCTTCAATAAAGAGGAATGTTTTATTGTGGCAAGTGGCAGGTGCACAGTTATACCCCATCTGATTTATGAATGTTTGATGCATTTGTGAGATGGGCACGGGAGGGGGGGGGGGGTCGGCGCTGTAGGGAACATGAGCCTATCCACAAGAAATAGAATTGCAAGCACAGCTATTGAGAAGCTATCAGAGAGAGGCAATGACTCAATGATTCCATTACTAGATCAGTAAACAGAAGCCTGAATAAATGATCTGGAATAATCTTCTGACAACCGCTATCTTCAGTAAAGTCTGGCGATAAAAAGATAGTGCTATTGGCTGTGACCATGTAGTTATTGGATTGTCATTTGACCCACTGATGTCCTTCAAAATGAGAAATATGTGCCCTTGCATATACCACTCAGTAACCACTTTATCAGGTACCTCCTGTACTTAATAAAGTGGCCACTGAGTGTATGTTCATGGTCTTCTGCTGCTGTAGCCCATCCACTTCACGGTTCGACATGTTGTGCGTTCAGAGATGCTCTTCTGCACATCACTGTAGTAACGTGTGGTTATTTGAGTTACTGTCACCTTCCTGTCAGCTTGAACCAGTCTGGCCATTCTCCTCTGACCTCTCTCATTAACAAGGTGTTTTTGCCCTCAGAACTACTGGTCACTGGATGATTTTTTTGTTTTTCACACCATTCTCTGTAAACTCTAGAGGCTGTTGTGTGTGAAAATCTCAGGAAATCAGCAGTTTCTGAGATACTCAAACCACCCCATCTGGCACCAACAATCATTCCACAGTCAAAGTCACTCAGATCACATTTCTTCCCCATTCTGATGTTTGGTCTGAACAACAAATGAATCTCTTGACCATGTCTGCATGACTGAAACGTACCTGAACCCTTCTGTCCCCATTTTATTCTGCATGATTTGGCAGCTGTCTACACCCACGATCCATCGTGAATAATCAAAGTTGCTCCGCAAAATTACTTGCTCAAGATTAAATTTCCACTCCAGCACCAAAGAACCACTTAGAACAGAGATGAGGAGGAATTTCTTGAATCAGAGAGTGGTAAATCTGTGGAATTCATTGCAACAGGCGACTGTGGAGGTGAAGTCTTTATGTACATTTAAAGCTTGATTTGTCAGGACATCAAAGGTGATGGGGAGAAAGTCAGAGAGCTGGGTTAATAAATCAGCCTTGATCAAATGGCAGAGCAGACTCCTATGTCTTATGGTCTTTTGGTCAGTTACCTTCCCACCCACTGCTGTTGCAATGGTTGTGTTCAGGTAGTACAGCATCACCACTGCCTATTTTGATGCCTTCACTGTAACTTTTAAAAATTCAATTTGGGTGGCACAGTAGTATAATACTAATACTGCGCTGGCAAGCCAGGTTCAATTTTTCCACTGTCTGTAAGGAGTATGAACGTTCTCCCCATGACCACGTGGGTTTCCTCCGGGTGCTCCTGCTTCCTCCCACAGTCCAAAAGTGTACTGGTTAGTAGGTTAATTGATCCATGGGTGTGACTGGGCAGGGCGGGCTCGTTGACAGGAAAGGCCTGTTACTGTGCTGTACCTATAAGTAAATTAATTAATGAATTAATGATAAATTACAATTGTTTATTGTAGCTTTGATTTAGATTTATGATTGAAAGAGTGACAAATCTACAATTTATAACTTCGATAAGTAATTTTCAAATAATTGTGTAATTAATGAAGGAGAATAAACACATCTATCAAAGCAAGATTCTGAATGACGTGAGAAGTTATTGATTTAGTTTTAAGTTCCAATGGAGTTGATTCCATCCACGCACCTTGATCTGAGTAGCTGCTTCTTAGCTGATGAAAGCTCCTGGATGACTCACGCTAGACTAGCCAGGTGATAGAAGGCCACTGAAGCCAGTAACACATCTCCAGATGAGCAAAACATAAAGGTAATCCATGGGCAAATTTAAATTGTGCATTTCAAAACTGGTGAAACCTAGAGAAACTAGCAATAGCTCTTGAGATCACGACTGGACTGATTTTCTTCTTAGATATTTCCCTTGGGTCAAAATGACTTGCCTGAAGGAGCTGCTATGACCATCACATCTGAGGCTGGAGGTAATTGATATGGGATGGATGATTTTAGTCAGTGTAAATCCTTGTAACAATTTATATATTCTATATTTGTCAAGAACCTTTGCGCCATCCACAACAAGCAGGATTTCCTGCTGGTAAACTATTTTAATTCCATTCCCCCGTGTCACTCTGACATGTCAGTCCATGGCCTCTTCTACTGCCATGATGAGGTCACACTCAGATTGGAGGAGCAACACCTTATATTCCATCTGGGTAGCCTCCAACCTGATGGCATGAACATTGATTTCTCTAACTTCTGGTAATTTCTCCCCTTCCTGTTATGTTGGATAACTCTAAAAACTAATTGAAAGAACAACACTGGAGCTGGGACGCATGCATACTGAGTTTCTTTTCTTTAGTTAGGTGTTCACATATGATGTGGTGGCAAAATGACATTTGCCATTCACATACTTTTACATATAACCCATAATGAATTATGCAAGTAAACAAAGAATGCTTCATCAAACAATATATTTACAACATTATTGAAATATTAAATACACAATGCTCCTCCCTGCTTAGCAATAAACCCCAGCTCGATATAGAATGCGTCTCCGCTCAAATATGTAACTTATTGGTCTCTGGTCACTGTGTACGCACAGCATACTATATAATACAACTACTACACTATATAGACTTCCACAGCAGAGGAAACTTTCATTTGTCCCATTCAGGCCTAAAGATTTAATCCCTGTGGAGGATATCTTACTCTTGTGGGTTAACGTCCTTCCTGACAAGGGGAATCACTCTGCTTGGCAGATGAACCTTGTGGCTGCAAAATAATCTCAGATTCTGGGGCCTCCTCCATGCTGGTTGTAGGAGTTGACTCTGGGACTGCAGAAAGTGGTTCTTACATCCCTAGACAACTTTCTTCTGGACGTGTTGGCATCCCGAACAGTGCGTGGCAAGCTGCTCAGTCTGCTGATCTATCCCAGGACAGCCGCAAAGCTTTGAGTCAACGCTTTCATTTTGACCACGTTTAGCATGTAACTCCTCCAACACTTTAGCTCTCAGCTTGGATGGCACAACAACTCCCAATCCCCACGTAAGGCAATAAGACCATAATAGAGAGACATTTGATTCACATTGGGAAGAATATGCCTAGAGGTTTGACATCTTTTGTAAATATTTCACGTATTTCATTTGCCAACGGTAAATGGGACGATCAATCAGCATTTCCATGATTAGTTGCCCTCTTGAATTCGATCTTGTAATTGTGTCCTCCAAGAAACAGAGCCCATCTCTACATTCGTGCTGCTGCTGTTATTGGAACACCATTCTCTGGATTGAAAATGGACACTAGTGGTTGACGATCAACAATGAGGGTAAACTCTCTCTCATACAAGTACTGGTTGAAATGTTTCACACCCAAAACCAGACTCAAGGCCTCTCTGTCAATCTGTGCCTAATTTTTCTCTGCAGCGGTAAGGGAATGTGATACAAAGGCTATGGGGTTTTCTCTTCCATCACTCATAACATGTGACATCACTGCACCAATACATACCGTAGCGCGAGACATCACAGGCAAGCTTCACTAGACAACGTGGATCATAACGTGTGTGAGTACAGTGTCTGACATCACCATTTCCTTTGTCTTTTGGAAAGCCACCTCACTCTGCTTTGTCCATTGACAATTCTTCCCTGTCTGCAGTAATGAGTTCAAGGGGTGGAGCACAGTAGCTAGCTTTGGTAGGAACCTATTATAGTAATTGATAAATCTTAAAAGGACTGCAACAGTCACATGTCCTGAGGGCTTGGGGCATCCACCACTGCTTGAATATTTTCAGCAATGTTTGTGTGTCAATGGTGTGGCCACAGTAAGTGATGCTTGGTTTACAGAATTCACACTTGTGTGAATTGGCTTTCATACTCATTGTATTGAACACAGAAGATGGAATGTTATGTTGAAGTTGTACAAGACGTTGGTGAGAACTCATTTGGAGTATTGTGTGCAGTTTTAGTCACCCATCTACAGGAAAGATGTAAACAAGGTTGAAAGACTGCGGAGAATAGTTACATGGCTGTTGCCGGGTACTGGAGAACCTGAGTTATAAGGAAAGATTGAATAAGTTAGGACTGTATTCTTTAGAAAGTAGAAGATAGAGAGGAGATTTGATAGAGGTATACAAAATTATGAGGGTATAGATAGCAAGTGAGCTTTTTCCACTGAGATTGGGTGGGACTATAACCAGAGGTCATGGGTTAAGGGTGAAAGGTGAAAAGATTAAGGGGATCATGAGGTGATACCTCTTCACTCAGAGAGTTGTGAGAGTGTGGAATGAGCTGCCAGTACAAATGGTGCATGCAAGCTTGATTTCAGTGTTGAATAGATGTTTGGATAGTTACATCGATGTCAGGGGTGTGGAGGGCTGTGGTCCCGGTGCAGGTCAATGGGAGCAGGCAGTTTAAATGGTTCAGCATGGACTAGGTGGTCCAAAGGGCCTATATTTGTGCTGTACTTTTCTATGACTCTATCATTCTAAATGATAGTCTAAATTCTAAATCTTAAGGCTACCCAACCCTATGTCACTCTCATCATTATCAGATTTTTCATCAAGCATGCAGATTAGTGCTTTTTTTGAAACTGCAACTTGACTTTTTATCCTTCTCTCTTCCCTGTGCAGTCTATTTATTTTTGTCTCCCCAACGTGCTCTTTCTATGTGTTGCATCTTCTTCAAGTTTCGCCTTTAAACCTGCATTGGTCTGTTGTCTGTGAGCCTCTGCAACAATAGTAAACACAATTTTACTTGGCCAGGTTGGCTTCTGTTTAGACATTGCTATTTTGTTCATGTTCACTTTCATTCTTAACTGCAACTCAATTGCATCTCTGGCTGCTGTATCCATTGATACAGTGATTTCAACTGCTCTTTTAAATGTGTACTGAGTTTCAGTTAGGAGCCATTTTTGGATGGTTTCTTGTAAGATTCCGCAAACTAAATGATCTCTCAGTGTATCATTAAGACCATGACCAAACTGACAATGCTCAGACAATCTCTACAATTCAGCCACATGCTCTGAAATGGACTCCCCTTCCTTTTGATTCCACTTATGAAACCTAAAGTGTTCCACAATTAACAATGGTTTTGGTTCTAAGTGTTCCTGCATTACATTCATAATATACACTAAACTCATTTCAGCTGGTTTGGTTGGAGCAGTTAAACTCATATGGAAACTGAAGGTTTTTCCACCTATTGCCCTCAGTAACACTGGCACTTTATTTTATTGGCTATTTAATTTCTTCAAAATACCGCTCAATTGGTTCAGTGTACATTATCTAGTTATCTGTTGTGCAATCAAATGTGTCTGTCTTTCTGACATAGCCAGATGTTTCAGCTTTTTAAAAAAATTATTATTATTATCACCTGGTTTATGAAGCCGTGAATTTCATCTGTTTTCTGTCTTTTTAAAAAATTTAGCTATCTCTCTTCCCTTCCAAAGAAACACTTGTTGTTTTTTTACTCATACGTCTCTCTCCCCTTGAGAAGAACAAACATGCTGTTCTTCAGAGGGTAGCAAGTTGTCTCAGGTCAATTTTAAAACTTACTCATCACCACTGTTATGTTTCGTAACTCCAAAAATTAATTGAAAGAAAAACACAGGAGCTCAGGGATACGTGTACTCAGTTTCTTTTCTTTAATGAGGTGTTTGTATATGATGTTATTTGCGATTGGTCTTTGCTGGTTCCCATCAGAAGGACTCAGAATTTCCAGTCCTTTCATGGATGGTCCCTCTCCATTCTAACCAGCACCGTCCAAAGGTTTGCACAAATTGGTGAGGATATTACATCTTACAAGGAGGTTTTCAGAATGTCCTTGGAATGTATACTCTGTCCGCCAGGTAATTTCTTGCCTCAATGGAGCAGTGTGTGTTTAGGCATTCAATGTTGGGGATGTGAATGACATCACCTGTCCATTGGTACTGGCTGAGCGAAATCAGAAAATTGATGCTGGGGATGTTGACTTGGGAGAGAACATCGAGACTGGTTCACTAATTATTTTAAAAGATTATTAGCAATTCTTTGGTTTTTGATGGTGACCATGTCAGTTTCTGATAGAGGCTGAAGGGCAGGGCTCATTAGTGTCCAGGAGATCAGGAGCTTTGTGTTGGGTTTGATCTTCAAACTCTTCGTGCTGGGAAGTGAACAGCATCATCACTGAGATCGGCCTTTGTGGAGAGCCAGCCCTCTAGAGATGGAAATTTGTCCATGTTCTCAAGGATCTCAATGGACATTGTTGGCTGTGGTGGAGAGGCTGGGAGAGACAGTAGATCAGGTTGATAGAGAATCCATATCATGGGCTCTTATCATAAGGCTATTCTCTCCAATGTTCAGTATTGATATTGGTTTATTTTTGTCACGTGTTTCAAGATACAGTGAAAAACTTGTCTTGCATACAGTTCATACACTGCATTGAGGTAGAATAAGGTAAAACAATAATTCAGAATAAAGTGCAACAGCTACAGAGAAAATGCAGTGCAGGTAAACAATAATGTGCAAGATGACATAGATTGCAAGGTCATGAATGCATCTTATTGTACAATATGTCCACTCAAGATTCTGATAATAGCGGGATAGAACAGCAGGTGAATGAGTCAATGACTTGGGTCTTGGCATTTGTCAGTGCACATTGGCAATATTTGCATACTTGGCACTCATGAAAATAAAACTATGTATCATCTCGTTTGAAAAAAATAAATTGTGCATGTCTCCAGTTGTGTGTTGTGCTGGCTTTCTGCATTTTGCATGGTGTTCCATCTAGTGGCTATATTCAGAAATACTGCATATTGGGCTGAAAAAGAATTGAGAAGGGTTTTGAATTTATCTGCTTGGCAAACAAGATTAGAAATTACTGGTAAAAGCAATACAATCTTTTCTCACCCACCTCTACTTTGTTGATATCTTTCTCTGTCATGGAAAATATCATTTATATTTAAATCTGACTACATTTTCCAGAATTCTCTCAGTGATAAAGTTCCTCTTGTCCTTACCTACAATCCCATGAGCCTCTGCATCCAACACATTATCCTCCGCAATTTCCCGCCATCTCCAAAGGGATCCCACCACTAAGCATATCTTTACCTCCCCACTTCTCTCTGCTTTCTACAGGGATCACTCTCTCCATGATTCCCTAGTCCATTTGTCCCTCCCCACTAATCTGCCTCCAAGCACTTATCCCTGCAAGTGGCTGAAGTAATACACCTGCCCATTCACCTCCTCCTTCACTACCATTCAGGGTGAGGTGACACTTCACCTGTGAATCTGCTATTGTGTCCAGTACTCCCAGTGTGGCCTCCTCGACATTGGTGAGACCTGTCAGAAGTTGGGGGACCACTTCATTGAGCATCTCTGCGCCATCCGGCACAAGTGGGACTTCCCAGTGGCCAAATATTTTAATTCTGATTTCCAATCCAGTTCCAACATGTCCATAAGACCATAAGACTATAAGCTGTAGGAGCAGAATTAGGCCATTCAGTCCATCGAGTCTGCTTGCCATTTCATCATGGCTGATCTAATTTTCCTCTCAGCCCCAGTCTCCTGCCTTCTCCCTGTATCCCTTCATGCCCTGACCAATGCAGAACCTATCAACCTCTGCCTTAAATATACATAAAGATTCGGCTTCCACAGCTGCCTGTGCCAAAGAATTCCACAGATTCACCACTCTGTGACACCATTCTTTCTCATCTCTGTTCTAAAAGGACGCCCCTCTATTCTGAGGCTGTGTTCCCTGGCCTTAAACTCTCCCACCATAGGAAACATCCTCTCTACATTCACTCTATCAAGACATTTCACCATTCAATGTGTTTCAATGAGGTCACCCCTCATCTTTCAGAATTCGAATGAATAAAGGCCCAGAGCCATCAAACGCTCTTCATATGACAAGCCATATTTTTTAAGAAAGGAGGGAGGGAGAAAACAGAGAACAATCGTCCTGTCAGCCTAACATCAGTAGTGGGGAAGATGCTAGAGTCCATTATTAAAGATGAAATAGTGGCATATCTAGATAGCAGTGATAGGATTGGGCCGAGCCAGCATGGATTTACCAAGGGTAAGTCATGCTTGACTAATCTATTGGGGTTTTTTGAGGATGTAACCGGGAAGTTAGACAAGGGAGATCCGGTGGATGTAGTGTACCTCGATTTTCAGAAGGCATTTGATAAGGTCCCACATAGGAGATTGGTGGGTAAAATCAGAGCTCATGGCATTGGGGGAAGATATTGACATGGATAGAAAACTGGTTGGCAGATAGAAAGCAAAGGGTAATGGTGAATGGGTGTTTCTCGGAATGGCAGGTGGTGACTAGTGGGGTGCCACAGGGCTCGGTATTGGGACCACAGCTGTTTACAATTTACATCAACGATTTAGATGAAGGCATTGAGAATAACATTGCTGATGATCCTAAGCTGGGTGGCAGTGTGACATGTGATGAGGATGTTAGGAGAATTCAGAGTGACTTGGATAGGCTGGGTGAGTGGGCAGATACTTGGCAGATGATGTTTAATGTGAATAAGTGTGAGGTTATCCACTTTGGGAGTAAGAACAGGAAGGCAGATTATTATCTGAATGGTGTAGAGTTAGGTAAGGGAGAAATACAAAGAGATCTAGGAGTCCTTGTTCATCAGTCACTGAAGGTGAATGAGCAAGTGCAGCAGGCAGTGAAGAAGGCTAATAGAATGTTGGCCTTTATTACAAAGGGAATTGAGTACAAGAGCAAGGAAATCCTTTTGCATTTGTACAGGGCCCTGGTGAGACCACACCTGGAGTATTGTGTACAGTTTTGGTCTCTAGGGTTAAGGAAGGACATCCTGGCTGTAGAGGAAGTGCAGCGTAGATTCATGAGGTTAATTCCTGGGATGTCTGGACTGTCTTACGCAGAGAGGTTAGAGAGACTGGGCTTGTACACGCTGGAATTAAGGAGATTGAGAGGGGATCTGATTGAAACATATAAGATTGTTAAGGGATTGGACAAGATAGAGGCAGGAAACATGTTCCAGATGCTGGGAGAGTCCAGTACCAGAGGGCATGGTTTGAGAATAAGGGGTAGGTCATTTAGGACAGAGTTAAGGAAGAACTTCTTCTCCCAGAGAGTTGTGGGGGTCTGGAATGCACTGCCTCGGAAGGCAGTGGAGGCCAATTCTCTGGATGCTTTCAAGAAGGAGCTAGATAGGTATCTTATGGATAGGGGAATCAAGGGATATGGGGACAAGGCAGGAACCGGGTATTGATAGTAGATGATCAGCCATGATCTCAGAATGGTGGTGCAGGCTCGAAAGTCTGAATGGTCTACTTCTGCACCTATTGTCTATTGTCTATTGTTACAGACTGAGATGTAGGAGAAACAGTGTCCCTTTATTCCCACTCTTTGCCTCCTGCCAATCAGCCAATGCTTTGTCTGTACTAATATCTTCCCTGTAATACCAAGGGCTCTCATCTTGTTAAGCAGCCTCATGTGCAAAACCTTGTCAAAGGCCTTCTGAAAATTCAAGCACACAACATCAACTGATTCTCCATTGTCTATCCTCCTTGTTATTTCTTCAAAGAATTCCAACAGATTTTTCAGGCAAGGTTTTCCCTTGAGGAACCCATGCTGACTATAACCTATTTTATCATGTGCCTCCAAGTACCCTGAGATCTCATCCTTAATATCTTCCCAACTACTGAGGTCACACTAACTAACCTATGGTATCCTTTCTTCTGCTTCTCTCCCTTGCTGAAGAATGGAGTGACATTTGCCATTTTCCAATCTTCTGGAACCATTCTAGTGATTCCTGAAAGACCATTACTAATGCCTCCACAATCTCTTCAGCCAGCTCTTTCAGAGCCCTAGTGTGTACACCATCTGGTCCATGTGACTTATCTACCTTCAGACCTTTCAGTTTCCCAAGAACCTTCTCTCTGGTAATGGTAGCTTCACTCACTTCATGCCCCCTGACACCTGGAACTTCCACCATACTGCTAGTGAATTCCACATTGAAGACTGATGCAAAATACTTATTCAGTTTGTCTGCCATTTCCTCGTCCCCCATTATTACCTCTCCAGCATCGTTTTCCAATGGTCCAATATCTTCTCTTGCCTTTCTTTTACACTTTATACATCTGAAGAAACTTTTGGTATCCTCTTTAATATTGTTGGCTAGCTTAATTTCATTTCCATCTTTACCTTCTTAATGACTTTTTTAGTTGCTTTCTGTTGGTTTTTAAAAGCTTCCCAATCCTCTAACTTCCTGCTAATTTTTGCTGTATTATATGCCCTCTCTTTGGCCTTTATGTCAGCTTTGACTTCTCTTGTCAGCCACAGTTGTGTCATCTTTCCTTTAGAATACTTCTTCCTCTTTGGGATGTATCTACTCTGCACCTTCTGAATTTCTTTCAGAAATTCCAGCCATTGCTGCTCTGCCATCATCCCTGCCAGTGTTCTTTTCCGATCAATTCTGGCCAACTCCTCTCTCATGCCTCTGTGATTCCCTTTTCTCCACTGTAATACTGATACTCCTGACTTTAGCTTCTCCTTCTCAAATTTCAGGGTGAATTTACCTTAAGCTCTCTGATCAATTCTGGTTCATTACACAACACCCAACCCAGAAGAGCTGCTCCCCTCGTGGGCTCAACCATGAGCTGCCCTAAAAAGCCACCGAGTAAGCTTTCTAGAAATTCCCCCTCCTGTAATCCAGCACCAACCTGATTTTCCCAATCTACCTGCATATTGAAGTCTCTCATGTCTATTGTAACATTGCCCTTTTGGCATGAAATTTCTATCTCTCGTTGTAATTTGTAGATCACTTCCTTACTACTGTTTGGAGGTCTGTGTACAACTCCCATCAGGGTCTTTTTTACACTTGTAGTTCATTAGCTCAGTCCACGACCTCCTCTTGTGCCAGGATGAGTCCACCCTCATGGTGGAGGAGCAACACCTTATATTCCGTCTGGGTAGCCTACAACCTGATGGCATGAATATTGATTTCTCCTTCCAGTAAAAAAAGTCCCCTTCCTCTGTTCCCTACTCTGACCTTTTACCTCTTCTCAGCTGCTTATTACTTCCCCCGGGTCCCCTCCTCCTTCCCTTTCTCCCATGCTCCACTCTCCTCTCCTTCTCAGATTCCTTCTTCTCCAGCACTTTACCTTTCCCACCCGCCTGTATTAGATTTAAGCAGAGAACAAGGAGCAATCCTAGGAACTACAGACAGGTGAGTCTCATGTCAGTTGTAGGGAAATTGTGGGAGAAAATTCTTAGGGTTAGGAAACTTGAGCGTTTGGAAACCCATGGCCTAATTAGGGAGAGCCAGGATGGCTTTGTGTGGGGTAAGTTGTACCATACCAACTTGATTGAGTTTTTTGACACGGTGATGAGAGAGATTGATAAGGGTAGGACAGTGGATGTTGTCTACACGGATTTTAGTAAGGCACTTGCCCAAGTCCCTCATGGAAGACTAATCCAGAAGATTAAGATGCATGGGATCCCTGGTGAATTGGCTGTTTGGATTCAGAACTGGCTTGCGGATAGAAGACAGAGGGTAGTGATTGGAAGGATTTATGCGAGCTGGAGATCTGTAATTAGTGGAGTTCCTCAGGAATCTGTGCTGTTTGTGATGTACATAAATGTCCTGGATGAACATATAGATGGGTAGGTTAGTAAGTTTGCAGATAATACCAAGATTGGTGAAGAGTGGTGGATGTCTAGAATGTGCTGCCTGGTATGGTGGTAGAGGCAAATATAGATTGGAGGCTTTTAAGAGACATTTAGATAGGCTCATGGATGTGAGGAAGATGGAGGGATTCGTCTTTTGGGATTTTTTGATTTACTTTTTTGTTGGTTTGGCACAATCCTGTGTGCTGAAGGGCCTATTCTTGTGCTGTGCTGTTCTATGCTCTATGTTACTGGCCCTTTTC